>NC_081791.1:18077498-18414998 GCF_963082965.1 Carassius carassius | reverse complement strand
TCATCAGATTAAATATTGGCTCAGTGTGACCAGGGCAATATTTTAAAACATAGAATTCAGGGTTTACATACCATTAACAGAGACGTTCTTTGGTTGATATGTGTATCCTATTTAAAAAGGTCTGCATCGCAATCAGCAACTGATTAATTGAGATTCCAGTAGCTTTACTGGCATGATAAAAAAGGCTTTACAAAGCCTTTGTACACATTGACACCACTTCGAACCATTGGTGTTGCACATTATTAAATTTAGAGGCTACAGTTAATAGTTTTCAGTCACGTGACTGGCTCAAAGACCTGTCAGGCAAAACATCCATAGGATTTCAGCAAAAGCTTGTCAGTTGTTTCCAATCCACAAGTATTTAGATATTTTGATGACTGCACTTACATCTTCGTCGAACACGAAGACATCTCTAATTTGACAGTTTACCATCTGATCTCACTCAGTAATTCTAGGCTGCATGGGACGTGACGTTTTATTTGTTACTCTTTGGTAGATACATTTATAATTTATATTGCATTACTTCTAGTACTGTTAGTACTGTTATTATATATATATATATATATATATATATATATATATATATATATATGTGTGTGTGTGTGTGTGTGTGTGTGTGTGTGTGTGTGTGTGTGTGTGTGTTTGTGTGTGTGTGTGTGTGTGTGTGTGTTTAGTTGGAAATTAAAAAAAATAATATATATATATTTTTATATTAATTGCATTCTAAAACGTTTTGATGTAATTGTGGTTAAAATCTGTATTTCAAAGTTAAGTTGAAGTTGGGCACATCTTATTTCATTTCCAGACAGTTAGTCCTTAAAAAAATCATTTCAAGTCACTAATGCAGCTGACATGAGGTAAAGTGGTGACTCATCTGAGCAAATTTGGGGAAGCATGGACAATTTAATCTGAATTACAGAGCATTGACTTATGTGAACACACGTATAAGTCCTTTGTTGTCAGACAGCAAGCTAGAAACTGGCCTGTGTTTATATTTTGGGAAAACGTTCCTGTCTTAAAACACCATGTTTTTGTGGTTAGCTTTGAAAGTCTTAGGCATTTGGACAGTCAGATTAACCTAAGTCTTTGTATTTGTGATGCACTTTTTTCCCTTGTTCTTTCATAGGTTTACTGGGAGATTGATTGGACGCTTTTAGCATCAGTCAATTCTAGCTATAGAGAATTTCCTCTTATTTTCAACTCTTTTAATTTGCTCTCATGTGAATTAACATTTCTGAGAAAGCAGAATCGCTGGTTAATTACAGCTTGAAATCAATACTATTTAACCTATTGAGGCATAAATATGAACAAACACATATTAATGTCAACAGCGTATTCAGCAACAGCTATTAGCGGTAATCAGACATTAATAATCTCAGAGAGGTTTGTCTTGTGCCTTTTTTATTTTCACGCTTCACTCATACTGCATGTGCTCTATTTGTATTGTATCAGCAGACTCCGGCGGCTGAGAGATGCAGAGATCTTGGTGCTATACGAGGATTTTCTGTTGACCCTGTGCTTAAGTGGTTGTCGCGGAACTTGACAAACCCTGTGCTCAGAAAAATGCTGGTAATATTAGCTCTCTACACTAGAGTAAATGCAGTGCCTTGCTAAAAAGAACAGTGCCACCACACAAAGGGGAAGCCGCACAGGTAAGTCGACCTCACTAAACAACTTTCAAAACAACAGCTAAACAACAGCTTTCACTGAGTAAATATGCTACCAGTTAAAAGTTTAAACACAGTTGGTCGACTTTGATTCTCATGATTCTAAAATCCTGTTGATCTAAATGTCATGCTTAAATGCATTTAGCATACGCTTTTATCCAAAGTGACTTACAGTGCATTCAGGCTAACATTTTTTACCTAACATGTGTTCCCTGGGAATCGAACCCACAGTCTTGCGCTGGTAACTCAATGCTCTACCACTTGAGCTACAGGAACAACAAATGCTTGAAACTAATTGTGTAGGAAAATATAAATTGCAGTTATGTAGGAGTTTAGAAGAACAAGCATGGGAATTCTTTCACAAATGAAATAAATAAATGACAATATATGCTTATTGACTTGTTTTTAAGGAGGTTTTCTGTTCTTATGGACCTTCTTTTTACTTTTAGAATGTCTTGGGTCAATGGCTTTAAAGCTGCAAGAGTGGACAACCATAAGACGGCATGGGGTGAGCGCAATGGCAGGAAGTCAAGGCGTAAAAGGGAGTCGTCCCTGTGCAACCCACGCTACATGAGCTGTCTACGGGACCCCGAGTCTATGGAGCCCCCTTCCCAAAACTACTCCCGTGCAGCAGGGTGCGCCACCAGCAGCAACTTCAGCACACGGTGCGTTTGGCAGGAAGACCATTATGGCAGGAAGGGTGATGTGGGTCTGAGAGCCGTGGACCTGGCTTTTGAAGATCCTGAGACGAGGCAACCGAAAGATGGCGAGGACATCGATGGCAGCGGAGAGGAGAGGAAGGGTCCCGACAGGTGTTTTTTGACTTGCATGTTGCGTCTGGCTCACGTTTTTCAGTCCAAGAAGTTTAAGTCGGCCAAGCTCGAGCGACTGTATCAACGGTACTTCTTCAGGCTCAACCAGAGCTCTCTTATGATGCTCATGGGGGTCCTTGTTGTGGTTTGCGGGGTTATGCTGGCGTTCCACTGCGTCCAAGGTCCACCAGATGTGGCGTTTACCTCGGTGCTCTCCGTAGCCATGGGGCTGTTCTTAGCCTTGATGGTGGTGTGTAACAGAAACGGCTTCCACCAGGACTACATGTGGATCGTGAGCTATTTGGTCATGGCGGTGTTAGTGGTTGTGCAGGTGTTTGGCTTGTTGATGGTGGATCCTCCCAGTGGGTCTGAAGGGATATGGTGGACGGTGTTCTTCATCTACATCATCTACACACTGCTGCCGGTGCGAATGAGAGCAGCTGTGATCACTGGAGCTGTGCTGTCCACCATACATATGATTATGGCATGGAGACTCAACCTTGAGGATTACTTCCTTACTAAACAGGTATGTGTATGCTTCTGATACAATTAAAATGAAAAGAGAAATATAACACACAAATATGAAAATTAGGCTGTTATTTACTTAAACTCCTGTTGTTCTAAACCTGCTGTATGCTGTTTTTTTGTATGTCAAGCTCCAAAAAGGACAAAAAAGACCATAAATGCACCAGTAAAGTGCTCCATACGACTTATGCTTAATATTCCAAGTATTCTAAAGCCATATGAATGAAAAACAGGCCTAAATGTGTTAATTTTAAAAATAGTTATAATTATTTATTTTTTACTGATTGCTCAACCTCAAAGCTTGCATATTTCCTATTATTTATTTATATACTGTATTTATTTATTTTCTTTTTACAGTTTTGACACTGTGTAAATACGGATATTAAATAGGATGCTACGTTTTTTTTCTCTACTGAGAATTAGAGGGGAGCTTCACTTGCATATAAAGTTTTTTGATGTTTTTGTCCTTTTTGAGCTTGTTAGTTTTGGTCTGTGTAAAAATGCATAAAATAAATGTTTTACAGAAAATAATAACAGCATATGAATTTAAAACAGCATGAGGCTGAGATAATAAAGACAGAATATTTATTGTGGGTAAATTATTCCTTTAATATAGAGGTAAATGTCCAGCATGAGAGATAGAACTCTCGCTGTAGAACTCTCTGAAGAAAAGAACTGCACATTATGTACACCACATGTCGCATTGCCACAGCGGTGGAGAATAAGCGCCAAGTAACTGATCAGTTGAAGACACAATCTTTCACTTCTCCAAATTCTTTGGAGTCACAGAGTTCAGTGAATAATTGGATATTGTTTGAAAGTTTTGATTGTTTCAGTACTTGTAAAGGAATGCCTGGCATGACTTTCCAGCTTTGCTTAGTCCTTCACTGCTCTTAATATGATGCATTTAACATGCAATGTTTCCATGCAGGGCCTAG
Source organism: Carassius carassius (assembly GCF_963082965.1). Classification (NCBI taxonomy): domain Eukaryota; kingdom Metazoa; phylum Chordata; class Actinopteri; order Cypriniformes; family Cyprinidae; genus Carassius; species Carassius carassius. Next base: position 18,411,056 of record NC_081791.1, on the reverse strand, counting down.
AATGCGTCTATTGTGTCAGCTCCACGTTCGATGTGTTCTAGTGCTGACTCTGTTAATACTGGTTCAGTGAGCTTTGGCTTTTGCGTGTTTGCTCCTTAGACAGCTGGGCTGTGGGCTCTCTACTTGGCACTCAGCATGATAGGAAATGGATTGGGATAATGGCTGCTGATTGACTCAGGCCATGGCCTGGAGCATGTACTTGTAGATTCTCGTCATAGACATTTGGGATAGGTTCCAGCCCTGTGGGCAATCAATGCAGGAAGTCCATTGGTTGTGTGGCTGCTTAGTGCCTTATATAAATGCTCTCTCGCAGAGAGCAAGCAAGTTCTCAAGCAATGCCTCTATGTTTGCTTATAGTTATACTTATTTCAGTATTTCTACTTTAAATTTCATGTTTAATTCAATGTGTTACTTGCCATGTCTTTGTGTTTGTTCGTGAAATATACTTGCAATTTATACACCGTTTTTTCCTCCCAGTGTATCACAGACATCACAAAAAATGAATACCTTTGGATTATGTTTAATAATGGGAATTTAATTATCAGCAGGTGATTTGAAGTCGTCTTGATATGTATTATTATTACTATACTCTGTTTTTGGGTGTTGAAAGTAGTGCATGCTAAAATGTGACATGTTCAAAAACCCTCTCTCAGAACAGAAGTTGTCTAAATTCATCCTCAATCCATCACCAGTGCTATAACCAGTCTAGATAAAGCATCCACTTGTTAGTTGCTGGATAACTAGTATGGATAAGCACATGGCAAATCTGGGAAATGCAGCTATACCTCTGAAAGCTCATCTACTGTTCATTCCCTTTATCTCTATGCCTTCTCCATTCTGTCTGTCCCCCACCATCCCTCTCACAACCCCTCAATCCTTCTTGCTGTGCTGTTTGCGTGTCCCTCTGAGATGACCAGCAGTGCAGTGCAGATAGAGCAGGTCAGTGGGCGATCACCAGTGGGACAATAGCTGTCTTTGTGAAGATACACACTGATGGGGTGGTGTGGGGCGGAATGTGGTGACAGGAATGGCTGTGGATCGACAGAATGAAACCTTGCTGTACTGAAGTGCTGGGCTGAAAAAAGACAGCCAGTCCAGGCCTTTCTTCCGCTTGCTCTCTCTGTCTCTCTCTCTCACTCACTTGTAGTCACGAAATCCCTTTTCACAACAGGGCTCATGAGATGGCCCTCAGTCGTGGAAGCCGCAGAGGCTTTTATGTGCATGGCATGCCGCTGTGTGGGTGAAAAGCTCCATACTGCTGCTCTCTTAAAGTTCTGGGCTGAGTGCAGGGAGGGAAGGTATTTCATAGATTTTGCTGTGTAGATCTTGGTTATTGACATGAAGTTCTTTTGGGAAGTTGTTACGTCCTGCGGTGTGTCATACTGTAGCTCATCTAAGTTCTTTTATAATTATTATGGTTTTTATTAGTGCTGTCAATGTTAAAGCGTTAACGCATGCGATTAATTTTTGTCTGGTTTAATGTGTCAAAATATTTAACGCAATTAACGCAGCATCCGTATTTTCTGCCATCCGTTGGCTAGCTTTACATTATATGATCACGCTCTTATTCATTTAAATGCTTTTAAATATTTCAAGCGCGGCAAGACAAAAGAGAATGCGCTGTCTGTGAATGCCCTTATGTGACGCATACACACGTACACACACACACACACACACACACACAATGCATAGACAGGGAGCCAGAATCCAGTTCTCTTAAGCGCTTGAACTAACAATAAACATCCCAAAGTGCCAGTTTTGTCGATTATCCTCATAGGAGCGATCTTAAATGATTTATATAAAGTCTAAAATGAATAAAAAGAGTTGTGAGAGAATGAGGCGAGATCCATAGACAGTATATAAACGGTGAGATCCGCGTGTCTGTCTGCTCTTAAAGGGACAGCAGCCAATAAAGCTTCCTGTCAGTAAAGTTAAAGAACAAAGGGAACAGAGAAAATGACTCGCTGCTCTTGACTAAATAACTTTTGTAGCTTTAATAAGGATGAACTATTTAATTTATAGTTTATGCAGTGCAGACTGCATATAACTTTGATAACTTTATTAAATTTCTGTATATTTCCTAACTGTTAAGACAGGAAGGGCAGGAGTAAACATGACATTTATTATGGGTTTATGTTAGCATTGTTTTAAGTTTACTTAAATTAAAAACTGTTATGTTTTTTAAGCCTAATAATAAATGTAAAAAAATAGAAAAAAATCAGTAGCTGTATTAATATCAGTAATACTGGCCTTCATTCATAAAAAGATGCCATTTAAACAAGTATTTAAAATATACTGTCTTTGTTGTTTCTACATTAATTTGATTAACTGTGAAATGATTACATTAAAAAATATATTAAAAACGTACAAAAACATTTCTTTTTTTATTGCGATTAATTGCGATTAATCACAGTAAAAATGTGTGATTAATCTAGTTAAAGTTTTTAATCGATTGACAGCACTAATTTTTATATAAAGTAAATATAAGGCAATTCAAGACAATTATAAGGCAAATCAAGCAGTTTTCTACAAGTGAATGGGCCAAATGCATTGCCATACTGCTATGAACTCCACTTAAACCTTAATAAATGAGAGATTACACATAATATTTTGTGCTTAATTATGAATATAATATTTAGTAAAACAACAACAACATCACAAGACCTTTTAAATGAACTAGGCAAGGCAAAAAGTACTTAAAATGGTGACATTGACTGTATATTTCAACCTAGCCTTATTGTACATGAATAAATATTTTCAAAAAATAAAATTCTTTGTAACCGTTTTTATTTATTTATTAATTTTATGAGTGCGATTTATGCAGCTTTTCTTTTGCGATGACATTAATTAGGCCACACAGGCTTTTGGATAATGTTATTCATTAACTAAATAATAAAAGCATTACGTTTTGGATTTGGTAATGCTCAGTTTTCACAATTTATTAATTTCCCAATATATATAAAATACAATTGATAAAGTAAATTGATTTTATGTTAATTAAATTTAAAAAAAGTCGCATTATGGACAATTGCACACTTGTAGCTATTTATGGATACAAATTGTTCAAATGGAAAATATGTTTGATCACTTAATCGGACTGCTTGGTGGCAGGTGTGGGACTGTTTGTGTCCTGAATTTTGGCTTTGACGTGATGCATGTTTGCATTTATTCACTCAATTCCCAGACATGTAAATACAAAAATAAAAAAATAAAAAGTCACATTATGAAGAACTGCCAACTTGTAGCTTATTATGGATAAAAATGTAAAGCCAAGCTCACTGTTCAAATGGAAAATATGTTTGGTCACCTGGTCGGACTGCTTATTGGCAGGCATGGGACTGTTTATGTCCCGAGATGCAAGTTTTTTGGTTGTCATATAGAGAGGCGGCAGACACTGTGATTTCACTGGCACTCTGTGACTCCAGTCTATGAGCGCACCTGTTCTGTGGCTTTTGTTCCAACCTTGTCCCATGGGGTTAAACTAGGCTCATGAAGAGACCAGCAAATTAGAGACATAAATGTAACACCTTTTTCAGAGACACCAAGCTGAATGTGTTATTTTTAGCCCAAGACCTGGTTACATGCTTGTGTATAGTAGCTAAATTAACTAATGCATAGCCGGATACACTAAATATATGGACTTCATTGATCCCTGAAAACTGATTTAAGCAAATTTCCAGGAAAATTCATGGTGATGAAAATAAACGTTGACTTTATACTCTGTGAAATTGTTCTAAAATCAGTTTTTGTTAGCATACATCAATGTAATACCTGTTATTGTGTTGTTATAACAGAAAAGAGCAGTTTTAGCCAGATGCCCATAGCATGTATGATAGCTAGCTCCGGGGGAAAAACCTGTTTGCACAATGCTATGAGTTGTTTGGAGATGCGTTAGAGATGCATTGATGGTCATTCCACTGCAGCAGAGAGACAGATAACTGATAACTGAGTGTTTGAGTATCAGTTAACAGTACATCAAGGTCTTAAGAACAATGCATTTGTTGATGAAGAATGCATGTGTTCAGATACACTCATGAGTCATGAGCTCAGTGCTAGTATATAGGCGTGTGGTTTCTGAATGATGAAACAAATGTGCTGCTAGAGGAGAATCAAATGGCAGTGTTTGAAGAGTATTGGAATGATTTTGTCTCACTAGTTGTCGGTGCTCTAATGTCTGATATAATAATTGTATAACCTTCAGTTTTAATTTAGAAAATGCTTTATTCTATATATAAAAAGTAAGTAAATTATTATTCTTTTTTTATTATATTTGGATGTAGTTTAAAAAAAAAGCATTTTAAATTCTCAAAAAAAATTATTCTTTATTTATTTAAATTAAGAAAAATTCTGTCCATTAATTTTTTTTTGGCCCTATGAGACAATATAAATGTTGCTTTTTTTATTTTATAACCGCAAGCAATGAAGGTCACATGCAACACGTTTTGAAATGAAAAACAAAATGTTATTTATTCGTCCTCATGTCATTCCAAACTCATATAACTTTCTTTCTGGATCACAAAATAATTTTTGATGGCACATTTCTTCCCATTGAGGTCAGTGAGGTCCAGTGTTATTTTGAATCCCATTGACTTTCATTGTATGAATAAAAGCAGTTGCAACATTCTTCAAAATATCTTCTTTTGTGTTCCCATGAAGAAAGAAAGGTTTATAACAACATGAGGGTAAGTACATTTTTGGGTGAACGTCACTTTAAGGAGCAGCAATGTCTAATTGGAATTTGATTCAGAATCACTAAATTTATTATGATTCTCATCTTCAGTCTTTTAAAATCAAATTTCACTTACGAGATGCCTAACAACATTGCCATAAAGTGCACAGCTAACAAACACAAGCCTAAAAATCGTAGTACCAAGAGCTGTTTTGCCTGCAGAGCGATCAGTCAAAACTTCTGCTAATCTTAAGATTAGCGCTTGCTTTGCTCTCAGCGGTGTGACCACCATGCCAGACTAATCTGCGCAGGAGGTGTCATAAATTAGAATTTAATGATAAGTGCAATGTTGCACTCGATATGCATGTGATGATAAAGGTAATAATAATAGCATTGCTAATAATAACATTTCAATGGCGGACCACATAAAGGCCTGTAATAGTCTAGCAGACACTCTGTGTGGTTTCCTAATGACCGGAGTTTTCTCACTCAGAACAAATACTGGGTTTTAGCACTGTGACGGCTAAATGTCATGTATTAGGATTCCAATAGTGGTGGGAAACTTTAATCAACATGGCACACAGGCTGTGGTTCTTTTTCGCCCTTTGTTTATTTCTCTAATGTTTCACTGTGTGTGTGTGTGTGAGTTTCTGATTTTAAGAGACAAAATCTGGAAAAGGGTTAGAAAATCAAACTAAGCAGAGAATAATATGGTGAGTCATAACGTTTCACCAAAGTTTAAAAACTCTGCTATGCTCTGCAGCAAAGGCCATTGAGTTCTCTATGCCTGCTCACTTTAAAACTGAAAAATGCATACAAAAAAGGACAAAAGTAATTCATGAGAAAAACAAAAAAAAATCTCATTCAAAGCTATCATTTGGATTCAATTATAGAGCCAAGTTGACCATGTTTATGATACTTTATGCTGCTTTTCTGTCATTCTTTTCTTTGTTATTTCATGGAAAAGAGCAGCCTGCACAGCTGTCAGAATCTCTTCTTTTGTGTTTCACAATCCTACAGGTTTTTAACGACATGAGTGATCTAATCCTTGTATAATTAGAGAATGGGGATTGTTACGATGATTTATCAAGTTTATTTTCGCACTCCTTTGGCATCTAAATCTAATCATCTCAGATTATTCAAGTATTGATGTGCTTTTAAAGTGTTGTCTCTTATTCTTGTCTTTTTCGTCTGAGGAAACTATTGATTTCCACTCTTCTTCGTCTCCTCTACGTTTTCCACCTTTGTACCTTTAGGTCTGTCTCTTTCAGTGTATGTTTCATTGCACAGGGACCAATTGATGTTTTGTGGGATTTCAGGATTTTTAAGATTTTTCATCTTTTTTTGGATTCAGGCCATTGTGGTGACCTGAGTGCTTTTGCTGTGCATTGGAGAACTGAGGACTCTAAAAGGACTCTAGGTGGATTTTAGAGCAGTGTGGCATTGCATTTGGCTCATTTGCTTGCAGAAATGGCATGATTTACCTCGGCAATTGTCATCACGGCCACCAAGCTCAAATTCTGTGACTTGAACTGCTTAGAGCTCAGTCTCTATAATCCTTAGATTAGGATGGCTTCACTTTCCTGCCATTTTTATTTTGAATTACTTGTGTGTTTGTTGTTCGACTTGAATTCGTCAAGCTCTACCCATTGTCATTTTGCCTTTTCCAAGTTCATCATAACAATAAAAAATTCCTGACAAGGTGCTTTGAGGTCTCTCAGTAACATGGCGGATCCCTGTGAGAACCAGTTTCTCGGTGTATTTATGTAAACAATGCATAATGTCCATGCCGGGAGGAGGAGGAGGAGGAGGCGGCGGCTGTCACATGCCTGTCACTGTGATCCTCTGACCTTGTGTGCTTCTGACAGACAAGCTCAGTGTAGTCCTGGAGCACTTTAGTACAGTATAGTGCCTAGAATAGAAATGAGGAACACATTTATTTTATTTTTTTGACTTCAGATGTAACATCAACTTGTCTATTTTGTATATGTGTTTTTGTCATGAACTTTCCGTCAACCCAAAATTAAATTGAGCTATTGACTTATCCTTATGTTGTTATAAGCTCTAAGTTATTATCTATTTGTCAGAGCAAAAGAGAATTTTAAAGATCTTAAAATTGATGACAGTTTATAGTAACCACGGGCTGAATTGTATAATAATATAACTGATTCATGTAATTGTAAAATTTGGGATGATCTTGCACTCTGGCTGATAGACTCTACTGTTTTTGAAAAAAGTATCTTATGTTCATTTACGTCATAAAAAATACAAATATTACAATTTCAGTTTTCTATTTTTAAATATTTAAAAATGTAGTTTATTCCTGAGATGGTAAAGCTGAATTTTCAACAGCAGTTACTCATGTCTTCAGTGACGCATGATCCTTCACAAATCATTCTAATATGCTAATTTGGTGCTCAAGAAACATTTTTATTTCATTCAATTTATTACAATTAATTTCTTTCCGTTTATTTATTTACTCATCCCATACATTTGGAAGGTGGTGTTAACCAATGATTTATTTTCATGTCATGGCCAATATTAAACTTGTATACAATTTCGTCTAACTAAATGTGAAAAGAAAAAAAAAACAACACTAAAAATTAGTAAATTTAGCATCATAACATTATTGTGTGCACTTTTATGAAATGTCTTCCTTGTGTCCCACTCTAAAACATTACAGCATGAGGGTGAGTAAATAATGACAGAATAAACATTTTTGGGAGAACGCATCCTTGAACTATTAGGCGTAAACCAATCTAACTCCAGTTTTCCGTCTCACACACTGAAGCTTTTTGGGTCAGTGCTAATTTGTGGATTTGTTTGGATCCTAGTTTGTTTTCCTTTGGCTTTCTGTTTGGGGTCATTTGTATACAGCTGTCATATGTCCTGAAAGGCATCAAGCCTATTGTACTATCGCTGAATATTTCTAATTCGCAGCTGGTTTTTTTTTTTTTTTTAGATAATTGTCATGCTATAATTGGCGAATGCATCTTTTGCCATACTGAGGGCACTTTTCATAGTCTGGAATCACATGACTGATTCTGTGACCTATTTGTAAATTTCCTCTTTCTTCAGGCTGACATAGTAATTTATCAGGGGCCCGGGGCCTCAAACTGTTATGAATGATAAAGAAATAAACCATCCCTTACTAGAACCAAGAGGAAATGCCTTTGATTCAACATGACCTGCATATGGGCTTCATATTCCTGCCTACATTTGTCTTAAGAGGGAGCAAACTTTAACCTTTACCTCATTTTGCTTGCACAACAAATGCTTTTTCAAATGTTTATGAGTGGACTTTAAATCCTTATAAACTACAATTTATTTGCCATAAATGGTAGCTTAAAAAGCCCGGTAGTAAAGTTGTATTTCATATGCCTGTTTTTGACTGCCGTAGGGATGAGACCTCAGTAGATATACAAGTCCATCTGAGGTCAGAGATGTTTTTATAAGTTTGCCTTTCCAGGAATTTTCTTTGCTTAAACCTTAAAAGCCTTCTCATTCATGCTGCAAACACACCAGCAGCATCCGACATTCCCTTCAAATAAACATAATGATTAAATTCTGGATATAGGCATCAGTGGACCTTTAACTGAATCTTAGCGTAAGGTCCTGCACATATATGTGTGTATATAACGTTACGTTTCTGGGCTGAGTTCCAGTGCGAGTAGGGCTTTGGCTTTCTTATGTAACAGCCCTGTGAAACCAGAGCTTTCGCTTGACGGCGACTTCCCAGAAACTGACTGTTTTGCCTACTTATCTCTATTCATTTAGATGTTCTGCCCCCTCTCTTTTTTCTTTCTCCCTCATTCTCCACCACTCCTCCTGCTCTAATTCTCTCTGATATTGTTTGTTTGCTCTGTGCAATGGCTCCTGAGATCAGAACTGGAAGATAGAGAGTTGATCCTTATGGTATAGCAGCTGTGGATTTTGACCCATGGAATGGTTAATAACTTTTTAAAGAAATAGTTCACCTAAAAATGAAGTATCTGTCATAGATTACTCCCCCTCATGTCATTTTGGTAGAGAAAATGTTTCTTCTGTGAAACAAAAAAGATTTTTGGCAGAATGTCCAAGCAGCTTTTTTTCCATACAGTGAAAATGGTGAGCAATTAGTTTCATTAAATAACCTCTTAAATTTCAGTTGGAATGACATGAGAGTGAGAATGTGAAGACAATTTTCATTGTCCTGTTGTTGTAACTATCCCTTTAAGAGTATTTTTTAGGTTAGCGCCGTGTCATTCAATCCTCTTCACTTAGGAGGTGTATTCACACTGAATCAGTTTGCAGAATTAGTCACACAAAATTAGTTGCAGTGTGAGTCAGGGCTTCGCTGAAATCTTTCTGGGACCCCCAGTGAGTCATAAGCCGTAAGGGCTATAGAGGACTGTGGAGAAGTTTAGAGAAATACAGTTTTTAAATAAATAATAAAAAAATATTATAATAAAAATATTAAAATATATAAAATACAATTTATATACATAAAAATGTTTTTATTGAGAGAAAAAAGCAATGTTAAATATTTGTCACGTAATATTTTAAAACTTTTAAAATAAACAAACAAACAACACATCCAACAGTACAGTACTACTGTGAACAAAACTGACTGATATTTTAAATAATATTTTACACATTTATTTATTTATTATATTGTAAATGTTTCATAGTATAAATTAGGTGTTTTTACATTAAAATATTTGACATTTTTGGATGGTGGTCTCTTGCACAAGAAAGGATTCATGGCATCTAAAAGATTCCTGATGTAGGCAACCCTGAGGAGTCATGTTGCATTAATAATGTGATAACACTGTTATATGAAAATCTTTAGCAGTTCCCAAAAATGTATATGCATTGTTCATTCTTTTAAGTAATACTGTTGGTATGCCTAAATTCACTTGTGGCATTTAAAATGATTGATTTTATTGTTTTCTCTGAAAGAACCAGCCCATTCTTTTGGGAATCAGAGTAGCTGTGTCCCACTGTATGTTTTGTGCATTAGATTCAATATCAGACAAATCAGGCAAATCATGAGGAAGATGACCGCACATAAATCTAAAACACACAACCAAAAACCTACCATGCAATGTTTAAGTGTTATGTCCATGTCCATTTGTGTAAGCGAAAGCAGTTCACATATGCCTAGTGTGAAACGGCTCTAGTGAGGCATTTGGAGTGCTGAGATGGCATAGGAGGAGGTCAAGAGCTGGTAATCAGTGTTTCTGTCTCTGAGAGCGTGTTGAGGGGCTCTATAGCTCGAGGGCTTTCAGGACTCTGTAGCTCACAGCACTGAATGACAAGACATCATGTTCTTCCTTGAGGAAGCTTTGTGGTATTGTGCCAGGACTGAGCTGCTATATGGGTGGGGTTCATAAAAAAAAAAAAAAAAGATTTAAATCTCCAAATGATTGTTTTCCAGATTATCCTATTAGGGAAGATGTTTGATGAAGAGGGCCATTAGCATATGGCTTTGTTTTGAAAATCTCCCTTTGTCTCTGAGAGAAATACATTTATGTTCTAAAATCATGTTTCAGAAGTATTTCTTTCTTTATGTATTGCATGGCCTTGGTCCAGATTAGCTGAGCCCATTGTGTTTGGTGTCATTTTTCACTGCTCAGCTGAGACCAATTTTATCTTGGCCCAAACTATGCCTTAGATCAGTGCCAAAAAAGACCAAAGTCCAAGTCCTAATCTTTCTTTTCTTTCTTTTTCTTTTTCTTTTTTTTTCTTTGTTACTTTTTCCATTCGATTTCTTTCCTTCCCTTTACTTTCCTTTGCTTTTTCACTTGTCTTCCTATCTTCCTTGATTTCTCTCATAATTTTTCTTTAAATTTTCCTCTCCTTTCCTTTCCTTTCCTTTCATTTTTCGGAGCAGCTCATTGTTAACGTTACAGCTGCTCAATCAAGGAGAAAATGGAGGACAGAGTAGAACCGCTGGGGCGGAAACTAGAACAATGCACGGCTGTCAATCAATCCTCATGTCTCGGCCCAATGCAATGTGACGTCACACTGCACGAGAATAAAAACGGCAGGCCTAGTGAGACTGATTTGGTTCAAAGGGGATTAAAAAATGAGGAGTGGGTGGATTTTTATCATGGGTGGTTGTGTTCACACACTGCCGACACACATTTGTACAAACACTATGTAAAAGTAGATTTTGCATAATAGGTGCCCTTTAAACTAAAACAATTTAACAAAGAAAAAACAACTTTTTCCCCTTCCTTTTTGCTCTCTTTTTCTTCCATTTTTTTTATTATTTATTTTTCCTTTCTTCCTTTCTTCATTACTTCCTTTGTTCCAACAAAGTGACAAAGTGAACTGAGAGGAAATCCACCCTAGCGCAAGTCATGTTTGACAAAGTTAATCGTCTGGAAGTGACACCACTCCCCATATAACTTGATGTTTTCAACTTGCGGTTGCCAAGACAGCAACAACATCTGGATGTATTTCTGCTCTAGTCTTGAATCATGTGAGCCCACAGCACATTTAAATCCTAAATGCCGTCATTATTTCATTGTAATGAAACATGTAATAACTTCATAGCCAGTGAAATATATCTGCATCATTCAGAGGAGATGGCAAGAGCTTCTCTTGAACACACACAGAGTATAAATATTTCTATTGTTAGTCTAGATTTCTTTCTGTTTCTCAAACTTTCCTGTATTTCCTTCACATTTGCTAACCTTGTGGCACAGCTAGATTCTGCTATATAAGCAGAAGAAAGTTTGGTTTACCACCTTATAAGACAATGTTTAGACTCTTTGATAGGAAGAGTCCCTGTTAAAGAAGAATAAAATCCCATCATCCCTCACTCTTGCCACACCAGCCAGTATGTTTTGGGACAAATGCAGAAATTGTGTGTACTGTATACAAATTCTTACTCTCAAGTGTAAGAGAAGGTTTCACATGTTCATGTGGATTTGGAAAGACTTAGTCTGGTTTGGCTTTATGCTTGTCAGTTCAGGTCAGCTTTATTATGAGGATTTATTAAAACAGCAGTGTCTTTATTCTATGACATTTCCAAACACACAGTCATCTAACACAGGCTGACTGCTCCATGTGTGACTCATTGTCTCTCACACACACACACACACACACACACACACACACACACACACACACGCGCGTTCAGTGAATGATCTGACAGTCTCATTTAATCAGTTTTGCTGTGAGGTAAAAGCATGTGACATTTGTTCTGTCAGATCTGTCCGCTCAAATGTCAACCTCTTTTTTTAAATTTACTATTATGATCTGCTCTCAGTCTGTGGGATGTAGATGAATTGAGGGGCTGCTGTTTATTGGATGTTACACAAATAAAACGGGGGCTTGTTGCAGTTTATACTAATGCTAACTGTTGATGGTGTTTTTGGTCAAAAAAGATTGTTCTTTTGAACTTTATTCATCAAATTGATGAATATTCTGAAAAAATATTGCAGTTTTCACATAATGTTAAGCAGCACAGCTGTTGTCAGCATCAATGATAATAATAAAAAGTGTTTCTTGAGCAGCAAACCAACACATTAGAATGATTTGTGAAGGATTAAGTGATACAGAAACTGGACTAATTTGATGCAGAAAATTTAGTTTTGCCATCACAGCAGTAAATTACATTTCATAATATATTAAAATACGATGGAATATATTAAAAAGGCTGTTTTTAATGTTTTTGCCGAGTTTTTTTTTTTGGGGTTTATTTTAAATGGTAGTGTATTTGGAATGTATATTGTGTATTCTTAAATGCTACATCACTGATAAGTGTTTTCAAAAACATCAGTCTATGCTTTTCTTTTGTTCTTCTTTTGAATTAATAAACAGGATGCATTTAATTTAAAACGAGATTAAAAATAATTACTCACCAAGTCAAATCAAGTGCTTTTATGGAATCCCATTAAAAAATTAAACTGCGACCATTAGGATCATCCGCACACTCAACTGTTGTCTATATAAAGACCATCTCATTTTTATAATTTCACATGTTCTTAATCCAGAAAATCAAGTGATGACAGTCTAACAACAGGCCCTTCTGTGAAGAAAATGCAGTCTGCCAGCACACTAATACAGGTCTGATATGAAGTATGACTGTAATAAGAATCAGATATACTTTTTAAAAAAAATTGAAATATTGCTAAACGGGAAAGCTGAAAGCTTAAGACACATCCACAGAATCACCAATGTATTTTGTTGTCAGTTTAGGTGAGGATTTCTGTGGGAGATTGATCAAAGAGGAATCAAATATTCTAGTAGTACTTTGCTAGTTGACTAGTGTGGCCACACATGGAGAATTAGCAATCTGTCGTGTTTGTGGCCACATCCCAACATTTTCCATGTTTAATCAGCTCTGTGGTTTGGACCGTTGGTGTTAATGAGTCCTGCCTTTTCTAGTTTCAGAAAACTTGTGCTAATGGACCACACAACCCACCTTAATGCTAATATTACGCAAACCATCTGAGCAAATGGATGCCTGATGGGCCTGGCTTTTCTCCCTGAACTCTAAAATCTGAAGATGTTTTCACATTCACTCTAGGGGCACTTGAAAGAGGGAGTGGAGCTATTTTTCTGAAGCTCTGCTGTGCCATTTCTTGTCAAGTGGATAAATAAAGACCGTTCCTCTTCGACAAAGAAGAAAAACGCTCGTTTCAGAGAAATGGGCCTCAACAAATTCTCTCAGGCAAACTGTTTCTGACTGAAAGAAAATGATTACTGTTTGCTTGGGTTGTGGATTGTAGAAGTGTACTCTTACATGTGATAATCACATATTGACTGTGTGTGTTCACTGCCATATTCAATATTTCAACTCATGTTATGACCATGTAAACCCGATAACATCAGGATACCAGGAAGAGACAGGACATGACATAATCTCTGGAGCTTTGTTCACATGAAGCAGAACTCAAGCAACAGGAATTAGCATTTAATAAATGGAGAAATGTGCTTAATGGTCTTAAAATAGGCTTGTCTTTATTTATGCCAAATAGTCTATCATTTGTTGTGACGTGACCTGCAAATGATTTTGTAAGATTAACTTGCCGTCTTTAAGATACCCGTTATGCAATTCTCAGAAACCATTTGCAGTAAAACTGCAAACCATCTTCAGTTCTCTTAAACACACAGGTTCGACCGCATACCATCTAATCCCCAGATACTTGTACTGATCTAGAGATAAAAGACCTGAAACACAAAGCTGGTTACTGGATGCTTTTCATATTACAGTAGAAAGTAGGCCTAGCACCTTATACTATTACATTCATTGGTCTTCAGCTGTGTGGATCATTTCTCTGCACTTTGTGTTGTGTTTGTTTAAATGTCAACTGCTGATGGCACTGAAATGCTGAATAATGATTGAAAATAAGCAGCTTCAGTGATTGGCTCGCAAGAATCAATATTTCTTTTTCCCCCTGATAAACGTGCAGGAAACTGGCTGTTGCTGGAGGAAAGAGGGATGAAGTGTTTAGACTTTTACTTCTGGATAAAAACTTTTTCCACTGTTCGCTTTTCAGAGATATGGATTGCCAGGCGTTGGGAAGCAACTTGATTCATGCAGTATGTCTTTTTGATACAGAATCTTTCCACACTCTGTTGGAGTTCGAATTTCTTTTCTTATAAATCCCTGAAATTTCGTAGGATTGATTTTAGCTTGAATGCTGACAGCCCTCAGTACCTCACCCCAACTCTGTGAAGTTCATGGCTGTTTCATTGTGGTCTTAATGTTCTGTTTATTCCTGATAGATGCTCATAGATTAAGTGGATTGAAGAGAATAAGTGAGGACATTTAGGACACGAGTCACCTTTTTGCCATTAAATAAGTCCAAAAATGTTTGTGATATGGAGCCAAACATGGGTTAAATTAGAAAGCCATAAATCTTTCTTGGTTTCCCTCTGAACTGGAAAAGATTTACTATTGGCTGACTGAGTCTGTCTTTTTTTCCCCCAAACAGATGTTTCTTTGTTTCTTTATATGTTGTGTGTGTGTGTGTGGTTAACATACACAAAAATCAAATCCCATCGAAATCTAAAAATATTTAAAATAAATATTGAAAAAATATTAAAACATTTTGTATTTTACTATTAAATAATTTTATTCAATTTCATTTGATTTATCCAGACCATAGTCAATTAATATGTTAGTCAGAAAACCACGTGTGTTATGAAAGTACAACTTTAATTGAACTTAAATGGCCTGGATAATAATCATGAGCCAAGTCTATAAATTACGTCCAAAATTCAGCTCGAAAATCATGTCTACGCACAGCTTTAAAGCAAAGTGAGTCCTATGGTGATCTCTACCATGGATTGCAAACAAAAATAGTCAAGCTTTATCTCACATATCACATCCAAAATTGTATTCCTCTTCTCATATTCTCTGTGCAGTTATGTGCCAATGCGATGATTTTCCTGTGCACCAACATCATTGGCATCTGCACACACTACCCAGCAGAGGTGTCTCAGAGACAGGCCTTCAAGGAGACCAGAGGATACATCCAAGCCAGAATACACCTTCAGAGAGAGAACCAGCAGCAGGTTGGCAAGCTCTTGAGTAAACAAACACACCTACCCGCCCGACACTTGTTTACCTCATGAATGTGCATGAAGCATGCTGATAACATGCTGTGCTTTAGCTCTTAGTAAAACCGTGGGAGAAAAGTTACAACTTTAAATTCATCCTTTAAAGCACCACTGCTTCAGCCATACACAAAGCTTTTAAACATTGTGTCAAGTTAATAATAGTAATATGACTATAAAAGCAAGTCTGGAAAAATTTTAATTTTCTAGTCCTAGAGATTTGTTTTCACATATAGTCTTGTGTGTGTGTGTGTGTGTGTATATGTATGTGTATATGTATGTATATATGTATATATATATGTATATATATATATATATATATATATATATATATATATATATATATATTAGGGATGGGACGGTATGAAAATTTAATATCACGATTATAGTGACTAAAATTATCACGATTATCAATATTATCACGGTTTTGTTGAAACGAGATGAAAGTGTTCAAAAATAGTTGATGCTCACACTGAAAACATTTCAGCAAGTTTTATATTTAATAATCAACAAACAACTAATAAAAAAAGCAACTCTATGCACTTAATTTAAAGAAAGATTAAATTCTGTGGCATTTCCTTCCTTACAATGAAAAGTGTAGAAGCATAGAAAAGCATAGAAAAGTCACTGACTTTCGCCATTCCTTCTCGAAAAAAACAAAAAAAAACATTGTGCGCTGCGCTTGCGTCAGACTGTTGCTGGCTGGACATGATTTAATAGTGAGTTATTAAAACCGCGATAATCAAATACGGTTTTAATGATAATTCATTGTTAAACGATATTACTAACCTTCGGCACATTTTATCACGGTTATCAATAAAACCGGTTACCGTCCCATCCCTAATATATATATATATATATGTATATAGATAGATAGATAGATATAGATATTTGACATTTAATATACGTTTCTTCTAGTGTCAAATATTGCATCGGCTAGATATAAGTGTCCAGTGATTGTAAAATTTAGCGAAAAGTCACACACTTGCTTTCACACACTTGCGTTCTCCTTAAACCTATATACAATTCTACCCTCACACACACACACACACACTTACATTCTCTTTTCACCTACATATATTTATATTTTTAATATTAAGATATTGCTGTCCATAGCTTGCAACCTCCCACTTTATTCACTTCCTTAAGATTTTTTTAAGAATTAAAAATCCATATGCACATATAATATGTGTGTCTGGCAACACGACTGAGGCTGAGCCCGCATCCTCAATCACAACATGCTCAAAAGGCGAGGCCATGTAACCTTTTCACGATGTAATATTTTGAATGAATACCTGTCAGGGTGACCCTGATCGCGCCTAACCTGCCTTCCGTTTCCACTATACTCTCTCTCTCACACACATACATACATTCCTCTCTTACATACTCATATTTTCTTCAGACATGCATACATTCTATATATATATATATATATATGCATGTGAAAGGATAATTGGGGGAAGTCGTGGCCTAATGGTTAGAGAGTCGGACTCCCAATCGAAAGGTTGTGAGTTCGAGTCCCGGGCTGGCAGGAATTGTGGGTGGGGGGAGTGCATGTACAGTTCTCTCTCCACCTTCAATACCACGACTTAGGTGCCCTTGAGCAAGGCATTGAACCCCCAACTGCTCCCCGGGCGCCGCATCATAAATGGCTGCCCACTGCTCCGGGTGTGTGCTCACAGTGTGTGTGTGTGTGTGTTCACTGCTCTGTGTGTGTGCATTTCGGATGGGTTAAATGCAGAGCACAAATTCTGAGTATGGGTCACCATACTTGGCTGAATGTCACTTTCACTTCACTTCACTTTCACCATGTGTGTGTGTGTGTGTGTGTGTGTGTGTGTGTGTGTGTGTGTGAGTAGAAATGTATTTATATGAATGGAGAATGTAAGTGTGTGAGAGTGCCAGAATGAATTATGGCTTGTATGGCTCCTCATGTGTGTGTGTGTGTGTATGTATATATATATACATATGTATATATACATATACATATACATATATATATATATATATATATATATGCATACATGCACAATACTATATAAATACATATCTATACATATCTAGTCTATACAAATACATTTTATATTTATTTTCATACATTTTCATACATATGTATATACATTTGTAGATAGATAGATATCTGCATACATATGTATTGTGCATATTTATGTTTGTGTATTTAATCCCCTAAAATCTTGAAAGTTTATCACAAAAATCTAAAGGTTATTACTCTCCACATATCCGTGTATGTGTACATATACATACATATACAGACACATGCTCACTGGTGTCATCTCAAACCTGATCCAGGAGCGCCTGCTGCTCTCTGTGTTGCCAAGGCACGTCGCCATGGAGATGAAGGCGGACATCAACGCTAAGAAAGAGGATATGATGTTCCACAAGATCTACATCCAGAAACATGACAACGTCAGGTACACAAATGCCAAGACCAGCACATGGTGTCATACAGATACGGGTGCCAATGTTATCCTCACACCTCCAGTATGAGAACCGGCAGTGTTATAACACTCAGTCTCCACGTGATTGAAGCCAGCGACAAGTCTGGATAAAACACAGACACATTAGACACAGATACCGCTTAAGGTTATCTTTCCCAAGGCTGAAGCGATGTTGAATGCTTAAACGCAGATTAGCATACTCACTATTCCTTGAGACGTGACTTTTCTGTCTTTTCTTTTTTTTGAGGGTCAAGTTGGGTTATGGCTGCTTGTTATGTTGTACCAGAAGTTACACAGTCAATTAACAGAAAGCTGCGCGAAATGATATGTTATCAACTTTAGTAATTCTGTTACAAGTTTGGAGCGTGTGGAATACAACATGTTGTCCTGCATAATCCCAGCCAGCTCAAAGCATCTGGATGTGTGCAAATGCTAAATGTCACAGACTGTGTCGTGATCCTGCTTTCCAAATGTTGTGAATTTTATCAGCCATTTATGAAGGCAGCAGTGCCATCTGTTGTCGCACGATAATGCATCCGTACCGTGTGTCCATTCTGTCAGGTCTTAAATTGTAGTTGATGACCATCTATCCTCCTCATGGCTAGGAAGCCTTTAAGGACACCAGCCGAGTCCTGCTTTTTCTAATTGAAGGATAGACTGAAGTATTGAGAGTGGCCACCCTCTATTCAGAAAGTGAACTGAATCAATTTTTTTTCTCGGTTAGCCCATCAAACCAACTTCAGTGACCCAGACAAGGTTCTTGGTGATTATTGACCTCATTTTCTCTGTCTGTTCACGCAACAGTATCCTGTTTGCGGACATCGAGGGCTTCACCAGTTTGGCGTCTCAGTGCACGGCTCAGGAGCTTGTGATGACCCTGAATGAGCTTTTTGCTCGCTTTGATAAATTGGCTTGGGTAAGTGGACACCATGAATTAATTTTAGTGTTACTATTAAAAAAAGTGTTACTATATAAAAAAAAAGTTATGTTAATGAGTTAAACTGATAGTAGTAGTATCAGTAGATAATATTTATATATAACATATTTTTCACTTCAAGTATAAACAAGTTAAAAACCAGGTAAATTATTATAATATAATTTATATTGTTTTAAAAATGTTGATGTTTTACTTGGAAAAAAGTCAAGTAAAAAAACTCATTGCAAAGTAATTTTTACAGTGTAACCACTAACAATGTGCCAAGTTCTGTGGTCAGTATTTACAAGCTAATAAATATTTTTTGATGGCAAGTTACTTTAAAAATGGCCAATAATATAATGTATACCATTTGTTGTGCATACACGAATGAATGAATTGATGTGCCTTTTTGCCTAAATAATATTTATAAAGTTTATACAGCTTTGTTTAAATTCTTTTTAAATAAAGCATGCTAACAATCAGTTCTTTTAAATGCTAGAAGTGAATCATAAGTGCATCATAACATGTCATGTAAAGTATGGATAATTATTTTGACATTTGCAGTTTACATTTATTACAGTTATTGCTTATTTAATAGTGTTTTTTAAAGATCAACTTAATGTGAGTGCGAGATGACAGCAAATATAATCTTTATGTAAAAAAAATAGGCAATAAACATGCACAATTAAATGTGGTTACACTTTATTTTAAGGTGTCCTTGTTAGAGTGTAATTATAATTTTAAGTACTGAGTAATATTAATTAACTGCATGTACTTACTATATGGTTAGGCTTAGCATCATAACATCCTATTAGGGAGGATTTCCGCAATAATGGTTGCATAAATGTGCTGTG
Organism: Carassius carassius; assembly: GCF_963082965.1. Lineage (NCBI taxonomy): Eukaryota > Metazoa > Chordata > Actinopteri > Cypriniformes > Cyprinidae > Carassius > Carassius carassius. The sequence goes on along the minus strand of NC_081791.1, from coordinate 18,391,598 downwards.
TTATGTCTGAATTCTTAGGAAAACCACTGTCTGCGGATCAAGATCCTGGGGGACTGTTATTACTGTGTGTCTGGACTTCCGGAGGCAAGGGCAGATCACGCGCACTGCTGTGTGGAGATGGGAGTGGACATGATTGAGGCCATCTCGTACGTGTTCTTCACATCACTTTCTATATCGATCTCTCTTCCTCATCAACACATTTTTCAATTAAAACGCATGCGTGTTGCTACATGTGCAGATTGGTGCGAGAGGTCACAGGAGTGAATGTGAACATGCGCGTGGGAATACATAGCGGCCGTGTGCACTGCGGGGTGCTCGGCCTACGCAAATGGCAGTTTGATGTCTGGTCCAACGATGTCACACTGGCTAACCAGATGGAGGCGGGAGGTCAAGCAGGGTAAAAGTGAACACCACTCATCAAAAATGTGATCAGTAATACCTTTTCTGTTCAAAGTTGGCTATAAAAGATGTAGAGATTTGTGTTGGAGGAGTAGTTCACCCAAACATGAAAATCTGCCGAAAATGTGTTCACTCTCAGGCCTTTAAAAATGCAGATGCATTTATATTTTGAGATTTTGAGAAATTAAGCATTTCATCACTTGCTCACCAATGGATCCTCTGTAGTGAATGGGTGCCGTCAGAATGAGAGACCAAACTGTCCACGTGACTTTATTCCATCATTTAATATCTTGTGAAGTGAAAAGCTGAACAAATCCATCATTAATAATTTTTTTTACCTTTAAACCTTCACTTTCGGCTTAAATAAGTGTCCTCTATCCATAATATTTCTTTCTCCAGTTATATTAGTCATCTTGTCTAAATCAGAAGGGAATTATTCACACATCAAGCACTGTTTACAAGCAAAAAGAGTTTAAAGGTGCAATGTGTAATATTTACAACGATCTATTTACATAAATGCAATGTACCGTATTTTTCGGACTATAAGTCGCACCTGAGTATAAGTCGCATCAGTCCAAAAATACGTCATGATTACGAAAAAAAAAAAAAAACATATAAGTCGCACTGGACTATAAGTCGCATTTATTTAGAACCAAGAGAAAACATTACTGTCTACAGCTGTGAGAGGGCGCTCTATGTTATCAGTGGTATGCTACAGGAGCACTGAGCAGCATAGAGTGCCCTCTCACGGCTGTAGACGGTAATGTTTTCTCTTGGTTCATTTCTCTCGGTTCATGTCAAATTAATTTTCATAAATAAGTCGCACCTGACTATAAGTCGCAGGACCATTTTTTTTATTACCTAAGATTGAGCTATTTATATCTACATACACCACGGGTCCCCTTACATGGAAGTCGCCACCTTGTTTGTACAGTAGCCCTAAACGGACAAACTGCTACAGAGCGTGTTTCGTCACTTTATTGTTTTTGCGAATATAACACTAACACAAAGATGAATAAGTACCTTAACACTGTCAATAACATTGATTTATTTAGTAATTAAGTAAATATAATTCCTTGATTTACCTTTGTAAAGAAATCTCATTGCTCTCTGCTCTCTTTACCGATGACATCTTTACCTGTGTCGGCCACCGTAGCTGCTCTGAAAGGAGGGGTGAGCGGGGGACTGAGCCGTTGGTTCAGCTAGATGCCGCTAAGAATTACACACTGCACCTTTAAAATATTTCTAAACACACATGTTGGTGGATTTGGAAGGGCTTGTTCACATGAGGAAGTGTTAATGTGGATTAGGCGCTCGTATTTATACTTGTGAATTATAATGTTTTTATTAGCTGTTTGTACTCTCATTCTGATGGCACCCATTCACTGCAGCAAGTGATGTAATGCTACATTTTAACAATTGTTTCTATGAAAAACAAACTCATCTATGTCTTGGATGGCTTAAGGGGGAGTAAATTTGCAGCAAGTTTTCATTTATTTGGTGAAATATTCCCTTTCGTAGTAAAACTCTGTGTTGTGAATGTTTACAGGCGGATCCACATCACCAAAGCCACACTGCAGTATTTAAATGGTGACTATGAAGTGGAGCCAGGTTTTGGAGGGGAGAGAAATGCATACTTGAAAGACAACAACATAGAGACGTTTTTTGTCCTGGGCTGCAGTCAAAAAAGGGTCAGTCAAATGTAATCATATGGATATTGTTTATACAAAAAAATCATTGCAAAAGTCAGTGCTGTTGCATAATGTTTGGAGGTGAAGGCTGTGTTTTGTTGTGCCTTGATACAAATTAATGAATTTCCCTTTGGGGATCAATAAAGTTTCTATTTATTTGAGTTTGCTGGAGTACGGTTTAATTTCCTGTGTGTGTCCTTGTGCCAAAATTCTCTTGCAGAAAGAGGAAAAAGCAATGATGGCTAAGATGCAGCGTGCTAGAGCTAACTCTTCAGAGGGTCTGACGTCACGGTGGGTTCCTGACAGATCTTTCTCCAGGACTAAAGATTCCAAAGTCTTCAGACAGATGGTGAGGTCCGCTCCATCCGCTCTCACGCCGTCTGATCTCCCCTGCACTTCTTTATAGTGCAGTGTAGCAACAAGTTGTAATTGAAGCAATTTTCTCCGGAGCTTGGCAGTGCCTATGTGTGAATTGCTTTTTCCCCTTTCTAGGTGATGACTTTTCAGATTTCCATCAGGGTCACACAAAAAAAAGCAGGGACAGTAACAGCGTGATAAATAAATATTGCGTCATACAGTGTTAAAAGGAAAAGAACAAGTGCACAATATGAACAAAGATCATTATTTAAAATAGAAGTTTATTTGTAGAGAATTAATTGGCTTTCCACTAGATTTCTGTTATTCTGTGCATGGGCATACTATTTATTTATTTTTATCATTATTTCATGTAAAAACATCTTTAAAAAATATTAAACACAATTCTATTAATTAATAAGATTTGGTTAAAAATAAGGTGAGGAACTTTGAATTAAAAATTATTTAAATTAAGTTTATTTGAAACATACAAAATATGTGTTAAAAATTGTTAAAAACTCTAAACACCTTCCAATATATATTCTTTAAAATAACATGTAAAACATTTTATGTGTGTTTATATAATATATAATATATTGAAAGTATACTATAAACTAAAATACAATGTATTATCTTAGTTTTGCCTTGCAAGTAAATTCATATAGTTCTTAATCAATATTTTTGTGTAAAAATACATAAACGTCCTTGAAATGATTAATGCAACATTTTGTTTTGAATTCATGAAGTTCTTATGAAAAAATTTGTCACTGGGGAAAGAAAACATAATTAAATTAAATCTTATTTCAGTATATTATTTTTAATACTATGTATGCAAATACACTGTTAATTAAACATTTTATCTGTATTTATTTATACTATATTCTTTAATGTAGTGTCTATTTACACAAAGTGCAAACAGCCCGCCTTGTTGAGAGAAGCTATTTACACAAACTCCGCCCACCAACTAGTCAAAATTACAAAAGACAATCAATATCTGTCAGCTGCAGTGGCACAGATGGTAAAATGTGCGCTGTGCATATTTTGACATGATAGCTGCCTTTTGGCAAACTTCACATCAGAAATGCATTTTTCAATGAAAATGAAGTAAATAATCAAAAAGTTTACACTTAAGTGTAAATAGCATCCATCGCTAAGAAAATATGCTATTTTCACTTAGTGTAAATAGCATCTAATTGCTATTTGCACTGTGTAAATAGCCTCTATCACTATTTACACTTAGTGCAAATAGTCGCTGCCTATTTTTAATATATATATATTATATAATATAAACTTAACAGTATGTTATTATATTATTAGACCGATATGTTTTCAAGTAAATTTATCGTGTTTTAAGAATGCTTAGTTATTTTTCTGGAAAACAAGAACATGATTATTTGCAGTGTAAGATCCATTTCTCGTCTCAGTCATGTTCTCACTGTCTGGCTCTGAATGTAATTGGAAGTCCCTGAGTGTTAATTAAAGTGGCAGTGGCTCTGTGGGGTTGGCTTCGGAGCGGTCTGAGAGGAAAACCCAAAATGTGTTTTTCTACTTCCACTGTGTTTTTACTGCCCACTGTAACTAATCTACCTGTCTGTTTTCAGGGCATAGATGAAGCCTCCAGCAAAGATAAGTGAGTTCTGCTTTTATTAGGACACAAATCCATTCTCTCTGGCTCTGAAGGGGCTTACGGGTTAGATTTCACAGGCTGTTTTTTAACAATCTGTGAGTCGCTTTAGAATAGAGCCAACATAAAATGAATGCTCTAGATTAGGTTTCAAGCAAGTTTGGCCACCACTAATGCTTATTTTTTCATAATGGATCAAAAACAGTAGCTTATTATGAGGATAAAAACAGATATAATATAAAATATAAATTTCATGCCATCACTTTTTTTATGCAGTACAACATTTTACAGTAATGTAACCTTTTTGCTCTCATCAGCCGCTGTGCCCAAGAGGCCCTGAACCCAGAAGACGAGGTGGATGAGTTTTTAGGACGTGCCATTGATGCTCGCAGCATTGACCAGCTCCGGAAAGACCATGTCAAGAAGTTCCTTCTCACATTCCAAACACCTTTTCTAGAGAAAAAGGTCTGTAGACAGCTTGTAAAATGTGCTTAACACTGTACAGCACTGACACAACATTTATAAACTCCAGAGTACTGGAAAAAGATGTCTGAACTGCTAACAGAAACAAATTGTTGTGCTTTTAGTATTCAAAAAAGGTGGATGATCGGTTTGGTGGTTATGTGGCCTGTACACTCGTCGTCTTCTGCTTTCTTGTTTTTATACAAACCATCATATTTCCACAGTGAGTGATGAAATATTCTTTATAATAATGAATTTGATTTAATGTTAATATATATATATTTGTTATGTATATGTATGTGAAATGGTGTCTTGTGTTTTGTCTTGCAGTACAGCGTTAATGCTGGGCATGTTCATCAGCATCTTTATTATTCTCGCCCATGTCCTCTTTATATGTGCCATTTACTCCTGTGTTAAGGTCAGTTACTACCTCCCTGGATCCTTAACGTTTATGCATATGAAATCTAGACTACATTTTCAAACAAAGCTGATGTGCAATCAGTGATTTTCCGATTTATACACAATTTTTGTCTCTCTCTCAGCTTTTTCCAGTTACCTTGCAGACAGTGTCAAAGAGGATTGTTCAGTCCCGTGTCAACAGCACACTCGTCGGAGTCTTTACAATTGTGCTCCTTTTCATCTCTGCCTTTGTTAATATGGTAGGAATTTGATCTGAGTCTGTTGCTTGCTGAAAGAAAAAAAATCCTTTGTCAGTTTTTCTTTTTCCTGTTTGTCAGTGTAATTCTACACTAGCATGAGCACTAATTTCCCAAGTTGAGCTGGGCTTTCAAACTCAATTCAGTGTCACTTTGATTAATTTTGGTTTATTTATTTATTTAAACAGGTGAAGATTACCTAACTCTTCTAGGTTTAAAATGAGCAGTGAATTAAAATTAATTTAATATACTCCTCATTTTGAATCTGGAAACGTGCCATCCCCTCCTATTGAAATAATAATAATAATATTGATTATTATTGATATTATCAAAAGTTTAAAAATGATTAAATGCTCAACTGACTCAAATTTACATAAAATGAAAAGTCTTTCCCCCTGATTCCTTGCTGGAAACACTTGTTTTTACTTTAATGTTTAAAGGGGTCATGGCCTGCTTTTGTTTTTTTAATTTAGTACTGATCTCTGAGTTCCACTCATGTTGATTTTCACACCAAAAGCATCATCATTTGGAAGTAATAAGCCATTTTCTGTCCTGTTTTTAACCCCCTCATCAGGAGGCTCTGTTTGAATAGGCATGGCTGACTGTAGACTCGGAAGCAGTGCTAGGATGGATACCAGTTTTATATGTTTGACAGCCTACATCCTACATAACAAATGGACCCTGCTGTGAATTTAGGTCAAAAATACACAAGTAACTCAATACATATCAGACGAGACAAAGAAGAGACAAAGCAATATTGACCAAGTTATAAAAACAGTTACTTACACACTTGTGTGTTGCGACATTACTGCCGGATCCAATATAGTCAGCACATCAGTGTCTTTTAGTTTCAATCTTTCTAAAAAGACCCGCAACGAATTGTGCCCTGTTTGAAATGAATCCACGGTAAAATGAAGTGAACAAAGGTCCAAGTTCTTACTGTTCATGACCCCTTTAAGTAAACAGATAATGTGCACCTTTTCTATTGTTTTCCACTTTTACATTTTTTCTTAAATTTCTCTGTCAGTTTACCTGTGACCGAGAGGATCTGCTAAAATGTGTGGCTGGACAGTTGAATATTTCGGATTCGGTCACCCTGTGTCAGCTGTATAATCTGACTGTACTAGTAGAGGACTCCTTCATCTTCTGTCTCAGGCAGCCTTCAGCATGTCCTTTACCCGAGGTCAGTGTGCGGCCGTCTGTACATGTATGTCTGCGCTGTGCATATATGCTCATAACAGTTTCTTGCTCACTGAGAACCATTCATTTTTTTTTATTATTATTATATATTTTTTAAAGCAAACTTATGCAAAGACGCAATGATTTATTTTGAAACTTTATAATTTGTCCCCTGTTGTCATGATAACAGTATGATGGCATGTTGTATGATGGTGTTGCTCCTGTGCTTCTAGTATTTCACATACAGTGTGCTGCTGACTCTGCTGTGCTGCACAGTGTTCCTGCACATCAGCAGTATAGGCAAGCTGGTCCTCATGCTCTTCATCCAGGTCTGCTTCCTGCTGCTGGTGGAGTGGCCTCTAGTCACGCTGCTAGACAACGCCGACCTGCTGGTCACCGCCAAAGCAATGTGAGTCTTATTCTCTGCAAACATATAGAGTGGATATGTAAAAGTCATCTTGTAAGTCAATGGCATTAGGTCAATACTAAAATGACAAAAAAACCACAGCATCATCAATATAGAGTACATACTCAGTTGCATATCTCCATATTAATAAAATATGTTTAATAAAATGAAACCGTGTTGACAGCAAAAAGAGAACTACTGACTGTTTTTAATTGGAAAAAACTTTTTTAAAATCTTTATGAATTAATATTTATATTAATATTTAACTCTTTAAATAATGGAGTGTATTCTGTAGCATATATATATATATTTATATATATATATATATATATATATATATATATATATATATATATATATATTTATATTTTTAATTTTTTTTACTTTTTTAGGCCCAAAAAACATTTCACAGTTAAAGCATTATATTTTATTGTTATTTAACATTTTAGTTAAATGCTTTAAATGTAAATGCAAAATTTTCCAATTAAAACAAGTTAAAATGTACAGTAAAAGTGATGAATGGGCACATGCAAATTGGACTGAAGTTACTTATAAAATGTAGTAGCATTTAAAATAAGATTTCTTTTAACAGATTTCAATATATTAAATTTGGACACAAATGTGGTACACATAACCTTTTAATGTGAATGACCTATATTTTTATGGGTGTTTATTTTTATTGGGTCATGTTGGTCTGTAATGGAAATTTTTCTGTTTTTACGCAGGTATTCTTTCAATGAAACAAATTATTGGTGAGTTCATGTCATGCTTTATTTTGTACTATCATTGTAAGAGAGGTCGTTCGAAGGCAAAAAGAACTTAAGAATATAAGCACAAATTAGATCCCAGGGTTTGCTTGTAGTGTGTATTTGTCTGAACATATTTCAAAATCTATTTACTGATTATATTCAAATATATGAGAGTTGTGAGTTTTACGACATAGACATGAGATAAAACACAGAAATTGTACTCTACTAGTCATCATGTTTTTTTTGCTCTGTCTCTAACAAACTCCAATCTGTTATGTGTTGTTGTTTTCCCAAATAGCCAGGAAACGGTGACTAAAGTGTCTCTGAGGGTGTTGATTCCAGTCATCCTCACTGTATTTGTACTGGCTCTCTATCTGCACGCACAGCAGGTCGAGTCCACCGCACGCCTTGACTTCCTGTGGAAGCTACAGGTGTGTAGTCGATCCCTTAGCGAAAATACATTTCCAGTAGGATCCCAGCATAGTCGATGACTTGTTCGTTGTCATTCTTCACCAGGCCACTGAAGAGAAAGAGGAGATGGAGGAGCTGCAGGCCTACAACCGTCGTCTCCTTCACAACATCCTGCCCAAAGATGTGGCTGCCCACTTCCTCGCGCGAGAACGTCGAAACGATGAGCTCTACTATCAGTCATGTGAATGTGTGGCCGTTATGTTTGCCTCCATAAGCAACTTCTCCGGGTTTTACACTGAGCTGGAGGCCAACAATGAGGGTGTGGAGTGCCTGAGACTGCTCAACGAGATCATCGCTGACTTCGATGAGGTAAGAACATTGTGTCACTTTTGTGATGTCAGAATTTCAGAAGACTATTTGATTTTGCAGTAGTCTTTGGCTTTCTACTGACACCTACTGCTGTGAAGACAAAAGTTCCATGTAAAAGGACATTTTTTGGTTACCAATGCCACTGTATAAGTTATAATATATTATTATAAGTTACAGTATCATGCACGATCAGTTTACTCCATGACCAAATGCGTTTTATAGATTGGAGGTTACCAAGACAAAGCAAATAAAACATGGCTGCCACCAAAAGGGGTGACCACCTTCATGTAGAAACTAGCTTTTCTAAATCGTATGTCCTTTACCGTTAATAGATCATTTCTGAAGAGAAATATAAGCAGTTGGAGAAGATCAAAACCATTGGTAGTACTTACATGGCAGCATCTGGATTGAACGACTCAACTTACGACAAAGAGGGCCGCACACACATTCTAGCTCTGGCTGACTATGCCATGAGGCTACGAGAACAGATGAAGTACATCAACGAACACTCATTCAACAACTTTCAGATGAAGATAGGTAAGTAGGACTTCACTGTGAACTTTGCCCGATATATATAACTTAGTGGAAAGACCTTGTTTATGAATTGGCTGGCAGACTCAGAGGCTCGGGAGTTTGTTAGAGCAGACAGTGACAAATGTATTTTTATCACAGGTTTGAACATTGGCCCAGTGGTTGCTGGTGTGATTGGAGCCAGAAAGCCTCAGTATGACATATGGGGCAACACCGTGAATGTGGCCAGTCGCATGGACAGCACAGGTGTTCCTGATCGTATCCAGGTAACCACAACATCATAAACTCTTTGCTTAGACAAGACTCTTTTTGATAAAACACAGCTTAGAATCCCCCATTAATTTCCTTCTTCAAAAGTGCAACACTATACATCAGTTACTGTGTGCAACATTGTATTTATAAAGATGGTGCTGCCCTCTCTCTTCATGTTACTGCAATTGCAGTTTGCAAGAGCTGTTTTGTGACACTTTAGTAGGGCTGGACGATTATGGCCTAAAATCAAAACCTCGATTAATTGAACACTTTACGTCGATTACGATTAATGAACGATTATTTTGCCCTCATAGTTCACTGACAAGGTTTGTACTGTAAATATGATTGACTATTAAAGGTGAGATATTTTTCCTATTGAAAGCGCATCTGACATCATAGCTCACTATCAGCAGTTATTTTATCTACGTTCATAACATTTCTTACAGACTATTGCTCGGTGTAAGAGATAAATAAAGATCAGATAAAGATAAATTAGCACAGTACCAGTACGAGTGATTGCGTGTGTGAATTAGTCATACCGTCTCTATATTATTGTGAAGCTGTGGGTTGTAAATAGCCTAGTTCCTTCAAAAATAGAAAAATATGCTATAATAAGTTTTGAGATTCTAAACTACTTTAGTGATAAATCACAGGACTGCGCTATCAGCTAGTTTCTGCCATCGAATGTGGATTTTTTTTTTTTAATTCTATGAATATTCGAGAAAAAAATTTTTTGACAGCCCTAGCGCGAACATGGTGGCTCGATATGATAATACACATCCGATCATCTAATCGCTTGAATGTCCAAACCATAAAACAAATACAACTGACAAAGTTTAGTGAAGACGCAAGGCCATGTGTTGAACCGGCGGTCACCTCCGTGTTTTGCTTTCATGCCACTGACTGGAGAGCAGAGTCATGTGTCTACACACGTGGTAGTATGCTTTTTAAGGGGGAAGTATTAACAGGATTAAAAAACCGAAATAACCGACATGGGAAAATTACGTCGGTTAGAGGTTCTGAATTCCGGTTTCGATTACTTTTCGATTAATCGTCCAGCCCTAATTTTTAGCTACTTAGTTAATGCTTAAAATGAAATGAGAAATGTAAAATTAACTGAAATTTCTAATTACTTCCTTCTCCAGTTAAATGTGTAGAATTAAGGATAATTTTGTTAGCTGATTTTTCTGAAAAGTTTCAACACTGACTCTGCTCTTTTTGTTTGAGCATCTCGACCAGCCTGGCATAGCAGCTGAGTTTGGGACTTGGCTATCAGTTTATCCAAGCAGTGGCAGACAGTTGAATTACAAACTTATTATATTTTTGCATTTCCCTTTGGTTCTGTAGAAATTGCAGACCTCATCTTTAGCTTTTGGCTGATTAGAATTCAGTGTGTGATTGTTTTTCTTTATTTCCTATAGGTGACCACTGACTTATACCATGTTCTAGAAAGTAAGGGCTACCAGCTGGAGTGCCGTGGACTGGTGAAAGTGAAGGGGAAAGGAGATATGACCACTTACTTCCTCAACAGTGGTCCTGTCTGCAATTAACACTGACCAAATGCCTCTCAACGCACTGAAATGAAGGAACTACAACAAAAGGCTCTGAATGGGATTTGAGCAGATCCAAATATAACCACTCACTCAAGTTCTCTAGCTCACAAGCATTAGTGGGCATTTGTGGTATTTATATATGCACCTATTGGGAATAATGAGGTATGCTCTACCTAAAAGATTTAATGAAGGACTGTTGCCTTAGATGGAGAAGACTTTGAAGAAAGTTTGGTGTTTTTTTTTTTGTTGTTGTTGGAAAGACTTCTTCCATACCAAAATTTGAATTCTTTATTTATTTTGACAGGTTTTAAACCATGTAAATAAAAAATGATTATATATGCAAGCGTCAAGAAGCAAGAAGACACTGACCAAAGAACAAAGTATTTGATATAGGAACACTACACACACCTGGCAAACTGTTTGAAACGTCCAAACAAGTGTTATTCATTTCTCTGGTTTTCCTTTTCTGGCCTCCTTGTCACTCTCTACCACACTGTATTCTATTATAAACACTAAAGCAAAAAACATCCGTCTTCATTGAAGGCCTTCGAAACAGGAATCCTAATACAAGTGACTTGTATTTATAGTTTGTATGATTTATGAGTGATCAACATGTTTTTCCCTTTTAGTATTTGTGTCCAAATAGGTAAATGAAGGACTAGAATGGTACTGGACACATTTTCCTTGGTCATTTGTTCATGTGTGGACGGTGTGTAAATGTGTGTCTGTTATCTTTAAAAGGGCATAATAGCTCACTGTGAGGTTTATAAAATGAAAATTAGCTTCTTTTTTTTTTTTTTTTTTTTGCCAGATTAAGTGCTAATTATAATAAATTCTTTTCATTTATGTGTTCAGTTGTCAACTGATGTCATTTCATTCTCATTTGAGTGTTACACAAATTTCAGATCTTAATTCATTAATGTATAAATCAGTAAAAAAAATAACACAAAAATGACCAAGACCTCATATAATTCCAGCACAGTATGGTCAGCAACGATTTAGTCTTAAGTCCCTTGTAAGTGTGTGTAAATGCGCTGATGGAGGCCTGTTGGGTTTTAGAGGTTGCTGCACAAGCAAAGTTGTTCATTTGACAGTGTTCAGCATAAGTCCATTTCAGCATTTCCTCATGAGTGCTCTTAGTCATGCTTGCACATTTGTCAACATTAAAAAAAAATTATGCAATTACCAATCAAATGGATAGGTTAGTATTGCTGTCATATTCTGGAATTTACAATTCCCAATGTATAGATGCATCATGATGATTATGTTGCAAGAAACATCCCTCACCGTCCTGAACATGAATTTCTCAACATGAATGTACATGTGTTTAACATTCTCACTTTGTCATAGACGTAAAAGCACATATGGTTTTTAGTTCAAATACGTTTGTGGTACATGGACCTTTCAGGACCTTTTTCATTAAAAGGTGGCAAATCAGTAAATTGGGTGTTTTATTTAAGCATAATGTTATCTGTATCCATTAATTTCTTCTCATTTTAATTGCAAGTAGACATACAGGCCACAGTCAGTATAAGCTGGACAAGAAGGTTAAATATTAGGTACTTTCTACAAATATGGTATAAAATCAAATCTAAAATTCCTTTCTTAAAAAGTGGTTTGTGAAAGCATAACATTAAGAAGTAAATCCTATTTGTCAACCTCAGGACGGCGATCTAAATTGTATATATAAATTTTAACCATAAATTCATAACTGTAACAATGGTGTGCAAAAACATACGTTTTTATTAAATTAGTTGAATAAAACATATTTTACAAGTTCATAAGAATTTTTTTTTGACTAATTTTGTGCTAGGTTCATTTTATGTTAGATATTTTATTGAACATATACTATTAGGTAGGCTATAACGTGAAGTGATAAATATAGTATGGGCTAGCTACATCATTTGGAGTGTGCCATTTGTTAAACCGTTTGAAATGTTTCCTTTTATTTTCAACCTTTATACTGTACAACCAGAGAATTTAATACCTCAAAACGAAGCTATCAGGTAGACAGACAGGCCATTGTTGTGTGAGTGGGTCTAGTGATTGTTGTGTTAATGGACTCTTCTCTTTGTTCGTGCTCAGCTTGGTGTCTTTTCTTCAAGTAGCGGCATTGCCAGTGTCAGTCGATAGTTTGTAATCACGATTCTCTCCTACAAAAGAGTACCGACCCCATTTCCTCTTGGCCTGCCTTTCTCAAATGTCTGAATAAATCTGTATTCGGTTACACGTACGCGACACAAGAGGCATTGAATTTAATTGTATCCCAATTAATAATTTATATATGTTGAGGTTTGTTAACTTATCACATCCTTCTCTGAGCCTTAATTGAGTGATCAGTGCCATCCAATTTTAGACAAAGCGACACTGAAATCTTCCTACTTATTTAGCAGAATTTTCACTCGGCTGAAAAAAATCTGTTATCCCAGATTTAAGGCATTTGTTGAGCGAAATATATTTTTTAAAATGAATCTTTAAAGTGAATCATTCTCATTTACTAACATGGATTGAACTAATTATGTTCACTGAATCTCACTTTTGAAGCGTGTCTGCTTTTTACTTGTGAGAAGATGCTTGTGATGAAACTCAGATTTTGACACGCAAAACGACTCTTTGTTTCGAACGAATCGGTTAATGAATCCTTCAGAGGCTCACAAAAAAAGACAAATCTCGCTACCTGCTGATGTTCAGCAAACATCACAGATTATCCGTGAATGAATCATTTTGGTTAACACGAACACACTCAACAGATTCGAATCACTGAGATGAATCAAATCCGCATCATCACTAGACGGTAGACCCGGCTTTAGGACCCAGACGACTTTCAATCATTTGAACGAATGGCACCTGTTGCGTTCAAAGGGAAGCCGGCAGGCCAGTGCTGCTGGTCGCGTGAAGCCGTCGCGCGCCTACTGAACCAAATATCTCTAAAACGCGAAGTTACAGAGTAACAACATTAGTCCATCGACTCGCAGCTCAAACAAACGGTGTCTCGGTAGACGAGGAACCGCGTATCTCTCTGCCTTAGGGAGAAGCACATGATTGACTGAAATTATTACAGGTAAGTTTTGAAGTGTTAATTAAATTCGTTTTTTATTTGTTTCGACGTGTTTCGCGTCATGTCTTTTGTCAACAAAAAGTAACATCGGCGTATCTTCCTTTTCTCCTTGATATGAGCGGGTTTCATCTTTATTTGTAATAGCATAGGTTACACTTTTCTAACACACAAAAGCTCGTTTGTCGTTTTTTTATGTCATTTATTTGAGAACAAGGCCCCTAGAAGGCTGTGAAAAGTTAAAATGTGTGTCATATTGTAAAAATTGTAACCATCATATATCCTTCACTCACTTCCTCATCTATTCAGATAAGTTTCGCTCAGTTGTCATGTTGCGTTGTCATTTTTTTGTCTAAACTTTAAGGAAGTACTTGGGGCTTGCGAAATTTTCGAAGCGCATTATTCAGTTAGGAAAAATGCAGTTTAACCAATATGTTACTTCATGACTTTTGGTTAATAATAATGGCCATTTAAGCTCATGACCATTCAACTGACTCGATATCAATGCAGGAGAACCAGTTTTAGTTTGATTTGGGTAAGTCTGAACACCTACGCAGAAAATTAGCAGAAGTCTGTCTCTGTTGGCCATTACTCGTCTTGGGATTTGTGATGTAGATGTTTTTAAATAGACTGGTTCCATGGACCCTGAGGTTACTGATTCATTTAACACCATATGTTCCATTGTCCTGACATTTCCTATTTTGAAAGTAATTACTTGTGGTTGAAATGTAAGAATAATAGTGCTTTAAATCTGCTAGCCCTGACCATTAAACTCCTTCCAAGCAGCTGGTGAGATCCAGTTTTTTTTTTTGTTTTTTTCTCTGTACAGTTAGTCAGATCACAGGCGATGTGTCTCAGTTTTGAAGTGTATTTATGCAAAGCTTCCAGCGCCACCCATTAAGTGTAGTGGGAGTGTGCCACGTGGATCTAACAGGGTGAAGGAAGGATCAGGTGTTTGTTGTCAGGTGAGGTTTGTTTGCTCTGTTGCTGTGATCCGTTTGAGAGTCCACAGCGCAGGCTTGCTTTGCTAATTAAGAGTAGGGCATGGCTTGCTTTGTTATGGAGTTTGTGAAAATAAACTAATTTTCCTTCGTAAGTGATCATTGTGGTCTGTTTTCACAGTTTGGTGATTGAGACTGGCCAACAGAATGCGTCTGAGACGTCGTTTCTCCCCCCTGAAGCTTACTGTTCTGGGTGGCACACTTTTTATGGTCATTCTGGTGGTGCTCCAGAGGGACGTTGGCAGCGGTTCGCTTCAGGACCCCTGGCTACAAGATCTCTCTAACAAAAAGGAGAGGGTATTGGAGATGGTCCGTGGGGCGGTTAATAACTTTGCCTTCCAGATCGGAGCCCCGCAGCCCCCGTCGGCGGGAGTACAGCCCACCCCAGACCGAAACTGCCCCCCGGGTTTCTACTCTCTGGCCGATCTCAAACCGTGGATTGAGAGACCTCCTCTGGACCCTGAAGCACCAGGAGCCAATGGCGCAGCCTTCCAGAAAGCCAGCATGACTGCGGCGGAGGAGAAGGAGAAGCAGGAGGGCATGACCAGGCACTGCTTTAACCAGTTTGCCAGTGACCGAATCTCCTTGCACCGCAGTCTTGGAGATGACACCCGTCCACACGAGTAAGAATGGGCACATTGTTTGGCACCATGAGAAAATGTTGGAATACAAACAATTCATTCAATTCCGCAACCAATCCGCCATAATAATGATTCCCTTCAAAGGTTGAAATAAGGCAGCACTTGGGACGTGTTCTAATGTTTGCTTGCATTTTAGATGCCTTTTAATTTACGTTGAGTCATTTGATCTGTTTACACAGAAACATAAGAGTGCAGATTTATATGTTGATTTAAGGTCTGGGGCTAACGCCATATAAATGCTGCCCAAACACTCATTGTAGATTAGAGTCTTTACTGTTTTGCTGCTTTGGCAGTTTCTAATCACACCTTTACCTGTTGCATCGCTGAACAATAGGTTGACGTGTTATGTTTCCCTTTTGAATTTTATTATATTTTAACTCCGTTTTAAGTAACAGGCCTCGATCAATTTGCATACGTCCTCATATTTATAATACTGATAATTACAGTGTTTAAACATGTATTTTGATGATTGTCATAGAATATTACCTTCCACTTTTTGAGGTGCATATGTTTGTCAGGGTTATTATAGTTTACTAAAACTAAACCATGAAAATGCTTTCATAATTTGGGGGAAAATAACTGAAGTGAAATCTAAAACAACGAAACTTATTTTATGTATGTGTATATATATAGTACACGCATACATAATTTTTTTTTTTTTTTGTCATGCATCCATTATAGGTGTGTTGAGCGAAGGTTTCGCCGCTGTCCTGCACTCCCCACCACGAGTGTGATCATTGTGTTTCATAACGAGGCATGGTCAACACTTCTGCGCACCGTGTACAGTGTTCTGCACACCTCCCCGGCGGCCTTCCTCAAAGAAATCATATTGGTGGATGACGCCAGCGTGGCAGGTGAGCCTGGCCTTATCAGTTTCTGCTTTTAAAAATTAACTACCTGTAGAAGTAGTTTTAATCTATGTTCTTGGCTCAGTGGCAGACAGTTTACTTAGTGGAATGTCACTTGTATGAGTGCATCTACAGGTGGATGAAAAATGTCACAAACATACAATTGAAAGATCAAGGAACCAGTTGAAATATTAATATAAACTTACTGGCAGTGAAATATTAAACTTAAGTAAAAGCTTTGTTTTTCTCCTCATTAGATTGTTAATCTCCTCATTGGTTTCAGGTACTTTGTTAGTGCTGTAAGAGACGAGACAAAGGAAGTGTGTTAGTTTGTTTGAAGTCTCACCACAGGAAGTAACATGCTCTGAATCTGTTTTTAGACACTGAAAAATGCCACGTTGAGAGCACTTGAAAATTGACACTGTTAATGTTATGCTCTATCGTAGAAAAATTTGGGGTTGTAAGTCATTTATCATTGAAGTATTTATCAAAAATACAGTAAACTAGTAATGTGGTGAAATACTAATATATAAAATAAATTATATATATTAAATTATATCAAATGAGCAACATTTTTGAATAGAATTATTTTTAAATGTCTTTATTTTAAAATCAAATAATTTCTGTGATTGCAAAGCTGAATGTTCAGCAGCCATTACTTCAGCCTTCACAAATCAATCCGTTATGCTGATTTATGCTGATTTGGTACTCAACAAACTGGATTATTTGAAAAATTGTATATAAACTTCATTTGTTTGAAATATATTGTAACATTATAAATTTACTTTCAGTTTATCAATTTAAACGTACTCTTGCTGGGAAAAAAAAAACCTCAAACCAGGTATTATTGTTATATTGATATTATTGGTACTTTACAGAGAAAGAAAAAAAAAACACCCATTACATTATTGTCCGTCTATATTTGATCCCCTTATGACTTTGTAAGTTTGCCCACTTACGAAGAAATGAAGGGTCTATATTTTTTAAGGTGGGCTTATTTTAACGGATGGAGACAGAATATCAGACACCAAAAATCCAGAAAAAACACATTATCAGGGGATGAAATAAATATTTCCCCACTCTATATTCTTGCAGAACACCTCCATGAGAAGCTGGACGAGTATGTGAAGTCACTGAAGATTGTGAAGGTAGTGCGTCAGCCGGAGAGGAAGGGCCTCATCACCGCGAGGCTTCTCGGAGCCAGCAAAGCTCAGGGAGAAATCCTCACCTTCCTAGATGCTCACTGTACGTAATATGTCATCACTCTTCATGACTTGCCCAGCCCAGTTCCATTGTGTCACACAGCAGACCAGTTCCTGTAAACACGTCTTTAACATCCATCAGCCTTGTTATTTTTTGCGACTGGAGATGCAAAGTAGTTTTTCAGGAACCTGCTCTTCAGGTGCACAAGCTTGAGCTTAAAATGGTTCCTCCCATGATTCTTTTTTTCTCTCCTGGCACTCATGTCATTTGCAAAGTTATGCGCTGTGACAAAGGGCTTGTATGTGATGCTGATCTTGTTTGTTTTGAGCCACTTTAGGCAGGATTGAAGCCTAGCAACTCATGCTACACCTGAGTAGTGTAGTGTAGAGTAGTGTTTTCTGATACCTTGTATATGATGAAAGGGTTGAAATATGTGAAATCATCTTGGCATGTGTGCTTGAGTAGCATATTTATGACCCCTCTTTTCTCTTTTGTCATGTTTTTGTGACAGGTGAGTGTTTTCATGGTTGGCTCGAGCCTCTCCTTGCTCGGATTGTTGAGGAGCCCACTGCCGTGGTGAGCCCTGAGATCACAACCATTGATTTAAACACTTTCCAGTTCCACAAGCCTGTGGCGTCTGCCCGTGCCCATAACAGAGGCAACTTTGACTGGAGTCTCACATTCGGCTGGGAGGGCATTCCAGATTACGAGAACGCTAAACGCAAAGATGAGACGTACCCAGTAAAGTAAGTCACGCATGTTTTATTTACATATTTAACTTTGCTCAAATACAGTTTTGTGTTCATGTTGTTGTGACTGACACATAAATAATTACCTTTCCCAAGTCAGGTGTATTTGCTTTTTCATCATTTAGAGGGATTGTTTTCCCCCAATTTTTTTTTTTTTTTTGTGATTTTATAACCTGTGCATTATCCTATTTGTTTACTTGCTACAAACTTAATAAATGGAAAAATTTATGATTCGCAATTCCAGAGAACCATGTAATGCAAAGTTATGAGATGTGATTTACATTTGTTCTGTTTGATCGAAGTTATTCTGCTGCATCCAAACATGTAACACTGCTGGACATTCACTGTGATTTGTTACTTTGCCTTTACACACTGTGGTGTGCATGAAATGCTTGGAATTTTTAAACCGTTCATTCATCACCAGGTTATTTCTGTCAATCCGATTTTCATGAATGAAATGACTTGGCTGGTCATCAAGTTTCACTGAGTATCAAATGAACCACTTTCTCAGAGTTTATATGGCCAAGTCTTAAGAGATTACTAAGATTAGGCTATGTGTCCTCAGCTAATTAAACATCCTAAGGGAAAATGCTGTATATACAAACAATGTAGTGACATGAGATGCGTATGTGACATCATGCATCTTAAATGTGCAATTCTGCTGAATTTGTTCAAGACCGCTGGACACAGTATACAAAAAGGTTATGAATGATGTACTTTATGATGGTATAGGCCCTATACCATCATAAAGGCCCTATACCATCATAAAGTACATCATTCATGACCCCTTTTTGTATACTGTGTGCAGCGGTTTTGCACAAATGCAGCAGAATTGCACATTTAAGATGCATGATGTCACATACACATCTTATGTCACTACATTGTATATACAGCATTTTCCCTTTAGCAACAAGCTGGTGAAATAATATCTGGATAATTCAGAATAACCATTAGTGAACAAATATAGGGAGAAATTTAATATTACATGCATTCATTTCACAGTATCGGTAACGTTATGAAGTCTTTTTTTCACAATCCATTAATTATTCTTGGGCATTATAATGAATGCATAATGCCTTTTAAAAATAGTAGCAATTATGCTTGCTTTTGTGGTTATAACTTCATGTGTGATTTGTAACATTATGAACACCGTTATATCCTCTTAGGGTATAATAGATTATAGTTCTAGTAGTTATGTGTTGTAAGTATCCAGTCTTGGCCTTTATAATCTGCAAGGTATGTTTCTACATGTGTATTAACTTTTTGCAAAGCCTCGGTTTAAATGTTTTTATTTTTTTTTATTTTTTCCTATTAATGTATTTTTCTACATAAAACTAAGATAAACGGAGCAAACTGCAACTTCCAGCTGAAGTGACATTGATTACTAAATGGAAAAAAAGTAGATTGTCATGCAAATGGACAAATGAACCATTAAATACTATAAAACTAATGCATTTAATGTCTTTTTTTGCATACCAGTGATTTTCTCTGAACATAGTTGAAACCTAATAGGATCTGGCTACTAATCCTGCTAATTGTTTTTGTCCTGTTCTTTGTTTTTTCAGAACTCCAACATTTGCCGGTGGTTTGTTTTCTATATCTAAGGTCTATTTTGAGAAAATTGGGACCTACGATGACAAAATGGAGATATGGGGTGGAGAAAATGTGGAGATGTCTTTCAGGGTCAGTTCCAGCTCTTTAGAATTCACCTGCAGCCGTAACAATGAGATCTGTTGAAACGTGGGTGTGTTTTGTGCTGTCAGGTGTGGCAGTGTGGCGGACAGTTGGAGATAATCCCCTGCTCTGTCGTGGGTCATGTGTTCCGCACCAAGAGTCCTCACACCTTTCCCAAAGGTACAGAGGTCATTACACGTAACCAGGTGCGCTTGGCTGAGGTGTGGATGGATGACTACAAGCTGATTTACTATCGACGCAACCAAAATGCAGCTAAAATGGCCAAAGATGTAAGAACTGCTTTCGCTTTCAGATGGTTAAGAAAACAATTTAACCTGGTGTTTATGGTTCTACAGTACATCTACTGTACGTGTAAGCAAAGAGCATACGATTAACTGTATGACTTTTGTTTCCTGTATGTTTGTGTAGAAAAACTTTGGTGATATATCTGACCGTTTGAAACTCAGAGAAAACTTGCAGTGCAAGAACTTTTCTTGGTACCTTACCAATGTCTACCCAGAAGCCTTTGTCCCTGATCTTACCCCTGTCAAGTTTGGAGCTGTAAGTGCAACATTTGATGATGAGCCATTTTTAATGCATTCTGGGACTAACCGCTTATCTTTTTTTTATTTTGTGTGTGTGTATAGCTCAAGAATAAGGGAGCACAGCAATGTCTGGATGTTGGAGAAAGTAACAATGGGGGAAAGCCTGTGATTATGTATGTGTGTCACAACATGGGCGGCAATCAGGTATAGTACCATCAGTTTCATTCACGTTGATATTAAGAGTAGGAGGTGCTCTTGAGGGCATTTTGACTGGTTTTCTTCTTGATCCAAAGCTAACGGATGTGTTTGTTTTCAGTACTTTGAATATACATCACATAATGAGCTGAGGCATAACATAGGAAAACAGCTCTGCCTGCACGCGTCCCCTTACCCAGAGCCAGTGAAGATTGAGCTCTGTACGCTGAAGGGCAAAGGCAGCAGTTTGACTCCGCAACAGGAATGGGTGTTCACAGAAGTAAGTCTCTTCTCAGAACAGAAATGAATTACTCAACTAGGCTTTCTTCATTTTTGCATGTCTCCATTTGTTATCAGATTATACATCTGTCCTCTTTTTATTTACGGTATGTTGCAATCCCTTTTAGCAGGAACATGATCAAACACTGATGTCATGTCACCAAAAATGGTTAAAAATGTTAGAAATGTTGCAACTGTTCAAAAGAGAGCGGTCAGGTTTTCATTTAAGTTTATCAATTTATTCAGTTTTTATCTTGATTTTATGCATTTAAATTTAATCCTTTTATTCAGGAAGGATGCATTAAATCAAGTGATGGTAAATACATTTATAATGTAGCCTGATATTTCTGTTTTAAACAAATGCTGTTCTTTGGAAGTTTTCTGTTCATCAGAGAATCATGAAAAACATGGAACATGTTTCCACATGTAAGCTGTTTTTAGAATTTAAAAATATTTCCTAAGCACCAAATCCACATATTAGAATGATTTCTGAAGGATCAATGGAATATTTCACCGTATTACTGTTTTTGTTATATTTTTGGATCGATGCATACAGCCTTGGTGAGAATGAGACTTATTTCAAACACTTTTAGGAATCTTACTGTCCCCACATTTTATAAAACAGTGGTGTGCTGCAAATGTTTATATTATAATATTAGGATGAATAATTGAATAATCCGGTCACTAAGCAAAGGGTGAGCATGCCAAATAAAGCATTCAATATGCTGATATTCATGTTAAACTTTCAGGTCAACTTTTAAAGTTTAAATTCAAATTCCTATGATCTGATAGTTTTACCCCATCCAGACGAGTAACTATTCTTATTGAATTTTTTCTATGTTATGTTTATTTAAGGAGGGCCTGCTGAAGAATCCGTCCTCTGGAAAGTGCCTCCATAAGAAAGGAGACAAGATCTTAATGAGCCCCTGCAATCCAACAGACCATCACCAGCAGTGGGTTTTCAGCTGACCTCCCACTCCAATTGAGGAGCAAAGACATTCACTCCCATAAGACCCATGAGGGAGGGCCAGCAGCAACAGCTCAGGATGACAAACTTTCTGTATGCCCGAGCAGATGCACTGGGAGTGTACTGGATGGTTCATATCCATAAGCTCCTGAAGACATTATGATCAGACTGGGGTCAGGATGCTCAGGGAAGACGCATTGGAGATCATGCACCCACTGGAGCATCACAGAGTGAACAATCTGGCAGCAAGATTGTTTACTTGATGCAATCTATTGCCTTATTGGTTGTTTACTGCTGCTTTTAAATGGTGTAGGTTTTATTTATTTTTAAAGAAATGAAACATTGTTAGTGTTAAGGCCAATGAATGGCCGGCCTGGCCATGTTTGTATGATCCCAATCATTTGCACATGCTGCAGGGGACGAGGGTTTTCTTCAGCTCTAGTGAACTTTCACAAGCCAGCAGTAGTTTCAGATCCTTCTCTTGTGTTTTCGAAGCCATCAGTATGTGTAAAGCAGCATGTGACTTCCGTTGCTTGATTGTTTCAGTGTGCTGAGGTCTTTTGGGAGAAATCATGCTCTAATAATGTATACATGTAATTAACCATTTAATCCTCTTCACCTCTACATTATTATTATTATTAATCTTTATGGGTTTTGATTACACAGATTTATTCTTTAATAATTGAAAGTTTCAAATTTTTGATGTCAAAAAGAAAAAGAAATGCACACTCCCAGATCATTTGCTTGTGGTGTAATTCCAAAATCGATCATGTTCTGGTTGCTAACGGTTTAGAAACTATGTTCACCAGTTTATGATTCTTAAGGTCCACTGTCCTGTAATACTTATCTCCAACACTGATCAAGCACACCTGCTTGTAATCCTTAAGACCTGATAAGCTTGTTCAGGTGTGTTTGGAGCTGAACTCCTACAGGAGCAGAACTGAAGAACCAGTTACTGCTGTTATGATCACAATTAAATTGTGAATACATGATATTGACCACTATTGTGATCAGCAAAAGAAATAAAGCAACAAAAAGCTTCTGAAATCTTCTTGCATTGTTTTTATGAGGTCCTCATTTTTAAAAAAAAAAAAAAAAAAAAAATGATTTTACAGTAGTAGTGGTTCTAGTTGTCACATTTTACATGACATGTATGCACTTAGCAGACGCTTTTATCCAAAACGACTTGACTCACTTATTCAGGCTATACAATTTTTTTTTTCTTTACCAGTATGTGTGTTCCCTGCTAATTGAACCCACGACTTTTTGCACTGCAAATGCAATGCTCTAACACTGAGCCACAGGAGAGTTATAGATTTTATATATTTTTTTATATTTTTTATTTTTTGGTCTGTTTAGCGTATATTATATTGTGAGAGCAGATCTGTCATTTCTCTCGTTCACCGATAGATGGCAGTTGGTGTCTTATTTCTGTTGTAAAGGATTTTAAAAACGGGTTGTAAAAATAAGCTCTGAGAAACTGAAGGTTGTTCCTGGAAGTGCTGTAAATACAGGTGACATGGTTTCACTGATAAGCCAATCCTAAAACGTGGCGTGAGAGTTAGTGCTGTTTAGCCAGCATGTTTAATTCGATCGTTTGTGCTGGAAGTCTTAAATTTCAAACTGCAGCGATCTGTGTTTGTATAGATGCTTTTCAGTCATTATCTCTTGTATAGGTTTATCTCGGTTACCATAGTTGACGCCCAAACAACTGATTACTGTTATAAAATGTAGTTAATGGTAAATGGCCGGTCAGTTATCCATATCAATTTCACAAAGGTATTTTATGGCAGCTGCCTATTTATAATACATAGTGTTTCCATGCCTGGCCGACTTCGGAAAAACCGGGGGAAAAAAAGTGTTTGGTTATGTTCTGACATCAACACCAGGTGCCCAGACAGTGCTGAATGCTGGGGATCCAAGAGGAAGTGCTTTTTCTGTCTTACTGTAAATGTGTAACGACTTCAATTTCCTCATTTTGGTGTTGTGCGAGATTATTTGTTTGCTGGTGCATATTACATTTCCAGAATTATCATTGCGTAAGTGATTCTTTTGTAACTCACAAAAGGTGCATAATGTGATAACGTTGATCATGCTTCAGTGGAACTTGCTGGAGTTTAAAATGTTTAGCAAAAAAAAAAGGTCAAACTGGACAATAAAATATATAACATAATATTGAAATAGAACATTTTTATTTTCTAAAAATATATTTGCATATTTTTTAAGTATACTTTTTTGAGTATAGTGATGATGCATATTATCTATGTGTGTATCTAGATGAAAGATCAACATTGTCTTTAACAGAGGCTCTTACATAAGTAGGTTTTTGGAATCCCTCCTTGATGGTAAAAAATAATATGATGAGAACTGCAAGCTATAGTTTTGCTGCAGTGATCATTTGTTTAAAAAACAAAAAAAGGTTCCAGTTCTAACACTTTTTGTTTCTTTTGTTCTTCACATTTTGAAATGCAGCAGAGCTGTGAATGCATGTGAAGCTGATGTTTCTGAGGATATATTTAACTCTTATAGATCTGGTTGTACCGGTGCTGCCAGAAAAGGCAATGAATGCCAAAAATGTGACCAAGTGGTGTGGAATGTACTTCAGTCCTGAGGATCTAACGCCGAAGATGTAACCGGTAATAATGAAGCGCAGGTACAGTTTTGTCATAGATCCTACAGTGCTAGATTTTCATCCTCCTCCTCCACCACCAACTGTCACTTACAGTTAAGATGGGTTATTATTAATTAACCAGGATTACAGGGTTTAAGTCTCATAAGTTGATCAATGTTTAATCAGCTGTCGAAACACAGTGATGTTACAGTCGATCATCTTTCACCATTATCCTTTCTTTCTTTCTTTGGTCGCCAGAAGCGGCAATTTGATGATAAGAGTGAGATTCTGATGTAGGCCTAACTTACGAGTTATCTATTAGATCGTTAAAATCGAACCCTAGATAAGATGAAATGGAACTCATTCGTGAAAACACCTTATTTATAAGGAACTACATTACATACCTGTAAGATCTTCTAATTCACAATATGCACTACTGTTCTTTTTTCTTCCTCTTTTTTTTATTTTTTATTTTTTAGAAATTTAGTTTATAAAAATGCATTATTTCTTATTAATTATAAATGTAATATTTTAGTTAAATCACAAATTGATAATCTGATATACTGATGTTTTTTTTTTTCATGTAGTGTGTGTGTGTGTGGTGTATCTGATAAATGAAAACAACTTTTTAAGCATATCAAGGTAGACATTTATGACACTTTATTTGGACAAACACACATATATTCATTCATGATTTTGAACACTAAACTCATTGGCATCCTGTAAATGCACATTCCAGCTGAGCTGTTAGAATGCTGCCTGAAATGAGTCCACTCCCTTAAAACATGTTATTCACTCTGTTTGTGACTCCCATGTCACTCCCATATACAGTACAAGCCCTAGACAGACAACCAGTGCAAAACCTTTATTAAATAAACGTGACACAACATTTAACATTACCTGTCAGATTACACTAAAAACATTGCATAAATCCTTTTTTGCTCTGCAAAAAAGCTATAAAATCAGTGAAATAAACAATATTATTACAAATCTAAAACTGATCCATTACCCAAATATCTTAATGTTATCACTATTCTCGATATTTCCATGAAAATAGAACGGCTGAAATATCGTGTTAACAAATGTGAAATTAGCTTAAATGACATCTCTGCTTCACTGTTTGTCTTATACGTTCACCTTTTAAGACTCTCACCCATCATGCATATTATTTACATTATATCTCCCCTCCAATGAAGTCCTCATGAAGATCTGTTTGGTTGATCACATCTCATTTGTTAGATTGGTTTCATGGAACGGTTGAATCCTCGATGCCCCTGGCAAAGAGACGCACCAGCTGGCCATGAACTCTGTAGAAAGGAAACATTCAAATGAAAAGATGCAACATTTTTGGTTTCAAACTCCAAAACTTCTACTAGATGTCATAAATATATATATATATATATTTTTATATGATTTGCTTTCTTTATTAGAGCCGGATAATAAATAGATAAAGTCTTGTATCACAATATGATTAATTTTATTTCATTGTACCGATATATATATCACAATATAGTTATTTTTGCAAAATTTTTGATACCATAGAAATTTCATAATTCTTGTCACCAGTGTCGATATAAAAAAAAAGATTAAGAAACTAATTACAAGCAATATGACAAAAAAGAAAAGTACAACAAATAAAGAAAGAAAGTCAACATACATTGTATAAAGTAATTATATAATATATAAAACACTGCATATTCTTCACTGTGTAAATTAAATATAGATTTATTCTTATTAAAGGTACAAAAGTGATTTAGTGAAGACTGCTGTCACTTTAAGAGCTGCCCGGATCCAATAAACTGTTACACATGGTTTTTTTCCCTTAAATTAAATTACTGCGTTTACGAGGATACTTGCAAAGATGAGCATTTTGACTTATACAAGTGTGTGAATTTCACGGTTCAAATCCTATAAAGTGTCAAAAATAACTCATACTCCCGTTCAATACTCCTGCACTCTATGAGCACCATAAACAGTCATAAACTCTCTGACAGTGTGTGCATATAGCAAAATGAGTTTGATTTCATTGCTGATTGCATTTGAATGGCTTAAAATAACTTGTTTTTAAACTGCAATGCTTAAAACACGTGCAAACCATAAGTTTTCATGAGAACGTAGCACAGCAGCATCATGTGAGCATGCAACCGTGATAGAAACGATAGTCGAAAATCTCTACCGGTTGACAAAATTCTACCGTTTAATCATGTCTACCACTATTTCTACACCCCATTTGACTGCATTTTAAAATAGACTGCATTTATTCCTGTGATGCAAAGCAGAATTTTCAGCAGCCATTACTCCAGTCTTCAGTGTCACATGATTTTTGATCTTTAATTTGATGTTCAATTATTATTTACTTTTATTACTTTTTGCGTGTTAGCTATGCTTCTCCAATTAAAAAGCTCAGACTTGCTCAACAGACTGATCTTAAAAATACCTGCATGAGATCTCGGTGTGAGGTAGAATTTCTCCATCACAGTTCCACACTGATATCGAGCGAGGTTTAGCACAGCAAGGCCCACACACAAAGCCTCGTCTCTTTACTCTACTCGTTGTCACATTTCCTCTCTCCTTCCTCCCTGAAAAATGCTGCTGTGAATGACCTGCAGTGTTCCCACCGCTCAGTTTCTCAGGATCCTCCAGTGCTCTCTCAGCGGAGGTCTGTATTTCTCGATCACCCTCCTCATACTCCTTCTCCTCTTCTTCTTCTCCAGGGGGTAGAGAAAACCGAACAGCCTTGACACGATGAACTTCAACAAAGGGCAGGTCAAACTGAAAGTACAGAAGTTTGTTTTTCTGACTGATTAAACTTTTAGCAGGGAGTTTGTGTTCTTGAATGTCAACAGGTTTTACCTGATCCTGTGTGTTTGTGTGCCTGTGAAGATACGAGAGAAAGCCCAGAGGGTTCGTTTCTCGCACCAGGATGAGGTCTGCTGTCCCGTCGGCCAAGTGAGCGGACGGCGAAAGACCCTTTGGGCTCCTTGGACATGAGCTTGAAATACAGGTGAGAGAGATACACTTGAACCTGCCTTCAACAGTCACCCACTCACCTGAGATAAAAACGATAATAAAAGGTTCAAGATCCTAAAATCATAGTCTACATCATAACTGCATAATGTATTTGTACTGTTGGTCTACCCAAGCACTTTGGTGCTTGCATTACAACGGTTAAATACAGTCGTACAACATATGAACCCCACAGAGACACACAGCACAGTGTGATCTCAGTAATAGGTCTCTAATGAGATGACACAGACGATCATTATACAAACAGGCAGCAGATGGTCTTACCCTCTAACTCACTGCTGTACTGGCTCACAGTAGTGCTGTAGAGGGAACTGGAGCTGTCAAAGTGGGGGAACAGCCTCTCTTTGCTCTCTGAACATACTCGGCACCTGTATTTACACACGCAAACATGCTTTTAAACATTTGTTGGAGCTGTAAAAACCAAGCGATTGTGTAAAAGTTATCAGTGAAGACCAGTGAAGCCATTCTCAATATCTGGCTGATGCAAGACCCCGCAAAGTATGCAATTTAAATCCTGCAATATTTGCTTATGGGCATGTAATTCCACATACAAGGTTAAATAAATAAAACAACGCAAAGATAAACAAATTAGTATAAAACGGGAATACATTAAAAAAACTAATAAACAAACAAACGTAATATTTTTCATAATTGATTTTACATTTGCATCGATTTTGAATGTATTATTTAATTGTTGTTTTTATTTTTACATTTATTTTCGTTATTAATTCATATTTATTACTATTATTATTGCTCCTACTGTACAATTGATTAAATAAATGTAAAACATAACTAATGTCATAATTCTATAGGCAATTTTACAGACATTAGGCACACTTGTGAGTGTTGAGAAAGTATAAATAAAATGTGTATAACATAATTTATAATAAATTATAAATAAAAATGTATTTATATATTAAATATAATTTAAAATCTCAAGTTTACCTCAATTTGTTACTTGCCGTTTCTTTTAAATTTACAGAGTGAAAATTAATTCACTGTATTTAACTGTTACACATGCAAAAAAATAATTTCACTGTTATATATGCAAATAAAATGTTTCTAATGTGATTTCCAAGCAAAAAGACGAATGCAAATCTTCACCCTGAGAGGCAGCGAGTGTTGTCCCTTGGGCTGGAGATATGGGAATCAGCAGGGAGATATTGCACTAGTCCCGGATAACTCCTGTTACACAAATACACCACACAACCTACGAGCAAAGCAAACAGACATGGCAATATGAGCAGAGATGGGACTGAGGTCTCTTTCTCCTCTCACAATTATGATTATATGTATTAAGGTAAGTAATAAGCGTTGACCTACATATCACTATTCAGTCTAAACTATATTTGCATATAGTATATACTTGTATATTGTATATACCTGAATAATCATATCTGAGAGGGCCCATCCAGCGGTGCCTCTCGCTCTCTGCCAAAACATCTCCATAAAAACCATAGCCCACCATAGAGACTGAATAATGCACCAGTGTTGACTGATAATGGACAGAACAAACATCCAGAGGCTGAGAGTCTCCTGGTGAGTTAAAAAAGGAAAAAGATCGAGTTATATAGTCTAGTCTTGACCGACATTTCATCGTTTAAAACGGAAGATGATGTGCAGATTACCAATGATGATGTGCAACGTTGATGTCACAGGGTCATTTATGCCTACGGTAGTGAAACACACACAATCTGTTGAGCCTGTGGAGAAGAGTAAACACAGGGAGGTAAACTAACGCTCCTCTCACTAACTACACTATGCATCAGTGATATAAACAGACCACAGTCAGTCACGGAGCTATGCAGAAGTTCACCTGCTGGAATAATGCCAATGTGGAGGTCACACGGCCGCAGCATTGCAGTCGGGTCGTGTTCTGAAATTCCCGCCTCCTGCTGGGTTCGTCCAATCACACCGTGCAGCAGCTCGCTGAACATGCCGTCTCCACCCACGCATATGACTCTGAACGGGGAAAAAGATTGGCTTAAAATACAGAAGATCTTTTAATAACCTTCCTAAAACCTAAATATGGAGTTTTATGAGCAGACTTGATAGAAATATAGACGCATATTTCTACGATTGCCTTGCAGGTATTTATGCAACACTTCTGTTTTAACAACAGAATACAGAGGACAGGGCGCATTAGACAAGAATTATTACAATGACACCATTATAACCATACATTCTTGAATCTTTATTCATAAGGAATGACCACTGAGAAATCTCTTACCCATCAAACCCTGTTAAGTCTTTCTTCAGGATGTAGTCTCTGGCCTGATTTGCTCGTTCAGTCACTAAAAACAAGAAACAGCCGCCAGTTTTATTTCAAATTGCTCTATATCTGTGTTTAATGAGGTTATATAATGTGAAACCTAGTTTTTCTTGATCGTTTGAAATAAGAGAGCTCTTCTATGTATGATATATATATATATATATATTTTTTTTTTTACACAAAACCATTTCAGAAATTGTAGTTATTAAATTACATTAAATTACTCTTTTGAAAAAGCAAGTTGCTTTATGTATGAATTTCCAGTAAACAAAACCATTCCAAAAATTTTATTTAATTAGTTACATTAAATGACTCCTACAATTATTGACAAATTAACATTTATTTCATACTTAAAAAAAATTATGCTAAAATAATAATCATAAATATTTTTTCATGAATAATAATTAAACTTGCTAGAGATATATATATATACATAATACTATTCCCTTGTATGTTTAACACACACACACACACACACGCATTTATTTAAATTAAACAAATACCACACCATTCAAAATAGAGAGAAAAAAATAATATATATATTCTGAGGGTGCAAAAAAATCTAAATATTGAGAAAATCACTTTTGAAGTTCTCCAAATGAAGTCCTTAGCAATGCATATTACTAATCAAAAATTACACTTTGATATATTTACAGTAGGAAATTAACCAAATATCTTCATGGAACATGATTTTTACTTAATATCCTAATGACTTTTGGCATAAAAGAAAAATCTAAATAATCAATTGATATAGCATATATATAATATCTTTTTAAAGATTTTTAAATGTATTTATTTTTTATTAAATTAATTAATTTTAACTGAGCCCTCTTCCAAAGTCTTGATAAAGATCTCCGGATGTTATTTGAGAACCGTACTACCTGACGTGCACGGCGTATCAGAGACCAAGCAAGGGGACACTTGATAACTGCTCAGTTACTGAACGGCACAGATAGAGTCTCAGTATCTCACCCACAACATGAGAGCTGATGCCAGCCAGCTCGAACAGAGGGGCCACTAGAGAGTGAAAGATCTGTTTCCCCCTCTTCTTCCCTCCGAAAGGATTAATGAACACCAACAACCTGTGAGGACGCGAGGGGCCTGATAATGAAGGGAGTGTCGTTAGAGTCATTAGAGAGTCGTTAGAGATCACGGGTGTTATTTTCTGCTTTACATACTGTGGGTTTTGAGTGCGGTTCGGAGTTGAGTGATCCATTGATCCCGGACATCCCGGCTTGGACAGCAGAACTGGGTCCTGCCTAGACTCCTCTGTACTCCAATACCGTTTCCTTTGCTGCCGCACTTCACATAGAATACTTTTGTGATAAGAAAAAGACAAAAACATGTTTAGTCTAACATCACTGTATTTGACCCCTATGCAAAAAAAATATTCCCTTTCAGAAACGTACATGTAAAGTCAAGGTCAGTGTCTTCTACTTTCTTCTGGGGTTGGATCTCGACTTGACCCTCCTTCACCCCAATCACCTCTGACACTGGCACTGAAACTAAGAACAGCAGACAGACACTTTACACTCTTGAATAAGTGATATACACGTTTCTCATTTTCTCAAGAAACATTCTACCATTCCTACATTCCTTTTTTCTGCAGACGTCTTTTACGTTCAAGGTATTGTCAAACCTGGCTGGTGCTGTCCAGTTTGTTTTAAGAATGCAGACAAAGATGAATTCCCAGTATGGAAGGACTTTTAATTAATATTTCCATTCATCAGCAGTGCGTTGAGCAATATTCTATTGAATCCAATCCAACTCTGTCTCTGGATTATGTTGCCACATCTATATTGTAATGCAAATAAATTAAATAAAAATAGAAATATAGATATAGATATGTATAGCGCACACAGTAGGACTACTTTTTTTCTATAGGCTATTTCTTGTCAAAAATTAAACTAATAATAACGATATTACACTCAGCATCAAATCATTATATGGTGGTTAATCATCTTCATATACGCGACTGATGTGTCAAAGGTACAGTAAGTATGTTTTTGATCGTAAGCTTTTGTTTATATTTAATGTCTCTTCATCCAATTACTAATTATTAACAGCTAATTATTCTAATATTATAATCAATGTTTTTTTCTTGTCATTTATTAACAGTAAATGCTGTTGACTTGGGCTCTTATATTATTAAACATATTTTTGTTATTAATATGAGTACCTCACTCCATTACGTATAAAGGTCGTCTCTCTCTCTCTCTGTTTATTTATTTATTTTTTTGGAAGACAGTTTCATCTAAGTGTGTAAATCATTTTTATATTTTTTGCACTTGTGTTTCAATACCAGTAATTATCAGCTAATTATTTTACTTTTTTTTTTTTACTTATTAAAAATAAAAGCTGCTGACTTGAGCTTATAATATTAAACATTACTCTTAATAATATAAGTAACACAGTCCATTAAGCACAGCTGGTCATGTGATATCAACATGGCAGCGCCCAAGAGGGGGCGACCTGCTTATACTGTAGATACACTTTTGTTTTATTTTTTTAAAGACTGAGTTTTTAGCCCATGTGAGTAGACGTAAATTTTATATTTCTCAAAAGTGCTATTCATTACGTTTATAATAATCAAAAAATGACCGAGTGCGCCTTTAATGGAATATTAATTCAAAGCATTTAAATGATTTCACGTTACTCCTCTCCATATAATCGTCACGTAAAGCAAATAACATTCACAGCCAACAATTACTATCTCAGTATAGGATCTTTCTTTACCATGTAATGTTGTCATACACCCTTAGCACACCCACTATATGATCTTGAGTACACGAATTAGCTTTTTAACCGATTATGAAATGTAGAAACAAGATATAAACCAAATATTTCTACCAAGCTATCTGATTTAAAAAAACAAACAAATGTCTTAAACTTAGTGAGCTGTCTAAAGCATTTAGATCGCATCAGCATCAAGGGCCTCAGGTGTGTTTAGAAAGATAATGAATGTCGTACTTGTTTTCTTCTCCCGGTTCCTCTTGTCGATCTCAGTACAGCTGAAGTACCAACCGCTTAGGAAAGCCCTGTACCGCTTATTACCGATCCACAGACTCGACTCGACCCTCACCGAATCTATCTCCATCATCGTCTATGTTTTACTTTCATTTATATATTAAATTTCATGGTCCCACAAGCATTCAGCGGTATATTTATTCAGGCAAGAATTTCGAAGTTGGTCAAGACGTCTTACATTTGAAGCGAACAAACATGAGCATAGACGTTGCTTAAAAATTGTCTCCGAGGGTAATAAATAAGTTTAGGTAAGGTAGGTTCCGATGCATTAACCCGGCTCCGTCTTCTTTGTTATGTGCTTTACCCATTTGACTGTTCGTTACAGGTTTTGTATAAAACAGGTTCACTTCACTGTGAGGCTGCGCACCTGTCCTGGAAATTTGCATACGCAACTCTGATTGGATAAACGTGTGTGAATATGCAAATGAGTAACCGTAATTCATCAAGCGTGTACAGAAGCGTTCTTTTATACACTTAATTTAAACTTTATAAAATAGAACATTTAATTTACACTGTCTGGTATTATTTACCAATTATGTTTTATGAATTGGAACTTTTTAATGTAGTAATAGCTAAATAGTCCTATTCGTGAAATGGAGGTCGAAGATAGTGAAATAAACACAAACACTAAATAGATTCTTTCGAAATATTTATGATGTGTGGATATACAGTCTATGGTGTGGATAGATAAAAAAAATTAACTGTATATCCTGCTGTATAGCTGCGACAAAAAGTATATTTATGTAAGCTTGTCGTTCTGAAACCTTGTTTTTACTGTCAACATGCAGTTTGTGACTATCTGGAATGACTAGATGACATGACGATTGAAATGTGTTATGAAGTTTCTTTTCTTTTTTTTCTTTTTTGTTGCAGGATACAATAGTCTGAACACATATAATAAGAACATCAGATGTCAAAAGACAAGTGCCAGGCTTGCTTGAAGGCACTAAGCACACCTTACTCGTCTTTGGTCTATTTTTGAGTTTCTTCTCTTCCTTTAAGAGAATTCCTCTTCCTATAAACCAGCAAAGTTGACTTTCCTGAAAGGCTGCTTAACCTGCCTGCCTGCAAAAGTTCTCTAAAGACTGTATCTCCAAACAGAAATTAAACAGTCGTCAAATCGTGAAAGTTTTTTTAAACTGTCTTCACGTGCTATGTTGGTATAAAAAAAGTTGCTTGCATCCTTAGTCACTAATGCTTTTTTAATATAATGACATGCCATAATTAATATTTAAGTAGACCATAAATGCAATGGAAATAACACAATAGGACGTATACTCTTCCAAAAGAAACAACGTTTTAGTATTTTCCAGTCTGTTTTGTAATGTTCTGGTGACAAGTACGTTGTATTTCAGAACAGTTACTTATAACTTCCAGCAGGTGGAGACACCGGTTTAGATATGCATATGCACTGCTCATAAACAAATACACCTGATTTTGGTTTTGTAAATTTAATGAGACGCTCGTTAAGAAAAATACGATTATTCACTGTTTTACTTTTATGTCTTCTCAGATTATTTTCCGATATTCATGTGTTCCTTCCAGGCATAATTTCCCTCCCAAACTCTGATTTTGGCAATTTAGCTGGGAGGGCTCAAAGAAAGTTAATCCAAAAGGAATGTAGCATGAATTATTTAATTCCAGTCAGCTACATCGTCAGATGTAACAAATCCATTTCGTGTCGCAAGCACCGTGCATCTGTATTTTCACAGATACAGTGATGCATCTTGGCTGCTTTCTCAATAATCATTCTCTACAGTCTTGTTTTGGAGTTGCTAGAGGAAATCCAGCTGGGCAGATGCAGTCTAAATTGAAAACAGCTGCTCTAAAAACTCACCGCAAGACAGAGGCATACTTTGTCCCTGTTATGGATGTGACTGGGCATGTAAACAGATCATGTGCAGATGTCCTTGTGATATTATTTGGAGAAAATTCTGAATGGCTGAACAGAAAGAAATTAAAGAAGTGATCAGGGAAGTGTTATTTGTATGTGGTTAAACTTGTTTTGAGATAAGGTTAGTGCACTACTGGATCTCATGACATAGGTACGTTTTATAGACTTAGCCTATGTGGTCATAAAGCAACATTGTAACATAAGATGTCCACATGCATCTTGATCCATTTGTTTGGGTACGTTTCTAATGTAGCCAAAGATAGGCAGTCACCATCGCTGGTGGTTTCACAGTTTTATAGATGTATAATTTGCTCTTTCTTTCAGTAAAAGGAGGTCAGTATTATTTTCTGCTAGCTGTGCCAGGATTATATTAGATCTTAAAGACTTTGCTGAAGAGTCTGCCAAGAGAAATGTGAAAATATGTAAACTGAACAAATATGATGTAACTCAAGTTTACATTTTTGACAGAGATAAGTATTTTTGGGCCAAACCATAAAAATATCCAGCTCTAAATAATCAACATTGACATCTTCAGCAGAGAGTTAAGTATCATATGTTTTGCGTCATTAGGTGGTGCTACTGCCACAAAGTGATCTAACCCAGTCCCAGAGCACATTTATTTGAACAGCAAACAATAGAAACTTTACGCTCACGAACAAGCGTCATAATCAAATGTGATAACTTTTAACTTTGGAATAATTTCGACTTTACAAAACAACCATACTTTCAGAAAACAAATAATGGTAAATAATAATAATAATAATAATAATAATAATAATTACAATTACCAAAGTACCTTAATTGTCATTAGAATTTGTAAACATTTATTTCTAATAATCACCTTTATTAATGTTTGTTTCGGCATCTTTCAAAATCCAACTGAAGTGACATTTTGCTGTAAATGCTGTAAATTCAGGTTTGCTTTTTAAATAATATTTCAAAGTGAGATGCTTTCTGATTAATTGACATTGGTGTTGTTTTAAAATATGATGTCAAATAACTGTATTCATCCTGGGTGTTACAAGCATGAATTGGCAAAGGTGAAGTGTTTTATTAAATAGCTTATTTTTATAATAAAAAAAATTACACAACAGGCATTGCAGATTAATGTGGTTATTTCATATATTTTTTAATTAGCTTATTTGCATTTTTTTGACATTTTTAAAGTCACAGTACAAGACATATGTTGTGTAAACATTCATTTTGTTGAAAACATTCATGTAGTACCCTATTTCTCCTTGGAAGAGGCGTATAGTCCAGCTGTAAGATCCCGCTCCCGGGATTCCATTCCGCCTTTTTACGCCAATCGCTGGTAGGCTGTGTCTCAAATTCTAGTGAGCTTCCTATCTAGAAAACATATTTGGGCTACATACTTCTGTGCATCGTTTCGAGTGGCTTTTCGCCTCTGCTGAGCAGACCTCAAATATGCTGTCCAGGCAACTCACTATGATTTGAGACACGGTCATCGTCAACAGTTAAACATCATCGCACTGAAGTGATCCGCTAAGGCAGTGCATACTGAACTTTCTGCTGCCCATAGGAAAGTGGGACCAATAGAACAAAACGGATATTCACAAGTCAACCATCAGTTTCCCTTCGTGTTATCTCACAAGGACTCAACAGCAGACGGATTTCTTTCTTCTTCGGTAAATTAAGTCCCACCAAGTGTGGGACGGAGAAGTGACGGCGGCCTTGCTGTAGAAGAAACGCTTCAAACTTTTGCGAATATAATTTTCAGTGGCTTCAAGTGACGGACTTTGATTTTCCCAGCGGCGTGTTTGGAGTCGTACAGGGTTGGCAGAAATGGGAACGGGAATACGTGCCCGTAAACTCACTCTTTTTATCCTCCCTTTGATGTTTACTTCGCATCTGTTTAATGTAAGTGATTCATTTGTATTTTTATACACTTTTGATATCACACTGCCTTGCCATTTTGTATCAGGTAACTATATCAATGTAAATTCACGCACAAAGTTACTTTGCAAAACTTTGCGTCGTTATATAATCAATTTTCACTTCTTTTCACTTTTTTTGCAGCGTTTAGTAAATCGCGTATTGTATGTGAACGTTATGTTGCGTTGCATTGATCTCACACGCATAACTAAAGCTCGACTCAAGGGTTGCATGTGTGTTCTAGTCCTGGTCTAATTTTAACCATAGAAACGAGCTATTCATAGTTGGTCTCACTGGCGTCTTGCATGTCTGTATACTTGATTAACTTTATTTCTTTGACACTGATTGATTTAGAGCACTTTCATTCCACACCTATGCTACTTATAAAAAGTCATGGCTTCCTAATTTAAACCCCTATTATTGATGTTGTATACATTGTATAAATCCTGTAAGATACTGCTGCTAATTCTGTAATGTCATATTGCATATCCAGTCATGCACATTAATATATTTCATATATGTGTTATGTAATAGTTGCATAGTCTATATATATTTATTTATTTATTTATTACTATTATTAATATTATTATTATTATTATTAGAGTTGCAAGTGAAAAAGGAAGCGGGTTATCTTGATTAGATTATGGGTGGCATAAACTAACTCTATTCTGTGATTGCTTCCTTTTTCATGTTGTCATGACTGCATTTTTCTCCTATGCTTTTCATAAATCACATAAAAGCACAACTTCTGGAAAGACTTGCTTATTGACCCTCAATGTTTGTGTAAGGTACTTGCAAAGAAATTGACAGCCTTGTGAAAACGGTCTTTGAATTCTTGCTTTATTATACATTGTGTGTTACAGCAGCAGTTTGATAAAGTAAATTGTGATTAAAATGAACAGTGTCTCAATGAGGCAAAGCAGCCAATCTGATGAGAAAGTATGAAAGTTAATGTGAAAAACAAATACCTACATCTCATCTTTCTTGGTACCTGTAATACTGTACTGGTAGATTCATTTGAACTTTATTGCACATGTAGGTGGAGAGTTACTGACTGGAATTGATCCGTTGGAATAGCATGTGAAATTACTTTAACACCACAAAGTGGAAAGTAAATCAGCTTTTGTAATACTGCACTATTTTGCTTAAAGTTGAACTATACACTAAGCTATTGTTGATCTGTTCCTTGTAAAGCATATAAAATTTACTTTCACTGATCGTAAACTACCATAAACCACCTTTTTTTTTAGGGGAGAGATTATAAATAGGTTGTACAGTCATTTACCCCCTCCTTTACTTTTGGAGTTAGTTTAACTAGTTAGCTCAAACTAGTGATGCCTTGGAAAGCCTTTGATGTTGAAATCCTTCAAACATCCTCTGCATCACATGCTAACGGAAAGTCCTGTCATGTATAACTCGAGATTCTTTAAATCGGCTTGTGTTCATCCTGCATATCATGTATAATCCCTCTCTTATCATTCAGACACTAGTGAACATAAGCCTCTCTTAGTTTACTAATGTATGGCAGGGGCCCAATCGCCTTTGGTAATTTGAGATCCTCGCTGCTTTGTCCCAGGGACAGAGTCAATTGCAATATAATTGAATTAAATGGAAGCAGTGCCATGTGTTTTTTCCATTACAAGCCTGCCTAAGATTTGACAAAGAGTTCATTTCATTCAGTTGAACACTTAGGGCTTCAGTTGCCACCGGCATCCCTGGTGTCCTACTGGAATTTCAGGGTCATAAGTATCAATCAGCATTGACAAAACCCCAATAAAAGCACTTTATTACCTTTTAGTTTACTGACGCAATCAAGTGCTCCCTCCCTGCTGTTAACTGTCAATGACATGGTAATTGAGAGAAAATTCTTTGCTATTTATTGACACATGTAATTTTTGGGTTAAACTGGCTACTTGTGATGTCATTGAAGTATTGTATGATGATAAAGAAGGGTTGCAAGTGGGTTTACGCCCACTGTCTTTTTGCTTTTAGGTTGTTTGACCTTTATTTGAAATGAAACAAAAAACTCTTTTGAGAGGTGTAGACCTGCAGTTGTCGATTAACAAAGTTTCAGTTCACTTAAGCAAATCTGTTTTTTTTGTTAGTTGGGATTGGTTTTTATCATAAATTTGACTTATACCAATCATTTAAAGGAATAGTAAAAAAAAATGATTGTCATAATTAACATGTTATTTCTAACGTGTATGATGTTTCTCTTTTGAGGAACACAAAAGAAGATATTTTGAAAATGTTTTCCTTGTTTTATTTTGTCAATACAATGAAAGTCAATGGGGTCTAGTATAATTTTGGACCTTACTGACTTTGATTATATGGACAAAAACTGTTCTTCCTTATCTTTTTGTTTATTAAAATCACATGAGGGTGAATAAATGATGACAGAACTTTTATTTTTCTCTGGAACATCCCTTTAAAAGTAGGTCATTTGTTATTATTAGCTCTGTTTTCGACTCTACAAAGCCTTTTAAGTGTTGGAGCTTTGTCCCATGATATCTAGTGTTAAGACATGCTATTTTATTTTGAGATGTCTCTCTGAATAAAGAGTCACAAGTGTACCCTGACTTCATCTGGGGTGGATTTTAAGGTAGGCCTAGATTCCTGTGGGTATATTGGGTTTACTGCTCCATACCGTAGTTACAAGCACATTTCTGTTGTGTCTTTCACCATCTTGGCCTCCCTAGTATGCCCACATTTACTGTATCTTATGCAATATCTAGATATAGTCCAGCCATCCTGGTCAATTTAACACCCACGTGGTCTTCCAAGTAAGCGCAGAGGAATCTAGCGCACAGCGCTGGGATAACTGGGCCCATGTTCAATGAGATTTTGAGGACAGGAGATTATTAATGGTCTCAGTGTGCTTTTTTATGTATCTTGTTTGTGAGCTGTATTTGTGAGCTGTATGGCAACCTAATATGGTCTGTTACATTCAGTAAATGCTAGGTACTTGAATTTATTGCAGAAAAAAAGTATACTACGCTATTAAAAATAAATGTTCTCAAGTGAGGTATGCGCAACGAAGCCATAGAAGAACCATTCTGGATTCCCCAAACGTGAAGACTTCTTAAAAGAACCATTTTACTCCTTATTGTGAAGAACATTTTAATAACCAGAAGATTATTATACTTTGAATACTCTTGTTGTACTATAAA
This sequence comes from Carassius carassius, assembly GCF_963082965.1. Lineage (NCBI taxonomy): Eukaryota > Metazoa > Chordata > Actinopteri > Cypriniformes > Cyprinidae > Carassius > Carassius carassius. The sequence continues at coordinate 18,351,911 of NC_081791.1, read as the reverse complement.
GAGCCTTTTGCACAATGTTAAGTTCCGTGGAACTATTGGTGCCAATAAAGAACCTCTATTTTTTAGGAGTGTAGTGTAATCTAAGACCTCTTATACAGGTGCTGGTCATATAATTAGAATATCATCAAAAAGTTTATTTTACTAATTCCATTCAAAAAGTGAAACTTGTTTATTACATTCATTCATTACAAATGTTTATTTCTTTTCATTTTGATGATTATAACTGACAACTAAGGAAAATCCCAAATTCAGTATCTCAGAAAATTAGAATATTACTTAAGACCAATACAAAGAAAGGATTTTTAGAAATCTTGGTCAACTGAAAAGTATGAACATGTACAGCATTCAATACTTAGTTATCCCTATTGCTTGGACACTTTTTTCTACCACATCTTTTCCTTCCCTTCGCCTCTCTATTAATGTGCTTGGACAATGAGCTCTGTGAACAGCCAGTCTCTTTTGCAATGACCTTTTGTGTCTTGCCCTCCTTGTGCAAGGAGTCAATGGTCATTTTTTGAGCCCCTTTCACACTGCGATTCCGGCAAATACACGGGTAAAGTGCCACTGCCAGTGATTACCCGGGATATGTGCGTGCTTTCACACACAACCCGTAAAGATCCCGTAACCACACGTGACATCAGGGCATGACATGTAATGTACGAGTCAAAAATGTTAGGCACGTTATACTTTCACTGAAGCTGGTGAATGATCTCAACGTCAGCACGGAAAGTGAGGAGCTAACTGATCTCTGCTTCATTACAGTTTGCACATATTTTTTGTTGTTGCGAATGTTGATCTTCCTTCAAAACAGCCGGTACACTCTCTCCGATAATTAAAAACCACAGTTTTGCACCCTCTAATATGGATGAGGCGTTTCGAATATGGTTTGATAAAGGCATAAGGACCATTGATGATCTCTATGAGTGTGGAGTTTTCTCGTCCTTTAATAACCTTTCCAAAAGATTTGACTTACCTAATTCCCACTTATTTAGTTTCTTTCAAGTCAGGCATTTTGTGCAAAAACTATTCCCTCACTTTCCGAATCGCCCTCCTGTATCGCCATTGGATGACTTCTTAAAGCTTGAACCACATTCAAAACACTGTATTTCTGTAATTTATAATTTGATTCACAATAATAATCCAGACACTACAAGCAGGACCAGAGCGGCATGGGAGGGAGACTTGGGATTTGGAATCTCTGATGAACATTGGGAGCGCATTCTTGCTCTCATACACACGTCATCTATAAGTGCAAGACATGGCCTGATACAGTGTAAGATTTTACATAGGGTTTACTACACAAATGCTAAACTTGCTAAAATATACCCGTCTGTCAGTGATGCATGTAATAGGTGCAAGCAATCACCAGCAGATCTCATTCATATGCTGTGGGGATGCCCTAAATTATATGATTATTGGACTAAAATATTCAAAATTCTGAGAGAAGCCTTTGCCATAGATCTTGACCTAAATCCTCTTCTAGCCATCTTTGGGATGGCCGTTGAACTTAACCTTTCTGTAACGGTTCAAAAGGCTCTAGCCTTTACCACTTTGCTAGCAAGACGTCTCATACTCCTGAAGTGGAAACATGCCTCACCCCCTTCTTTTGATTCATGGCTGAAAGAAGTGTTCACCTGCATTAAATTGGAAAAGATCAGACTGTCACAGACTGGATCTTTAAGGACCTTTAATAAACTGTGGCGCCCCTTTTTAGAGTATTTACTAGCTAATTCTCAAGACACTTAAGCTGAGCATCTCCTGATAATTTATTTTATTTTTTAAAATGCTTTAAGATATCAATATTATTTTTTTTTCATTTTTTTTTTTGGTTATTATTATTATTTTTTAATTATTATTATTTATGTAATTTGCTGTTGTTGTTTTTTTTTTGGAGGCTGTGGGTTGTTTACTTGAGGGAGGGTTTTATTGGGGTATTACTGTGTGGAACGATTATTTTGTAAAATCATTGTTATTATACGTTGACTTGATGTTCCCAGCAGAAAAACCAATAAAGAAATTGAAATTAAAAACAGCCGGTAAAAGAGTCACGCGATAACGTGCATCATCACTACGACACTGCATTAGATCTGGCTTTTGTTCACACAGCGCTCGTCCCGGGATTGAACCCGGCAATGTTACCTGGTCCCCGATGATTGTGTAGCCTACAGAACTAGACTGAGAGACCATTTGAAGGCCTTTGCAGGTGTTTTGAGTTAATTAGCTGATTAGAGTGTGGCACCAGGTGTCTTCAATATTGAACCTTTTCACAATATTCTAATTTTCTGAGATACTGAATTTGGGAGTTATAATCATCAAAATTAAAAGAAATAAACATTTGAAATATATCAGTCTGTGTGTAATGAATGAATATAATATACAAGTTTCACTTTTTGAATGGAATTAATGAAATAAACTTTTTGATGATATTCTAATTATATGACCAGCACCTGTATATAACTCTTGGATTACATTTCTGTGCATTTGGCAGAACCTTTTATCCAAAATGATTAATGTTGCATTTAATTGATCCAGTTTATCAGTGAATGCACTCTTTGGGAATCGAACCCATAACCTTGTGGTTGCTGGTTCCAATTATTTACTTTCTGAGTTTAAGGCAAACATGGAAGGTAAAATCTTTAACAACAAACAAACAAAAAATTCAGCAAAAAAAAAAAAAAAAAAAGATGTACAGAATGAAGTCGCTTATTTGTCTTTTCTTTTTCAGTGATCCGTTACACTTGGATGTATCGTATGTCACATTATGGGGGGAAAAAAAGTAAATTTTCAATATCTTAGTTTGGTATAGATCATCTTTTGGCTCTTGTTGTAAATGCTGTGGTTTTTTTATCGATCTTGCTGGATGTAAACGTATTGGCACATGTGGAAAACAGCCTGCTGCTGTTATTTGCTGTTGTGAACTGTGACTGTGGTTTGCATTGAGGTCAAAGTGGTTAGAACCGCATATTTAAGTGCTGATGTATTGACTTGACTTTTGGAAATACCGCCTTAGAGTATTGTTTTGTATTTTATTTTATAATACATGCTTCGTTTTGAATGTACACACAAAATGTTGGTCTTTTGAATACAGTTTGCAGAGGATTGTTCCCACCCGTATTTGTGATCGTACACACATCAATTCGTCCCTCTGATACGCTTCATCTGCAGGTAACCTGTGGTACATCACTGTTGAAATCTTTATCTTTTATTTGCCAGCTGTCTGTGATAGAGCAGTAGGCAGACTCCAAACACAGCTGCAGCTCAGCTGATTGTAACCCTTGCAAGTGCAGACATGAGTGTTCATACTCATTGTGCCGCTTGATGCTTCATAAGATGTGCCCTTAATCTGACCCCTACAAATTTAAGCTCTTTTCTTAATCCTTTGTCACATTTTACCATGCTGCTTTTGGAGAACAGTCCAGAGGGGCACATCCATCCATCCTAATTATCTCAATAAAATCCACCATATTAGTTATCGAATGATACTTCAAAATGATATTTTTTTTGTTGTTATTTTATTTTAAATTAATTGTTTGTGCTCATTTACATTTCTACTATTTGTTTTATTTTAAAATGGCCTTTGCATACATCTAACACTGAGTTAATTTTTAATAAAAGTATTGTGTGTAATCTTTAGCAGATATCAAAATGAATATCCATTCAGTACATTATAAAGTTTTGATGCCTAAATTCACTAGTAGAAAAAAAACAACTACTGTTAATTATTTTAAATGCTATATTTATAAGCTTTCAGTCATAACATTAAAAGAATTATCAATTTACTGCATCTAGTGGTGGTTTTCCACTGCATGGTACGGCCTGGTACAGTTCACTTTTGGGGGCTTTTCCACTTGGGGCAGTACCTGGTACTTTTTTTAGTACCACCTCGGTTGAGGTTCCAAGTGAACCGTACCATTGCCAAAACGTGACGTAGACTCTGCTGATCACGGATTGGCCAGAGAGATTCGTCACTACCTGCGTCACTGAACCTTCGACACAAACACATAAGAATTGCTAGATTTAAATCAGCACAGCCATCGAAAGATAGAACTCAACTGTTTTGAACAAGCACACCTTTTTTTTAACAACCAAAAAGTTTTGTTGTCTGTTGGGAAGTACAGACATTCCTCTCGTTGATAGCAGAGGACTAGATCCAGCAAAAGCTTGATGGGGCGACAATGAATGATTTTTTTTTTAGGAGTCCTGGCAGTAGAGGCGGCGCAACTATAACAACATGTGAATAATCCCACCCCTTCTAAAGCCGAGTTCAGACTGCACGATTTTCAAAGTAGTCGGGTCACTGTTCTTTTCACACTGCAGACTATCTTGTCCAGCATTCAGTCGCTGCTGTGTTCACACTGCACGATGGATCGGTGACAGAAGGTTTCACACTGCATGACTTTACAATAGGAAGAATCGCCGACAACTCTGTCTGGCACGCAAACTACTTTTCACAATCAAACACACGTGAGATGTGACAAGAAAACAACCCGATATCCCACGTGCAAGACTGGAGTTCTCTAGTGAGACTGGGATTATTATTAACAATGGTAGCCCGCAAGAAGCTTGCAGTAAGAATTGCCTGTGCGCTGATTTGCAGCGAAAACAAGAAAAAGAACAGAAGATTATGGAGGAGGAAATGGTTGGGGAGACGCGAGGAACAAGGATTGTGTGTTCTTATTATATCATGCTTGCTGATATTGTGGTCTATAACTCCTCCCTGAACTCCCTGCTGCTCTGTATCTTGCTCTCTCATTGGCTGTTGGTCATCGGCGATGTAGTTTTCAGTCAGAACACTTTTCAGACAGCATGATTTTGAATCGCTGACAGGTCCAGATATTTAGCATGCCAAATATCGGGCATCGGTGACTTGTCGGCGATTCTCTCAGATCGCATCTTTGCTCATTCACACTGTTTGATTGAGCACCGATTTGCCTGTGATTTCGGGCATTTGTCGTCAATTTCTCAAAACCTGTCGGCGAGCCAAAAACTGGGCTAAAATCGTGCAGTCTGAATGCGGCTTAAGGTGGTACTGAACTGCAGTGGAAATGTAAACTATGTGGAGACGTGCAGAGGCGTACCACGCAGTGGAAAAGCGCCATAGAATTCTAATATTGGTCTATACTCAATTTTTTATTTTATGAGTAACAAGTCTACAGTATGTCTACCTTATACATGCAATAAGTACTGCCATCTACATGCATTGTATCACTCAGTACATGTCATCATAGGTGACTTTTTTCAGTGCTTGCTGGATATTTATGGTAAGATGAGGTTGTAAAGAGTGTCTCACTCGATCTTGTAAAAACAGCGTGTGAATGGAGTTCTCCACAGAGACCTCTTCTTCCATTAATCTACGACAAGCCTCAGCTTGCCCCAGAAAGAAATGCGCTACTTTTTCCATGCCTCCTGCAAACCCCCATAGGATTTGAGTTCTAAGATCATGCTGAGAAAGAAAAAAAAAATTCCCTCAGGTCACTGTATGTCACAGGAAAAGGAAAATAAAAATGAGAAGACAGATGATGGTGCATTTGATTTTGTGAACGCTGCTTTTGTCAATTTACAAAAAAAGGACCAGAAAGGTAAATCCCATCTTTATTATGTCTGGTGTTTGGTGAACATAAAAGGCCACAAAGACTTGCTTTGTAGTGTTTAACCAAAACAAATGTGTATAGCTGCATCTAAGTGACATTTTAACAAGAGCCACTGACCTAGTGTCCCCTGGATACAGTGATTGAGTGCACTGATGGTAATATACTTTCTTTTGAAGTGGTAGCCAGGGTCTGTCAGTTTGCTGTGCTGTGATTGGCCCCTTTGAGCATTCGGACCACTATTCAGCATATCTGCCACCTTCTCTACACCACTCTGCCTGCTGGGTTCAACCGAAGAGGCCACAGATAAATCTAGGTGAGCCACCCAGGAGGCTGATTGTACATTAGCATGTCAACAGCTCCTCTACAGGAGCCGGGCACTTCTGGCCCTTGGCTGTTGGCAAGCAGAGCTTCTCTTTGTCATTCAGATGAGAGAGTCAAGATGTGAGGTAATTCTTGCGTTGGCTTATGGGTGAGGATAAGGCCGAACAAAGTAAAATTTTACCTGACTAAATTCTTGCTGGCAATATGACATTTGTATTTCATGTGGCAGACTGGCAATTAACATTTAACACAAGGCCTCTGTGAATGACTTTACAGTCCTTGGTTGCTTTCAATGTGTGCTGAATGATAAGAGAGGAAATCTGCATCTCTCTTCCAGTAGAGGATATCTGCATGGCCAAAAGTGGCAGTGCATTGATTTTAGGGTCAACAGTGAATCTCTATTGCCAAGTTGCTGATTCATCATCCTGCCAGGGAAATTAAATGCAAAATTATCTATGAGAGGCAGAATCCCCTTTCCAATAACAAAGTTTACTCAGGCTTTCCTGTGAGTCTTTCCTGTACCATAGATGCACACAAAGACAATCTAAGATTTCCCTCCCACAAATTCTGTCCTATATTATACATTGGGTTCCAAAATTCACATTCGGTTTTTTTTCTGTTTCAATTTATATTGTGCAAATGAACACTGTTTAAAATTATGTAAAATAGGTGAGAAATAATTTGGGCTATGTACTATTTGCGCGAGAGAGAGCGAGTGAGTGAGCCCCGGCCGCACGCTCACCGTCTTCAAACAACACGAGCGCTGTCTTGCTCTCTCTCCCTCGCGCATATTAATCAATTGACATGATGGTGTCGATGTTTAAATCATTAAAATGAGAATGTAAGTCTGCTCACCCCCTTTTTTGTTTGTAAGAAAAAATTTGATTAGATTTCATATCGCAATATATATCGCAGAAAAATAAAATATTGCAATGTCATTTTTTCCCAATATCATGCAGCCCTAATATAAATATATATATGTATGTATATATGTATGTATATATGTATGTATATATGTATGTATATATATATATATATATATATGTGTGTATATGTATATTTATGTATGTATGTATGTATGTATACATATATACATATACATACACACACACACACACACACACATGCTCATTTAGTCATTTATCAGTTTCTTTTAACTGTTCCTTGTTTTGGGGAGTTTCTGCCTTTACTCCTCTTCAACTGGTAAAATTCATGTTCAGTCGGATTTAAATCTGGAGATTGATTTGGACAATGTAAGACTTTACATGTCTTTACTCTGAAAAACTCATTGACTGAACATGCAGGTTGTTTTGGGTCATTGTCCTGATGCAAAATGAAGCACTCTCTGATTAGTCTGTTGGAATTTTCTTCAGTATTGGTAGCCAAGTTATGGTTTTGTACCTTTCTAAACTCATTCTGCTACGTTGAGTCATCATTAAAATTGAGAGGGCCTGACAGCCATGACACCACTTCCACCATGCTAAAACGTGAACGTAAACAGATGAGAAAGAAAACACACATGTGCAGCCTAATGAACGCGCTGCCTGCATTAATGTTAATCAAAGAACAAAAGAAAATCATTCACTGATCTTGACTGAATATATTTAATAACTTTACTTGATTAATCTTTATTTTATTTATAAAAGGAAAACTATGCAGTGTTTTTAAACTTTTAATTACAGTTTCCGTACCTGAAATTTAGTTTAGTTGTATTTATTTAGGATATTGCTTATTGATTTGTTTGTTCCTTTCTTATTACTGACCTATCTGATTACTTGTCTTTAACATTTTAATATTTGAAATTTATATTAATCTAGTTGTTTTTGCTATGGTATTTTTTTTTAATCACAGGCAAAATTCCTCTTGCAGAGTTTTTTAGGCTGCTGATTTTTGCTCATGTTATTCAGCTGCAACAGAATGCTTTGTAAAAATGTTTGACATCTAAATGTTTGACTTAATTTTTTTTATATTGGATTTTTTATCTTATTGGAATCTAAACTAGGAATCGATAAGAATCGGAATCAATAAAATTCAAACAATACCCAACCCTAGTAACAAATGTTACGAACATAGATAAAATAACTGCTGATAGTCAATCATATTTACAGTACAAACCTTGTCAGTGAACTATGAGGGCAAAAAAAAAAAAAAAAAGAAACAAATTAATCGTTCATTAATCGTAATCGAGGTAAAATGTTCAGTTAATCGAGGTTTTGATTTTAGGCCATAATCGTCCAGCCCTAGCATCACCCCAGCTTTCTGGAGGTTGTTGGTGATTTCACAGACACGTATTTTATGGTTCTGTTTCACAGCTGAGCTTTTATGATTTGTCTGTCATCAACTACTGCTGTTTTTCTCAGACGACGCAGGTGATTTCCAAACTCTTGATTTCTCCATGCCCTTTGTTTTTAGTTGACTTCCTCTTTTAGGATTAGATTGCTTGCTTTTCTCTTGAAGTCAGCTATAAAGTCACCAATATTTATGCTCATTTATGGGGGATGAAACTCTAAAAGTGCTGATCTTCTTAGTTGGGAAAATGTGTGTTGAAACACCCAATGATAAAATGTGACAATTTGAAACTCTAATCTTGTCTCATAATCATCTTTTAATCACAGTTAAAGATTTCTTGACTTCACAGCAAACAGAGCGATTTTGTATTTACTGTTCTAGTACTTAGGGAGGGCTCTGTAGATAGAATACAGAATATATATTAGTTAAGGTCAAAAGTTTAAGTTTGTTAATTACTTTACCAAAATAAAAGGGATCATACAAAATGTATGTTATTGTTTATTTACTGACCTGAATAAGATATTTCACATAAAGGATGTTTACATATAGTCCACAAGAGAAAAATAATAGTTGAATTTATAAACATTCCAGTTTAAAAGTTTACATCCCCTTGATTCTTAATACTGTCTTGTTACCTGAATGATCCACAGCTGTTTTTTTTTCTTTTCCATTTTTTTTTGTTTAGTGATAGTTGTACATGAGTCCCTTGTTTGTCCTGAATAGTTAAACTGCCTGCTGTCCATCAAAAAAATCCTTCAGGTCCCACAAATTGTTTGGTTTTCCAGTATTTTTGTGTACTTGAACCCCTTCCAACAATGACTGTATGATTTTGAGATCCATCTTTTCACACTGACAACAACTGAGGGACTCATATGCAACTATCACAGAAGGCTCAAATGCTCACTGATGCTCCAGAAAGAAAAACGATGCATTAATATTTTTCGAATATTTTGAAATGGAAAAAAAAAAAAAAATATATATATATATATATATATATAATATACATTTTTTTTAAATTAAGCTTTTCAGTCAATTTTTCTTTTTCAGTAAAACTAATGATATCATTTGTGGACTTTTGATTCCACTGTTTGTGTTTCTTCAGCTCTTCACTTCTTTTTGTGCTCTCTCCCAATGTATCTAGTTATTCCCCTTCAGAATTATATCAAAGTCCTGCCCAATATTTCCTTACTGCTTTTATAATGTATTTCAATTGAAAAGAAATTGGTTGGTTCAAGTGATCCTTGCGTTTGCAGCCACATGTTCAGATCAGTATCAAGCATACCTGGTACCAAACTATAAGAGCAAACATGTTCAAACTGGAAATGATGAAATTACTAGGGAGCCACCTGCTCTTGATGGTGCCAAAACAACATCCCACACTGCAAACTTCTCATCTCACATTTATATTTCCATGACCAGAAGTTTCAGTGCTTTGCTGCAATGTTTTCCATGTAGGAACTTTGCCACTGATGGTTTCAGGCTGCATATTTCATGCCAAAGTCATCTAATGGAAAAAGTATGATCCCACTCTCCAACCTGTTTTTGCAGACCACTAGGTTTGGGTAAGGCACATTATGATTGGTGCAGATACCACAGGCCTTCAACTGTGTGCTCCTATCCAATGGCAAGGGAGTAGCTGATGGTGTGCCTTTGCTCACTTTATTAACCTGTTCTAATATATATATATATATATATATATATATATATATATATATATATATATATATATATCCCTTTCTATATCCATTACAACTGCTTTAGGCTGCTGTATGATCAAAGTTTACAGTGTTTTAGACATACTCGCAAGTGTGATGAATGCTGGCATGAACAGTGGGAAAGAAACCTAAGCTATTGTCTGATAAAGGAGGAATGTGAATCCTGTGTGTTTAAGTGCTTTGCCAGATTTAAATCACCAAATCATAAAATTTTTTTTTTTTTTTTTTTTTTTTTTTTTTTTAGAAAAATTGATTCATGTGACATTTGACTCATTGCTAAAAGTAGACCGATGACCCATGTCTTGTGGGCATAGATGACTTGAAAAAGAGCAGCAGTATCATGCTCATACTAAACTGTTCTTGGTTTGAACAAATTTTTGTGGTTTTCAGACTAAACTGGCCTAGTGCAATTTTGTCTCCACCCACACATAAACGCCAAAACTACAATTTCATCCTCTCAGTTACTGTCTTCAGAATCATCTCCTTGCTATAGAGGCTAAGTATATTTCAAAAAGGCTACGTATATTTCAAAAGGGGGACTTTTAATTTAAAAGAGTTAGTCATTTTTGTTATATATCCTTTTTTGTTTAAAACATGAACAACTCTTTTCTTTTTGATGGTCATCTGGAAGCTGTAAATGTGATCAGGAGAAAAAATTTATCCTTAAGGTCAGTGGCGTGGATGATAAAAATATCTCCACAATCTGTCTTTGAAGAAATATCATTGTATTGTGCTACAGCGCTCATTCTATCAGCTGCAGTTCGGGCTCTGCCGAATCAATATACTGCAACATACATTAACATCAGCGTTAACTCAGCGCTAGAGTTACTCTCATGGGACACTGCACTTATTCACAAAAGTTATTTTTTTTTGCACTCGCTTTACATCCTTACCGGTTATTTAAAAGTTTAATTTGTGTGCTGTTCTGACGTGCAGTTTTTCTGAGCACACTCAAAAGCTTGCACACAGAAATGAAAAAGCCCATCAAACTGTGCCTGATTACTGAATTAAGTTATGTTTTTTGCTAATACTCTCAAAACACACAAGGTTTATGTATAGACTCAGTTGGTTATAATCAGTGTTGGGAAGGTTACTTTGGAAATGTAATAGGTTACAGATTACAAGTTACCCTATTTAAAATGTAATAGTAGTGTAACTTTTTTAATTACTTTAATAAAGTAATGTAACTAATTACTTTTGAGTACATTTTGATTACTTTTATAAATTTCTAATGAATGTTTATTTGCAACTGTTAATCATCTTCAACCATTTTACACCATGCAGGTTTAACCTTACAGTAGTGCTCAATACTGTCAGACTTTCACCATCCTTCATCACTTAAATTAAGATGATCACATTTGAACACATCCACCACACAATCAGACTTTACTTAGAGATTGATCTGAAGTTCAAAGCAGATTTAAAATCAAAATAAATAGTTTATAGATACTGTTTTTGAAACCAAATCTTTGCATAACTACAGGCATCTAACTGCATCTAACAATGGTTTGGAGAAAAATAGTTAATAAAAAAATAAAAGCATATACATCAACTCAAATACGGTTATCTAATAAGCATGTGTACTATTTTGTGTACTAAACTCCTGAAACATTGGTGTCTTTTTGAAACACTGCTGTCTCTTTGTATATGATATGATGATAGTTTCTCAAAATAAGTAAAAAATGCTCATGAAGTGACTGTTCTAGAGATTAATTTCCATGAGGGGCGGACTGGGGAAAAAAATAGGCTGGGAAATCTCACACTCATACACCCACAACCCATTCTGAAACATGGACAACCCTTTTTTTTTTTTTGGACCTGACATGAAAAAGATTTGAATCCTTAGGTTGGGGGACTTGCAACGTAGTTAAGAGTTCTCTCCTTGAACTGCACCTTCACTTCCATTATCCATCCATCCTCTCATGACTTTAATACTGAAGATTTTTATTTGACTTTTACCATGTTTTGTAAGTGCAATTTTGTTTTTTTGGCAAATGAATTACCATATTTATTTTTACTACAAATTCCATAATTAAACCACGGTTAGTGCCATACCATAGACTATATTAATTTTCCTAAGGGTTGTGTTTTTGTATCCACTAGCTCCCCCTAAACCTATGATAAAATATGATGATTTGTCTGCTAACTTACTACTGTAACATTACAAAAGATAATAATGACGTCGTTTATACAGTATTTTGTGTGATTGCGAGCAGTGTGCTGCTGCTTGACTAAGTAAACAAAGACAAAACTACATTAGCATATTTACAGATGAAACTGACCTGCACCTGAAACCCTGAACAGAAGTGTCGCTTCTCTGCTCCAGCTGTGCGCTTACACAGTTCACTCCGGTCTCTCTCTCGCATTGATTACTCGGAGTCTGATCCAAACCGTTCGGCGGAGGCGCGGAGAGCGCGCGAGCCCAACCATTGCCAGTCACGACTAACCGATTCATGATTTATTAGAGATTTAATTATCGAATGGCGGATTCGGAAATAATCGCTTTAGTATATTCGGCCTGCAATTATACGATAACAATATTAAAGTAGAAGGCCAAATCGTCTGCCAGGCCACCGGGAATAGTCCCAGTTCTCCCAATGTCCAGTCAGCGCCTGATTTCCACAGACACGCAGAACGTGCAGGATTCATATTCAGTCTTTTTGCGTTTTAATATTCACAGACATCAGTCCATATCGGGTTTTGATTCAAGTGTACTGACCTACTTTTGATTTATTCGTCCAAAATGTGGCATATTGCGTCATTATAGGCTGAATTCCATTTTTATGACTGGATTCTACGAATGTGTTTTCCGCGTCTCGGAGATTATGGGCCATATGTCTTAGTGCAATTTGGGAAAGTATAAGCTGTATGTGGATGTGTGTAAATATTCAAATGTAATCCTCTTTGTAATCGTTACAATTTTCATAAGTAACTGTAATTTAATTACTCATTTTTTCTTAGTAACTGTAACTGATTACTGTTACATTTATTTTGTAATTAAATTACGTAACGCCGTTACATGTAACTAGTTACTCCCCAACACTGGTTATAATGAAAATCAACAACTGAAAGAAACAGATGCATGTCTGTATATTAAATGCGTGCATGTCTTAAAGAGACAGTAGGCTACATGCTGCCAACTGTAATTAAAGGGATAGTTCACCCTAAAATTTTATTTCTGTCATTATTTATTCACTTACATATTGTCCCAAACCTATATTTATTTATTTCCTGTACTGAACACAAAATACGATATTTTGAAGAATCTGGATAACTAAAGAGGTGCTGGTCCACATTGACTTTGATAATGACTTCCATAGTATTTTTTTTTCTTACTGTGAACCAGCAACTGTTTGGTGAAAATCTAAAAATCTTCTTCAAAATAGCATTTATGTTTAGCAGAAGAAGGAAACTCATTCAGGTTTAAAGCAACCTTTGAGTGAGTACATGAAGGTATAAAAAAATACAACACTATTTTAATTTTTGGGTGAATTATTCCTTTAATGTTAATAAAATGCCAAGCACAGAGAAAAATCACTCAATACTCTTGGATGAAAAACTTTAATACAGTTGCTTTAATAGGAATCAATAAATAAATAAATATATATATATAGTGTTTTATTTTTATATTTGTTCTTTACATTTTTTAATGCTCCTGATAAAAGCACCTATTGTACCTGAAAATTAAACATGGTTTATTTTATTTGTATATTATGTGTATTTATAATGTGTATCTTTGTTCTCATTTTTTAATAACAAAGATAAAATAATGACAAAGATTTTTTGTTACCTTAAAAGGCTTTGTCTTTATAATAGGAAAAATTTGTTTGAAAAAAAAACAAAACATCCAAGTGCACACACACAGCAGTGAGTAGGGAACACACACACACACCGTGAACACACATCCGGAGCAGTGGGCAGCTATTTTTTCCAGTGCCTGGGGAGCAGTTGTTTGGCTGTAATGCTCAAACAGCTTGTAAAATAGAAAAACCAACATGACAAAGAATTGTGATAAAATCATGATATTTCTAAAAATATATTGCCCACTCCTAGCGGAGGGGGAACAAACCCATACACCCCCCTCCAGATTGTGCCCTGCCCTTGTAACGCCATTTCGCCCTTGCCCCCCAGAGGTCTGTGCACACCACTGCTTAAGGTTCTGTCCCATTAAGGACATTTTTGTGAGATGTTGTGACCAATGTAAATTTTGTCCACAGAAATACATCAAAAGACAGTAAATGGTCTTTAAAGTAGAACAAGCTTGTTGACTCTTATTGCCCATCTATGATTTTAACTAGCCTGTAATTTTTATCCTCTCTGATGTTATCTTGGTAATATATTTGAATATTTTATGAAATGAAGATCATTCCACTTACAGTTACTAAATGTGAATCTTATCTTAAAGTGTAGACCATAGTTCTAACGATGCCAAGGTCATGTGTTTGATTCCCAGGGAAAGCAAGAACTGATCAAATGTAAATGTGTACTAAAATAATGTAGAACATGAAAATATAGATGTCCAAACAATAGGCTAAACATTGTATTCCTATGGCAACTACCCGCAGTTGGCGAGCAGGAACAAGGAGCAACATTTCAAACCAGAGGTTCTTAATTACCCTGGACTTTATAATGACATACAACTAAGAGCCAGCAAAAGCCATTATCCTTTAAACCAGATAATTAAACAACCCTTCCAGTGCTGATTGATGACTAACCAGAAGTCCTGCTGCTGTGGAGTAGGTTTCTAGACCACTGGAAACTCAAAGTCTTGGTGCTACCTCTAGGCCTCTGTTGTGGTCTTGACATGGGCACAAAGGGTGGTGTCAGGGGCACACTACTTTTGAACTCTGGCATGGAGGAAAGACTTGCAGAGTCAAATTCCTTGGTATGGGTGCAAGACCTGTCTGTAGGCACAAGTTTAATGCACTTTCTTCTTTTGTGGAGAAAACCTGCAGTGTTGAGACTATAGAAACAGAAGAATGGGTACGGTCTTAATTATTCGCCTTTGTTATGTTTTTTGACAAGATATGAAAGAATGAGATATGACATAATTTCTTATTATTTTATGTGGTGAGGAAAAGTGCCCAGAAGGGTGACTTTAGTCAATATGAAATCCAAATTTACCTGAATGTCCCTGGTCTTACTGTGCATGATTTATTGGTGCATATTATTCCAAATAAGCATTTATAATTTTTGTGACTAGAAAACTTGCAGATTTGTAGTGTTTTGTGGTCAAATTATGAATCTTCATGATACTGATTGAACATGCCACTATGAACTGTTCTATGGCATTTTTATGTCTCTAAATCAATCTCCTGAATGTAAAAACTCTGTGGGACAGCACTGTGTGACGCTAAATTATTTGTAACCGGGCCTCTATGAGAGTTCCTGTGTGATCTGTTGGGAGCCTTTTCTCATGGACATCTTGATTTTTGTGTGTGTGTGTGCGCCTGTAATTAGCCAGAAGGAAATTAAATGCTTCACATCTGTTTCCAGTGAATGTGCAGGTAAGGCCCCTCGTTTTCCTTTAAAGTGAGATAACTCCCCTGGCACACAGATGTTGAGCTGGAGATTTTACTGTAACTGTGAGAAAAAAAAAGTCTGGCGTATTTCTTAAATGGAAGGTCAGAGGTCTTTCAGTAGCTTCTGGTTAGTATGTTTGACCTTTTTCCTGTTACCTAGAGATTCCTGGCTCAACATACAATGAATATGTGGCTAATATCCTTGTAAGTCTCCTCCTATTTGTCTGTTTATTTAACACAAATGACTGTTTTTTGTGTCTCGTTATTGTTTCTAGGTTCATTATTAAGTGAATGTTTATTGGACGATTAAGGAAGGAAGGCTGAAGGAGTTATGTTTAACTTTAGTCTGGGAGCTTTATCAGGCTTTTTCTTAGCATGAGATCAAACAGGCGTGGTGCAGTCTGGGGGAATTCCTTCCTCGAGCAGCCATCCTGGACAATAGAGTTGTTAGCCACTGTATACTCGGTGGTGTCAGTACATCTACCACCTAAAAATCATTGCTAGTGATTTCAGATGCTAAAATGATTTATTGTTGAATGCTTCAGTTGCTTAAGGCAATGTAACTCAGTATGGGGTATGCAAAAGCCTCTATTCATTAGAAGTTTCACTGAACAGATTTGCTCTCCAGTGCCTTTTTGAAAATTCCCAGTGAGCCATTAAGCAGATGCAATAAACCAAACAAACATCCAGTCATCCATACTGCCAATTTTTTGTTGTATGTTTTAGGGCTGCAACTAACGATTATTTTGATAATCGATTAATCTGTCGATTTATTTTTACGATTAATCGATTAATCGGTTTATGTACTTATATTTTAGTTTTTTCCATTTTTTCCCCAAGTAAATTATTAATAAATGGTCTTTATCATTCAGCATAGATTTAAGAGATTTTAACCATTTTGCACTGTCATATCCTCATCAAAAATATACCTGGAGTTGTTTTATTGTGTTAGTAATTCTTTTGTAGAACTCTTCTGCAATCAGAACACTGACCCATACTCTAGCAAATTTCACAAGGAGATTTCAAATAATGTTTTCACCATGGCAGTCCTTAGAGCTCCTAAAGTAGTTTAACATCCTGAACAAAGCTTATTAAGGAATCTTTCAGAACATATTTTCACGAAGAATAAGGATAAAACAGAATAAAATTGCAGTGCATTGTATTTTATTATTTACTGGGAAACAGCTTTATAGCTTTTGCTGTGAAATTGTAAACAATCCTTCAAAAAAAGTGCCAATGGCATGAAACCTGAATGGAACTCACAATTTAAAGTAAAATCCATCAGAAGGTTGTCCAGAAAAAAAATAGGACACACACAAAAAACCTGCTGTGTGAAAAAGAGCAGTGAATACTTAGAAAAAAAAGTGCATTTCAAATATCTACATTTACCTCTCTCATTCAGTCATAATTAGGCTGCACGACTGAATTTTGAACTGGTAAACGACAAACTGATCACAGAACATGTTTGTAAAGCTTTAAATGTTAACTGTTAAAAAGCAATGTTATCAGCTTTTACGACTAAACATTTGCAAACAACATTGTACTGGAGAATCTGCACAAATGAAAGTCTTAGGGGCCGTTCACATATCGCGCCTAAAACGCGTGGAAAACGCTAGGCGCACCGCTTTCTCCTTCTTTCCAAAGCGCTCGCGCAGAAGCGCCCCTGAGGCGTCTGCCTTTGCTAAGCAACCTCCTTGCTCTCTCCTTGAAGACGCGGAAATTTCAGCAAAGGATAAATGGATTTGTAGCTCAAAAAAATTGCTCGCAGTAGCTCTGCTACTAAATTTATTTCAAAATGGAAATCAATATACAACTATGATCAGCTGTTCCTTTCATCTTGACTGAGCTTTTAACGTTGTTACGGGAAAGGATGAAGCTGATTGGTTAGTTCTTGTCACATGACCCGCGGTGCGGTTGCGGCATTCTGAAAAGTTTAAATGTTTTTAACTCGATGCGGTGCGGTGTTGGAAATAACGAACTTGAGCGCGCAAAAGACGCGATATGTGAACGTCCCCTTAAACAGTGCAGTAGTGCAGAGTTTACAGGTTACTCTTCTTTTTTAAAGGCTCAATGTAAAGTACTCCCACATCACGCTGAATGCTGCAGACATAGACATCATATGATGTCTATGGCTGCAGAGACGCTGTTCGGGAAGCACGTGACATAAAACAAGGCCAGCTATTGGCTATTCGCTACTTCTCCTGTTGTACTGGCTGAGTAAAACCTCCGGTGGCTCATTACTGCCACACTTTGGTCACCGCAGATTTGAAATATGCACGAAATGAGCCGCTTACGTCAAATAAAAGTTATTTAGCAACGAATCGATGACTAAATTAGTTGACAACTATTTTAATAATCGATTTTAATCGATTAAATCGATTCGTTGTTTCAGCTCTAGTATGTTTAGAGGAATGGGTCAGGCCAAGTAAATGTAGCGATTTCCATTAGCCAATGTTTGGTAATATATTTTTTCAAAATCTTTGTCTAGAAGTAACCCTCGTTCTGCCAAAATTCCCTTTATCCTGCTCACCTTTACTTCTTGATAGCAGCGAGAGTTTACTTAGCATGAGAGTTACCATCTAGGCATTACTCCTGCAGTCCTTTGTCAGGAAATAATTCAATAAATAAAAGCATTATCAAATCGAAAATGTATGAGATTCACAAAATATGTTGGATGCAATTCTTTTGTCAGAAGCGATTTAAACAACATTGCCATAAACTTCAGTTAGTTAAACTTCAATTAGTTTAACTTGATTTAAATTCTGAGTGAATTTTGCAGAACAAACAGTGTTCTTCTTTCTGCAGGCTGTGTATATACGATATATTTGTCAATGTCACGGTCTCATATGAGTGTTAAGAACAGACGGTTGCATTACACAGTATTTTGAGACTAGCTCATGTAGACACACTTCAGATGAGCATGCAAGGTACTTTTTAAATGGCTTTGTGTCCTCTGGGAAAAATTGGATATGCTGTGCTAAGTTTGCCCGTGTAAAATCAGAGCTGATGCATCAGTCTTTTAAGGTAGCTAAAGAAATGTAATGAATTTAGACATACTTTGAAACTCTCGATTGGTTACTTTATCGCTCAGCTTGTTTTAAGTCATTACAACTTTTTGGAAACATTGCCTACCATTGGGGTAAGTTGGGTTAAACACTTAAATCAGGCTCTGGCCATTCAAAATCAATGTAAAAACACCAGCTCAAAAGAAAATCTAAGCTAGCTTAATTTGGACAAATTGTAAAACTAGATTTATCTGCAGCCTTAAAGCTTTTTTCATTTATAATCAAAGCCCTTTCCAACGCATATCCATGGTCTTCACTTTGTACTACTTGGAATATGGCTGCATTGTCTTACTGAGAGAATTGATGCATTTGTTGATGTGACATGCTTTTTTATGTGTCCAGGGTCCATACAAGGAGGAGTAAACTGCCTTAAAGTATGTTTATTTTGTCAGTCATAATTTGAATTTGAAGTACATGCATAACAGCTGCTATTAAATGGGAAACATATGGTGTTACGCAGTCTAGTGGCTTTTAAAGAGACAATTGTTTGGACAGTTTTGTGGTAAAGTGGTCTTTACTCAACCTGGAACAATAAATGACTCCCTGAAAGACACAAAAAGGTCAACAGGTCGGTTTTGCCTTGTAACTTCTGCAAAGATTTTTTGAAGTTTATAGTTTTTATGGTGTCAAAGGTTCGTCAGAGGTATGGCTGGGAACTAGCTGGAAATTTTGTTATAGTATTGGTTTGTCCCAATTAAGTTTAAGAAATTTAAGTAGATGTTAATCTGTTACAAAAGGTTAGTGTTTTATCAAAAACTGTTTGTGTATTAATTATTAGACTCAATCAAATGCTGTTTTCCCCTAATATTCCTTAATATTCTCCATTCTTTTACAATAAAACAGACTTTTAAAGCTATTAAAGTGGACAGCTGTTAAAGCTCATTGAAACAAGACATCTGTCTTTTTGGCCTAATTGGAATGGAATCCTTTTCTTACTGTTGTTGTTGTAGATTCCTCTGATGTCTAAGTTGCATGATTCTCAAATAATAATAGTTCAGACAGTTTGTACGTATCAGGATTTCAGCTTCGAGTTGAATTTTCATTGTCATATCGGACCCCTTTGGAAGCATACAGTAGATTCAATGTAAGAAGAATCTTCTTTAGTTTCTTCTCACATTTGTTGGAAGTGTTTCTAGGGCCTCAAGATTCTCCAGAGTTCTGATCCAGCTAGTGTAAAGATAATCCTGCAGATTCTGACCAGCCAACTCCTTGATCCTTTGTCAGTGGGTGACAAGGGGAGGCTAAACCCAAGGATTTAAAACGGAGAATGGAGCTAGGATGAGCCAATCAGAGGCCAAGCATTTCAAGCAGACAAAGTGGGCACCTGATCCCCTCTCACATGCACAAACGAAATAATTGGCTGCAGGAATGTTCATATACAGTACTCTTCAAAAGTTTGGGGTCAGTAAGGTTTTCCCCCCAAATAATCTCTCACCCTCAGAGTTTATGTTGATGCGGTGGTCTGAACTGCTGAGCAATGATGGCTGTTCCCAGAACACCTTCACCACAAAAATGTTAGTAAAGCCACTCTTTTCTAACTTGTTCACTGATGTGTAGCCAGAAACAACCCCAACTGTAGCGAAATGCTTCAAGCTAAATGTACAGTATCGAGCTGAGATGCATGGCTTAAAGTTCTCTGGCATCATGCCGGATTTCCGGCATGCAGAGTTTCACTGCGGAAAAAAATTATCCTATTTAAAAAAATATATTGTTGATCTCACTTTCGAGTGAGTTCGCCTACCAATGGTTTGAGATATACAACTGCATTGTTTTACTTTTTGTAATTTAAAAGACATATTTTGCCATTGACAATTTCTTAAAAATAGTATTAAAATATTGTCTTATTGTAGTGAACCAAGTATCTGTATTTTGTCTCATCTGGTGAGCAAAGTGTATTGTCACACCCCTAGTGTCGATAAGCAGTGATAGAGCTTATATTTTCCAAGTGTATGATATAGCTTTCATTCTTCAGGTCAACCATACATTCATGTAAAAGAAAATCATTCAGCCCCTGGAAAAAAGTTCAGGCTCAGGATTTTTTTTTTTTTTTTTTTTTTTGCCTTAACCCCTGTGAGATGTCAGGAACCTTCAATCATGATGTTGAGTCTGTAGACATGAGAGGTCTAACAAAAGAGGCTTTCAGTACATATGCTGCCATGGTTTCCACTTGAACCACAATCGTCCACTCATAAAAATAAAATATCCATCATTGTATGTGGAACACAGAGCATACAGTGAGAAATGATCATGACTTTGCTGGTTGTAACTTAAAGCATGTAGACCAAATATGTTTTCTCTCTCTCTCTCTCTCTCTCTCTCTCTCTCTCTCTCTCTCTCTCTCTCTCTCTCTCTCTCTCTCTCTCTCTCTCTCTCTCTCTCTCTCTCTCTCTCTCTCTCTCTCTCTCTCTCTCTCTCTCTCTCTCTCTCTCTCTCTCTCTCTCTCTCTCTCTCTCTCTCTCTCTCTTTTTTATCTGAAACCCTCTTGTCTTTGGTAGCATTGACTACTTGGAGCAACCAGTGTAGTCTGACTCTCCAGTGAATGATTCTTATGAAACGGTTCTTTTAGTGAAACATAAACATACAGTTAAACCCATGTAACCAATAATTAGATTTTGCAAGTTGATTCTTCATAGCAAATCCAAAACATGCAGTGGAACCAAAGTAGTTTGATTCCTGAATGATTGATTCCATTGAGTCGTTGTTTTTTGTCAAATGTGAACTGTGAGAATGAGTCATTGATTTCATGTATATGAAAACATGTAACATGTTGAAGATGCATGATATGAGTTCTGTCAGTAGTATTTTATAAAAATTAATTAATGAAGGAAATGTGGCCGTTGAAGTGTATTGCCAAAAAGGCCTTAATGGAGCCTTTTATGGCCGATTTAATTCACTGCATTTATTTGCATAAGATTGAATAAACAAATTTATAACATTTTAAATAATCTCCTTTGGTATTGTGCTTTCTAAACACTTGAATTTTCTTCAAATGCGTGAAAAAGTTGAGGATCAGCAGTCATTTTTAAATGTACTGGTGACCCTAATCACAGTTTAAGGGATTATAAATGACTTGTTGTTTAAAACCAAAGGTTTTATGCATCAAATGCTAGCACTTTATCTTTCTAGTTGGCTTGTTTTCTGTCCCAGTACTCCTTAATCTTGCTCACAGCTGTTTTGACAAGAGGTTTGATAGTAGTATGAAATTTCACCTGCAGCTTCTTGGCTTGAGTGGTATTTTTACCTCCCTGAGGAATGTCATCCCTGTCCACCTTCACAAACCCTACAGTCAGGGTGCGAAAGGGGTCAGTGGAGCTGTAGCATCTTCAGGTCCCTGTGTGTTACCTGCCAGAGCAAATTTCATTCATACTTAATCAGGCTACCTCACTGGGGCTTTATATTCCAAGTGTGTGCCAATTCAGGTCTTTGAAGCCTGCAGCAGCTGTGAGACCACTAAGAGTCCCCTTTGATCAGATGAACTTCCTCTTTGATTCTCTTGAATGTGCTTTTAAGACAATGCAAATCATGCGCAAACTGTATCTGGGGAACTTTTGATCAGGCTTGTTGTAATTACAGCTCATTTCTGTATCTCAAAATTGCACATTTCAAAAGACGCACCCTCTGATTGATAAGAGATGTCAGCTTGCCATACTCTTTCAAGGCTGCTGTTCACAGTCAGTTCTCGTTACTGTGATTCTCAGAGGGATAAGTCGCCTAAAATTGATTATAGAATTCATCTGGTTTCAAAAAACAAAACAATACTGTTTATATTACTTTAAATATAAATGTGAATAATATTAATTTAATCATTTCAATATTAATATTGATTGGTATAATATTATTAGTGCTGTCAAATTATTAATCAAAAATGTTCATTTTTTATGTTCTATATTTTATATTCTATATTGTATTTTATATTATTTTTGTATTTTCATTTTTTTTTTTTTGTCTTGCAAAAAAAGTTTGAAACAACATGTGGGTAAATGGTGAAATATTATTTTGGGTTGAATTATTCATTTAATAACAGAGAGGCTTCGAGCGTGTTCATCATTTAAGACAGCATCTGTTGTTTGTTTTGAGGAGCACCAGATTTCAGCTGCCACTTTGTCATACTCACATAATTATGAGTGAAAGAAAACAGCTGGTTTCTATTTTTCAGTAGCCAGGCTTATCTGGCACAAACAAATTTTCAGTGACCCCTTAATGTGTGTTGAGGATCGTCTAAATTTCGTTAACAAATATCCAAATATCCAAAGACAGGTTAAACTGCTGCAGGTTGAAACAGCTATTTTTACAGAGTCAGAAACTTGTCAAATCAAGGAAATGTTTATTAATTCCCCCAAACAGGCCTTCTGGTAATGACTAGCTTAAGAACTAAACTAGAGCCCGACCGATATATCGGCCGGCCGATATTATTGGCCGATATAAGCTAATTGCATTTAAATCGGCATCGGCATTTATAACGGCCGATGAAACATGAGAAACAGAGTCTCATGCTTCACTCATGTTATGAGTGTTGCATAGTGTGCCCACCAGAGGGAGCTCTGCAGCTCCAGAGTTAACAACAGCGCCAGAAGTCCACTACAGAAGAAAGCGATCACAAGCCACGGAGATGTAACTTACTGTTTTGACGGTGAGTCTGCCGTTCGTCATGTGAAATGATTGTAGATTTAGTTCATACCCTGTATATAAAAACTGTGTGGTAGTTCTAGCTAACGGTCCTATAATTATCACTTCTAAATATTCTGTAACATCACTTACAGCCGCTAATGAATTGCTATATTAGATTAGCCACAAAGCTTATACCATGTTTATCAGTGGAAGAGCGCGAACGTTAATAGGAGGTCAAACTATAATGTTAGCGTTTAACTTATTCTTATTCTATTGCGGTGTGTTTCCCACATAATGGCCGCGTAATTGGGCCTTTCACACAGGACGCGGTATGCACGGCGCTTGCCGCTGGGTTCAGCGTTGCCCTTCAGATACAACGCGATTTGCGCTGCGCTATGGCATAGGCTGGGTTTTAAAAACGTTTAGCAGGAGCTCTTTCATAGTCTGTTCCTCCTCCTTTCGGTCAGCAACAAACATGTATCTGTCCTGTTGTAAGAAGCGAGCGATAGCGCTAGTCCTGCTGATGAGAATTAAGAGAGAAGCAAGGAAGAAGAGGCTACCCTCAGGTCCAGAGAACAATTTGGTGAATTCAGGCTGGTTACGTTACTCTAACGCTAATAGCTTCCTTTTTAGCAGGCCCCTTAAATGCTTGCTATTAACTTGTTTGAAGGTGGTTCTTCTCAAAATTGACAGCGGTGTGTTCATGACACTAACGTTAACCATTCAACTTCGAATTGATTCCGTAATCTTCCGGTAATAGTAGGCAAGACGATGTTTTGATTCAGACTGCACAAAGAGAAGAGGAGAAGATATACGGGTCTGTTGTGAATGTGTCTGTGAGAGCAAATATAGTGTAGTTACAGTAACTACAGTAGGTGCGTCAGAAATGATTAAACCAGAGGGGACATGTAAATAAATGTGAGCTGAACAAGCGCTTCTTTTTTTTTTACATATTGTTTCAAAGCAGCTTTACAGACATAACAGGAAAATGTTGAAATAATATTGTTAAATATAAGTAGGTAATACCTATTGCTTGACAAATAAAAAAAAAATATATATATTTCTCATTTTTGCCTATGTAGGAGATCCCAGTTTATTATTATTATAATTCTAATGATGACATGAGTAATGATACATGGTGATATTATTAATACACATGCTTATTCTTTCTCTGTCTCTCTTTCTGCCTACAGATGGCTGAAAAAGGTGAATGCTGTAGCAGCAAAGTGTGGGACTACTTCTGCAAATACTTTAACTTTAGTATTATAATTTATTTACAGTACACACACAGACTGTTAAAACCAGCTTCAACTGGAAGAAAGTAAAAGTGTTAAATGTTTAAAACCAGACTGTTAAAAAAATATAATACTTTTGATGTGCAATTGTTTTTTTTTTAACATAGTCCATTCTGGAAAATGGTTTATACAGCCCACATACATAGAACAGGCAGATATTTTGCTATTGAATGTTGTGTTAGTGCAGTTTATAGGAAATGGGTCTAATATCCAGATTATTTTTAAAATCAAAATATCGGCTTATAAATTGTCTCTTTTCGAGTTAAAATCGGCATCGGCCCCCAAAAATCCATATCGGTCGGGCTCTAAACTAAACAGCATTGTCCGTAGTCCATGTGTTCAAATGCCTGAACTGTTGTCATTGCTGACCATTCCAAAGCCCTCACAAGCCACACGGCCAAATCCGAGTTAATTATGACATAGCTGTCTTGAATAGAACTGGGACTTATGACCTTGAGAATAGACTGCAAGTGGTTATCCAACTTTAAACCTCTCTTGGCAGGCTGGCATGATGTACTAAGTAATCACAGAAGAATGTTGTTTTGTTTCAGTCAGATATTTTTTTTCTTTCATTATTGTCTTCCAAATATAAAAAAAGAAGATATTTTGAAACTGCCAGTGTTGTTCTGAACTCCACTGACGTTCATTGTTTGGACAAAAATAGCTGAGACATCCTTTAGATGATCTTCTTTCATAGTTTCACAGAAGAAAGTCAGGCAAACCAAACAAGTTTGGAATGACATGAGAGTGTGTAAATGATGACATTATGTTAATGTTTTGGTTAAGTATCCCTTTAAAAATGCAACAAATGACTACACTTATACATTTTTGTGATTAATGCCAGCGTGCGGCATTTAATAATGCAGCTCTTTTTAAATTGTCTTTGACCTGGCACAACACAGCACAGTGGGGTCTAAAACCAAGACAACCGGTGGTGCCAGATTAGCTCCGACAGCCATGGGAATAAGGTCTGAAGTTTGTCACCAACGCTAGCTTTCTGAGAAACCAGAGCTCCATCAGAATTGTCAATAATCTGTCACCATTTACTTCAGATCATTTGCCCTGCATGTTAAGAGCAAGGCTTGGATGTTCATACTCTACATATGAATTAAATTGTTTCGCTGTTTCTTAAAAACATGCTATGTTGTTTACTATAAGGTAAAGGCAAATTTAGCTTTAAATTACTCTCTTCTATCCTTGTATAAATAAACTTCACCCAAAAATGAAAATGCTTTCATCATTTCCTCATGTTGTTCTGAAACTGTATGACTTTGAATCTTCTGCAAAGACTATTGGCTCAGCCAATAGTAAGAGTTGGGGAGGAGATTTCTGTTTGTCCAGCCAATAGCTGACAGGGAGGTTTTTGAGAAAATCTCTTTGAAAATAGTGCGACTTGTCCTGCACTCTAGCACTTTAAACTTTATTTGTCCAAAGCGCTCTGTAACAGTCTCCAGAACTGGCTTGCTGTCATTTTCTTGCTGTCAAACGTTCATAAACCTTTGCACACTCATCTTGACACGTCCACTGCTATGATAAACATTATTCTGTTTGATTGTGTCTATCCTCTGTCTCGGTTCTCTGGAGCCTTGTGGCATCACTCTTCAAAGTATGCTCAGTCACTTTGCCAAGGTTCCTTTGGAAAGAGGACAGCGTCACCAAGACAAGAAAGGAAGTTCTTCTTAAATGACAGCTAGCTGCAGTACAGAGGCCCTTCCTGTTATAAATAAACAGCTTTTCCCCTTCACGCTGCCACTGGCCTCAGCACCTCCACGCTCAGCTGTCGTCTGGGGGAACTAGAGCTGCTCTCGGTCTCTAAAGTGCAGGTCGCCATAAAGCTCTTATTACCGGAAACACTGCTGTATTTTTAGACTCTTAAATTGCTCTGCCATGTTTATGTTTATTTGTTGTCAACAAAAAAGATGCCATGAAGATTAGATTTGTACCACAGGCTTATGCTGATCATTTTTAAGGTATTGGGTTGACTATATTTTCCTTTATTTTGTAGATCTATACAAAAGTGGTGTCACATGATGTATATTGACGTCTATAGTCTTCAGTAGTTAGTTTCAGATGCTTTTGTCATTTACCTAAAAAAGTGCAAGAATGGACCCTTGAAAATTTCTAATGGAGAGGATCATCTGGGTATTCTTCACTTCATGAATACTGCATATTTAGATCTCATAATCAAAAATCAAAAATACAGTTGAAACGATAATGTGAATTACACATTTCTATTTCAAAAAATACAGTTTATTTTTATGACTGCAAAGTAGTGTAGTCAAAAGTATTTTAGGTGAAATTTTAAAAACATCTATTTCCCCCTAACATTTGAGTGCTATTGAGCATTTTTTAAACACTGCTGATTGGCCATATCTCAACAGATATGACTGTGATTGGCTAAAATCATCACCGCTTCACTCTCTTCTCCGAGTGATCGCACAGAATTACATGGGAGCGTTAGAAAGCCTTTTCTATCAGTGTATTTGTCTATGTGCAGAGATATTAGGGATCCACTGATAGACGATGGCCTGTGTGGTTAAGCAATGATCATTATAGCCAATCACAATCATATCTGTTCAGAGTGTGAAAACACAGTAACCAGTCAGCAGTGTGAGAATCTGCTCAACAGTGCTCAAATGTTAGCAGTAAAATTTCAGTACTTTGACAACATTACTGCAAAGCGGAATTTTGAGCAGCAGTTACTTCAGTCTTCATTGTCACTGGCAACCATTTTAATATGCTAATTTGGTGCTCTTGAAACATTTTTATATCATTATCAATGTTGAAAACTATTGTGCTGCTTAATATTTTAGTAGGAAATTCTGATACTTTTTCCAGGATTGTTGGATGAACAGAAAGAAAGAACAGCACTTATTTGATATCTTTTCCCGCATTATACATGTCTTCACTGTCACTTTTGACCAAATTAATGTCTCCTTGTTGAATAAAATCTTACTGACCACCCCATTCCAATTACCAGTGGAACAAACTATAAATGGAGCAAACTAATTTCAGTGAAGTTGATGTAATGATAATAGAATTGTTTACCAGCTGAAATCTTTCACTGAAACCTTTTCAAACACAAGCTTTTGTAAGAAAACTCTGACCCATATTTTATGACCTATGTTTTATACTCTGTGACGTAATTGTGTGAAGATCCAAAAAACACGGGGTGCTGTCAGAACAGAACATTCCAGGCTGAAACAGTGGAGGTACTGTAGCTCCTCTGGGCTGTTTTGATGGTGTAAATTGGAGTGTGGTGACAGTGTGGTCTGAGGCAATATTGAAACCTTGGGGTTTCGTACATAGGTGGTCTGCAACTGCAGGAGCCTGTTGGTTCCCCTGCTGGGGTGATAATTGAGGGGAGAGTTCTCCTATAGGTGCCATCTGGGCCCCTACAAGTAGGGAAAGCTGCTTCCTCTGGAATGCACTCACACATTTAGCCCACCCAGACACATCATTAGGACAATTAAGACAATATCAGTCCACTTGATTAAAATTGAGTTAGTAGATGCAATCAGACTGAATTAAGTATGATGTCAAGGCAGATAGTTCATATTTAATTGACTGCACCCACTCCCTTAATTTTTGTTCAAGTGGCATCAAGTTGTCAACAAGTCTGAATCACAAACTGAGTCATGCTGTCAAGCCCAGGCACCTCCTATGATGTTGCCATAATAGTGTTGGATATAGTCTGCCTTTCGGCTTTAGAATAGTTTGAAGAGACACGTAGGCTCTTATTTCATGACTGTGTCATACGAGCAACTGGCTCAATCTGGCCTGAGCGTCACCTGTCTGAAATGCACAATTTCTGCACTTAAAATACATTACAGATGATGTCATAGAAATGGGCAGAATTATATGTAGAAAAAGAACATGGTCTCTTAGGACTAGGAGGTTTTCCGTCATTGCGTAGAATCATACTTTCCATAACCATGAATCAAATGCTGTTTAACCAAACTCATCTTGGATGACACTTTCCAGTGAGGTTTGCTTAAGAAATGAGGTATTTGTAACTTGATAATGTGTACACAAACACTCCTTTGGAATGACTTTTCCTAATGTTGTATATTGACCTTTAAGATTAGTATTAGTAACTTGGTGAGTCAGACAGATATTGTTAACGGAAGTGATGAATAAACGCAACTCTATTTCTTGACCATAAATCCCTGATCCTTCAATCCTGGGATTCCAGCAGTGTGAGTACGACTTCCAGATGGTAGCTGAAGTAACCTCAGTGTGTAATCTTCAATACCGCACTACTTCCCTACTGTACACAGTACGGTGAAGCTGTCTTAGCACCCTCTTGTATGTTGAGAGTGTGTTTCAATCATCAAGTATGTGGCGTTGCCATACTTAACCACTGAAGCAGGAACACATAGTTCCATATCATTATCTATGATAGTTTCAGGAAATTTAGGAAATGAACTTTATGAAAATTAGGTGAAAACAAAACAGGTGCCAGGCAGTTGCAGGAAGATCGGGCAAGTGAAATCTGAAATTTGGCAAATTCAGAGTTTTGCATGGCGAAATGTCAAAGTACACACCTAGAAAATAGCAGACCACTTGAGGTTAGAAAGTATTGAGCAGTTTATTCATGCCAGTGTTTGGTTTGGTCAGGACATTTTTAATGAAGCGTGACAGATTTCTGTTCCTTTATTGAATCGATGCAACCAAAATGAATCATGAATAACAAAATACAAAAAGAGACTGTAAAAGTTAGCTTAAAAAGTGACTCTGACTACTCTTTAACATGATTGTTTCTTCAGAAAGTTGGATTAAAACACTTAAACAAAATGGATTTCTTTTACAGTCTCTTTTCGAATCATGAAAGTGTTGGGGAGGTGGTGTCAAGGAAAGCTTCTCGAAAAAGTGAAAGTCACTTTTACTTTTACTCCACTACATTTCCTAATTAAAATGTATACTTCTCCGATACATTTCCTATTAGTATATTCATTACTTACTACAAAATAGTCAGAAGAACACCGACTGCAGGAAAGCAGATTTGACGAATCAGTGGTCTAGTGTTTGCTAGTTAGATGCCTAAAAAGACACCTTTGCTCACGTGCAAACAAGTGCGAGCCATGCACAACCGCGGAGTCTGGGTTGTGTGATACGCATCATCTGTGATAATATGGTAAGTGTTGTTGCAATTGATCAATCATACGTTATCAAGTAGGCTATATCACCAAATCATACACAGAGTTCACGCACATTGATTTATAAGTCTATTAAAGCTCAATAGGCATTTTAAATTGTAGACGGCAAAAATGTTTCTGTGTGCTTTTTATATTTATATAATGTAATGTAGGCCTAGTTAACTTAATGAATATATCACACAAAGAGTACTGGTTTTCTGCAGATGCATGAACACATTTAATAATTATGTTCAGTAAAGCAGTAATTGACTTTTTAGACATAATATTGCTTGTTTTTGCTCAGTTTTGTTAATGACAATAGTTCCAAACAGATCACAGCACTGTTTTGCATCTCTGAGCAATGGACGGTGTTTATTTATTGAATGAATCAGCTTTTTGAATGATTTGGTTGAATAAATGACATCAGGCCTTTTTATAAAACTGTATCTGCAGTTTAAATGAATCCATGTCCCTTCTGAGATATACTTTCAATACTTAAGTACAATAAATATCACATACTTTTTACTCCAGTAATATGCTAAACGGTTACTTCAACTTCTACCAAAGTAATTTTCTGGTAAGATATCTGTACTTTTACTTGAGCATGACTTTCAGGTCCTTTATACACCACTGCTACCAGGTGTAAAAAGTAATGTTGACCACTTGTGACTAGGTCACCTGAGACTTTAATACCAGGTGCAAACAGTGCCTAATTGTTTCTTGACCTTTCCTTTTTAACAATGTCGATTCTGCCATTCAAGCCTGCACAGGTCAGCTGCTTATTCAAAAGCCTGGTTCTTAGTAACAAGCCTGGAGAACGGTTTGACGCTGAGCTGGATGACTGCTTAGATGTGCTCATGGAACCACAGAAAGAGAAAGAGTCTCAGAAGTCTAGGAAGTGATGTTGAGAGAGTGGAAAAGATGAATAGCAAGGAAACCTGATTGTTTAAACCGTGGCAGAGTGAAACTCCCAGCTCACAGCTTCGATTTTAGCATGGGAAACAGCTGTGCTGGGCACATTAGGAAGCATGTATGTCAAATCTTGCCCAGTACTCATTGGAATGCCTATGGGTGTTCTCGTTCAAAACCAAATGCATGCTTTGGGTCTACGTGGGAATGCATGCATGACCTGAGGGAAGAGTTCTTGTTGCCAGAAGTATGCTGTCTGCTTTTGTCCATCCTTTTCTCCCCCCAGCCCATATGGAAGAACATAACCACTTGTTTAAGAATGTGCATCATCCATTGAGTATGCTATAGTTGAAGTGAATGAGGCATGTGTTTGCTAAGAAGGTTTGGTGTCAAATCCTTTCTAGAGTGCTTTGTGTAGTTGAAGGGTCTCTCTCATCATAGTCTTTATCCTAAAGGTGCTCAAGCTGAGGTTTAGTGTCAAAATGGGCAGCTTATCATTGCCTTGCATTCTCCTGCTCCAAGAGGTTAATTTGCAGAGGAATTTCTGTTCCTAACTGTATAGGGATGTTCATTTTAACCGGTTAACTGTTAACTGACCGTTAAGAATTTTGACCAACTAATACAATGTTAAACATTTTAAAAAGTAATTTATTTATTTTCAGGAATTTATCAAAATATAAAAAAATGTTTGCTACATGGTTAAAATACACTACGCGTATAAAAATTTAGTTTTTTAGAGAGAGAGAAAAAAACCATCGCATTTTACTATTTCATTCAGCAATAGGTCTAATGCTGATGCAAAATTTTTATCAACATTATAATTAGCACTGTAAACATAGCTAGCATTAATAAACATTAACACTGTTGCAACGAGTTGATTTCATCTCCGCAGTTTGAAGCGCCCCCATTAACGTGATATTTAGCCCCTCGAATGTGATTTTTACTGTGATGTGATTACTGCGGAACCCCCCTTGAAATGCAATTAGGCTAGTTTTAAGTAGCAATTGGGTGGGGTTTGTTGCAAAAATCTGGCAACCCTGTTTCACATGGAGCGGCATTGGGACTACATTGAGTTTTTGCACAGCCCTACTATATGCCTTTTGATATTTCTTTCCCTTTTGCATTCATAAATATTTCCCGGTGTCTTATCTCTGTAGTCATCCCCTGCCTGTCAGATGTTTTTCTATGGACTCTGTAGATTATAGGTGTGGAAAAAGTTAATTTCCCTGCAGCTCCCTCATCATTCACCATAGCACTGTTCCAAAGCATAGTGATCTGCCTGCTTGGGTAACCATTGCTAACCATCATGGAAACTCATAAGTGACTGATTTTGAAACATTCTTCATAGACAGAAAGCTCCATCTCCATTTCTAAATAACTAGCATGAAGAGCTTGATATTATCAAGTTTCTAAGCTAATAAGCATGATACTCTGAAGGAGGGATGATTAATTGATTAATCATGAACAATAACCTCCAAATTAATCCAGCCAGACCTGCACTCACTTGGGTGATTCTCACGAAATCGTAGTTTCAAAGATGTCTCATATGACATTTTAAAAAATGTTTGTATCAACAAATTTTCTTTTTAAGCATTAAGAGCCAGGTCTGAAGTGTCGGTGACCATAAATTTAAAAAAGTTTTACTGACAATTTAACAACGTTTTGAACATATTTTCCAAAACATTTCCTTAAAAATCTCATTACCGTAACACTCTAAAAAGACCAGTACCATGGGGAAAAATAATAAATTTTCACATTTTTAAAAATGGTTTATTAACAGTCATGCACAGTTACTTGAAACTCTGAAATAAAATATATTTTTATAATAACATTTTTGTGATTTTCAATGATTTCTCTCATTACCGCAACACCTTCTGAATTTTGCAGCCAATTTTTAATTTTTTTTTCATTATAAACTGAAATATTTTCAAAATGATGTGGCAAACCTGAAAGAATATAATGTATAGTTTCTGCACATACATTTAAAAGCAGACTACTATTTTTGGGATAAATTATTTTGCAGCGCTTCAAAACTAGATAACATAGGGTCAAAACACCAGGGGCCATTTTCACAAAATATTTTAGGTGAAACTAAATGTTGCTCCTAACTCCACATCTTTAGGACTCCTAAATGTTTGTTCTTAGAGTACTTCACAAAGTGTTTTTATGTAAAAATCAGCTCTTAAATCTGTGAAAAGTTAGTGGTAGTCAAGAGGACACCTAAATCGCAAAGACCAAATCATAAATGATCCTAAAATGGCTGTTTCCACAGCAATCAAGTTTGAATTTCTTTTACCTTTGTACTAAATCTTACTGTCATATCAGCCATAATAATTCTAGTCTGTTAATTAAAAGGCTGCTTATACATATAACAATTATTTATAAGATGCAGGCATGTTGAGGCTGACAATTAGATGAACATATGCTTTTTTAATTAGTGACACTTAGCAGCCTATATTTTAAAAACTTTATTTGAATATTTATTTTTATTTTGAAATCTTTGTTTGATTATGGCAACATATCTCATTCTACAATATTTCTATTATAAAATAACTGACAGAGACCCATCCCCTATCAGCCAATCACTGTGGGTGTAGTTAGTAATCATGCTGACATCATCCATACCAAAAAGGTCACCCTCACTCTTTTTCTTAGCTTAAGATTTCTCCCCATTCTGTCTCAGCTGCTTTATGAATAGGTTTTATGAGAAAACTCGTACCTAAAGACTTTTACTGCTGTTAAGGAGAACTCTTAGTGGCAAGAAAAAAGGTTTTGTGAATACAGAATATTATATTGTTGTGAGCAAAGAACCAGTGTAAAGGGCACCCTGTGGTTTTCCACAAAAATAAATACTTAATAGTGTAATGTTAGAAAACAAAGAAGACATTAATATTAGTATTGTAATTTTAGTTTTATTATTTAAAAATTATTCACAATACATTATTACAAAATAATGTTTCTTATTTTATTTTATATTTTATGTAATAATCATATAATTATGTAGTAATTATTATTGAATAGTCAATGACAGTGGGAATGTAGTCTTTGATAACTTAAGTGGATTTTTTTCTTTATGGCTACTGAAAGAGTTGGTTCTGGTAAAGAGTATACCCAAGTGTGAACATCTAAAGTTTTTCCAAAATCGCTCATTCCTAAAAGGATGGTTCACAATATACTTTTCTTTTTTTCCATAAAGATGTTTTCCTTCAATTTAACCCTAACCATTCTATAATAATTGTTTTTGAATTAGAATTTAAAACTGCTGCATTTTTTCATATTTAAATACACTGCCATTCAAAAGTTTAGCATCAATAATAAAAAATAAAAAAGGTTTTTTAAAGCCTCTTCTGCTCATCAAGGCTGCATTTATTTGATCAGAACTACAGTAAAAATAGTAATATTATGATAAAGTGATTGTTATCTTTTTAATATACTTTAAACCAGAATTTTATTTCTGCTGTGACAAAGCTGAATTTTCAGCATCATTACTCCAGGTTTCAGTGTCAAATGATCCTTTAGAAATTATTCTAATATAACATACAGCCAAGTATGGTGACCCATACTCAGAATTTGTGCTCTGCATTTAACCCATCCAAAGTGCACACACACAGCAGTGAACACACACACACAACAAAGTTTTGTTGCTCAGTATAAAAATCATTACACCTATAGAAAGTCCTCATAATGATAGATGCACCAACCCTTGTGTAGGCTTCCCAACTATTTTTGATAACTACTCCTGCTGTCACCTCTAACCCATAATGTCTCTCTCCTTCCTGGGAGTTGGTGGGTTGGTATAAACGTTTTCTCTGAAATTGGTCACCCTAGCCTTTGCTTAAGCTTTTTTGTTTTGTTATTAAATAATATTTAATTTAATAACTCATTATATACATTTAAAAATAGTCTGTATGATTAAATTCTCATTACCGAAAAAGAGGTTCTCTCTACCGCAAATGGCCTTAAATTGTTTCACTCCAGCGGTGCCGATGGAAGCGGGACTCTGACTGCGCAGCACAGCCACACACGCCACAGTTACGTTTGAGTTCATTTTATTTTAAATGCCATCATGTAAGTTGAAAACATTGCAACTGTGTTTTAAAATACAACAACGAGCACCACAAAACCATTTAAAGAGGCACGGGCAGCAGTCTCCATCACGGGTAACCGTCAACAAAGTAAAATGATCTCAAACTCTCTGCATTTTATCAAATGATCATATCTATTCATTTTATAATCCTGCTACAAGCATTTTATTCAAACTAAACCCACTTTAATTCAGATGAAAACATTTTTTTTTATTTATTATTATTATTATTATTTATTTATTTATTTGTGGGTTTCGCACATCCTGTTATACCAGTGACTGTGTGCCGCTGCAATAGACGCATTTTGCAGCATAAAGGTTAACGATGTTAATTGATTGTTAATTTAAATGACGATTGATCATGGAAATTATCGAAAATTGACATCCCTACTCTGAAGTAATTCATAGCACACCTAATTATTATGTAAAGGTATTATATAAAGGCTTCTTTTTAAGAAGTTGCTTGTCTGGCATTTTGAGTTTATTTTTGCCTGAGCTCCTCCCAATGATTGCATGAAGGAGTTGTCCATCGTTTCCTTATAATTCGACAAAAACAAGATTTCTTTTAGGTTTTGAATAGGTTTTGGCACCAGTCAGCTATTCAAGTCTACCTTTCAGTTCTTCTCAAAGGAACATGGCTAAAAGTTGTGCAACATCAAGAAAGGAAGTGCATTTTATGAAAAGGTGAAGGCTAATGGAAATTTGCTAGCACCTCTGGCCCTGCAGTATACAGCGTGTTTTTTTAATAGAGGTCAGGAAGTTTGCCCTCCAGTCTGCCTGTATCAGGCTGTGCTTTGGTGTTCTGGCTCAGATTAGGGTATAAAGTGCATATCTCAGCTTTCACCTACTTACCGCTCTACAGTTTACATTCCATTTGTGTGTTTACAAGAACCGACATCCCCTTCATGTCTATGAAATCCTTACGTAATACAGTGTGGCAAGTCCAGGTTTCATGTACTGGAATTTGTTGCCACTCGGAAGTATTTTATTCCATTTTTCCATTGACTTTTAGATAATGACTGCTAAATTATAGTCAAGAGTTTATATTGTCATCAGTATTAATTGTTTAACACAAGTGTGGTATGGCAGTAATATTTATTTATTTCGGAGTTTTGAGTCATTGCTGCTACAGCTGCATTCCAATGCAAAGAAAACCAAAATACTAAAATCCTTTTCTCACGCTGTACTCGTAAGGCTTTGGAAATTGGAAGTGGGTCTGATTGGGGGTTAGAAATGCCAGAGAGGGGTGTGTGGGGGAGTGGATAAGCCTACAATACTCTTTGGCAGTGCACATCTGTCCTTTCTAGCCATCATTATTGCTCTCTGGAGGCTGAGTGTGAGTCACTCATTAGAAGTGTGGAAGTCCAAGCAAACTGTCCGAGACCATCTCATTGCCTTTGTATTCCATTTGTGTCGCCCTGTTCGCTCAGCTTATTAATTGTCCGTGGGCATAGATATGGCAAATTTGGTTGCTTGCCATATCTATATCCAGCAGCTGGGTAAACCCTAGTGTAATCTTGAAGCATTCCACCAGGTTCAAACATCTTTTGCAAAGCGATAGACTCTAATGTTGCACTTTGTCTGTTTCTTTGCCTTTTCTGCAGAACAAACTTGGCATTGTGAATGGCATAATTGGAAAGTAAACAGTGAGATTCTTTTGACAGTGGAATGCAGTATGTGTGTATTTGTCTGGGCTATCATTTTCTTAGCTAGGTGAATTAGAGCCTTTTTTATGGCTGGAGAATGTCCTTAGAGTTTAAAGGGGTCATATGATGTTATTTGGTGTAAGTTTGTGTATTGGGTGTAATGCAATGTGTTTATGCGGTTTAAGGTAAAAAAAAAAAAAAAAAAAACTATTTTCCACATACTGTACATTATTCTTTATTCTCTTTTCCCCTGCCTTTCTGAAACATGTCGTTTTTACAAACCTTTTAAAAACCTTTACAAAGCAAGGTTTGCGCTGATTGGCCAGCTATCCAGTGCATTGTGATGCCCCTTAACACTGTGATGCCGTGTGTCCCAGTGCAATGAGACAAAACCAATAAAACCTATTACAAACGAGGCATTTGTAGCATCCAGTGGGGACATAATTGCTGATTATAATTACTTGTACTGTCTTTTTACATGTTGCATTGCGTATCGCACTGCGTAAACTAGGGCTGCACGATGTGTCGTTTAAGCATCGATATCGCGATGTACGAATCCAGGATAGTCACATCGCAGGATGTGCGATGTAGGCTGTCGTAGTTGATCAGTAATTCATTAACTGTACGGGCCAGCTGCTTCCCGGCCCTTGACGAATGTGATACGCAGATTAATTGCACAACTTAACCATCATAGAGTGAAAGTTTATCATTTGCATGTGTTTTTAAGTCCTGTCAGTTTAACAGGGCAGAGAGACATAGAGCGCGCGCGCACGAGAGTGAGAGAGATAAAGAGCGAGTGAGCGCGAGAGAGAGAGAGCGCGAGAGAGTCAGCCCCGGCCCCACGCTCACCGTCTTCAAACAACACGAGCGCTGTCTTGCTCTCTCTCTATCACGCATATTAATCAATTGACACGATGGTGTCGATGTTTAAATCATATAAAATGAGAATGTAAGTGTGCTCACCCCATTTTTAGATTTCATATCGCAATATATATCGCAGAAAAATAAAATATCGCGATGTCATTTTTTCCCAATATCGTGCAGCCCTAGCGTAAACATAAAACCATGCCTGCATTTGTGATCGGAGAAAGGACAGGCTGTGAGTCAGAAGCCCCAGACTGTCCATGCAGAGTTGGAATTGCCCCACTTTATATAAACAGACACCGGCATTGTAGGCAACTCTCACTGGAAACAGTCCTTGTCCTTCGTAAAATGCACAGCACACATCTGAATAATTGGATTGGACTGTTCTGGAACAGTGTTGTAAATACAACTTAACCACTGATTTCTAGTTGTGTCCTCTTTTGGAAGGCCAAACAAAGTAGTTTAGCTTTCACAACGAAACACACAGCTTCTTCACAACATGGCACCGGTGGCAACAGCTAGAATAAAAGTTACGCCTTTTTTCTTTGCGCGAACGTTTGACTGATGTTATGCAAATCTTCCCACATCGTGATGTAGACGTGGGTGCATGTTAGAATGAGCCTTTTTAGGTAGGCGTGGTTGACTCTTAACTTTTATAAAGAGTATCTCTTTGGATTTGGCACCAAGAGTGTGTAACACTCCAGAGAGAAAGAAAAAAATTAAATTGCATCAAATGACCCCTTTAAAAAGGTGTAGATGGTTTCCTGGTTTTATATGAGCCAACCCATATTTGAAAATCTGTCATCATTTACTCCCCTTAAATGAAACCTAATTGTATTTTTTAATACAATGAAAGTGAATGGTGATCATGATTATCTAGTAATATTTGGATGAATAATTACTTGCATTTTTATTCTATTTGTCATATAAAGCTATCATATGGCTTCAGAAGACTTTTTGGTGTGATATCCTTTTGACATTTATACCCTGTAATAATAGTCAATAGTTAAGATAAGAATAGTCAGTTTCAACTACTTTTTTTTCATTACTTCATTTTTAATTTTTTCCTTAAGTGATTTGTTTCCTTAAGTTGTGTGTCTTATCTGGTGACAATGAAATTTTTCCAAGTCATCTTCCCAAAAATATGCTGCATTACAATTATGGATGACAATAATGACACAGTGTCTAGTTTCGGGAGGATTCCATCCCAAGGGACAGGGAAGCAGGCGATGATCACACCAAAGGTTCGCTGAGCAGATCCAATTGAAAGAAGTTTTGCCAGTCAGCGCTTTCCCTTTGAAAAAGTTCCAGGATTGTTGTTTTAGAGTGTTCAGTCAGGGGAGAAAGGATTTGGAAGGGAGATCAAGTTATTTATTTGCGGGAGCCATTTAAATGGGAGCTGCGGCCATGATGGGGATGCAGGGAAATGGGAACTGGCGGGCTATGAAGACCGAAAATGCCAAATGTGGCATCTTGCCAAACACGTATACAAATGTGAAGATGAGAACCAGAAGAGACATGATTTTATAAAATCATCAAAGCTTTTGTTGCTGACCAAAGAAGAAATGAATATGCAAAGGGCACTGCTGGTTGAGTTCAGTTTTCTGCTAACTATGCAAAATGCTTCCAGAGAATCCATGTGTAAAGTTAATATGTTCACTTATTCATAATTAATTTCTGATTTAAATGAAAATTTACACTTCCATTCAAATGTTCCATTCATGAGTTTTCTCTTATGCTTACCTAAGCTTTATTTAATCAAATATACAGTAAAATTACAATAACTGATTTCTGTTTGAATACAAGTCATTTATTAATTTTGTTGGGAAAGCTGAATTTTCAGCAGCCATTACTCCAGTCTTCAGTGTTATATAATCATTCAGAAGTCATTTTAATATGCTGATTTGCTGCTCAACAAACTTTTATTATTAAATGGAAATCTTTGTTACTTTAAGTAATTAAAAAAAAAAAATAATAATGTTTCCATGCTAAATATAAATATTAATTTCTTAAAGTTTTCAGTGTCTATCTGACAAATTGTTTAGTTTAAATGTAACTTTGACTAGAGGAGTGAAATCTTATAGGCTGTTAAGTGTTATTAAATGCTAAAAAATATTAAAGGTGCAGTAGGAGATCTTGGAAAATGCTAACTTTAGCCTGATATCACTAAAAAGCAAACATTTCTTGGTCCTACGCCTTCAAACAGAATATATAAATACAGATAAATACATTTAGACCACTTAACTTAATGATTGCTATCGAGATGTGAAAAGACTTTCAACCAGAATAACAAACGTTTCTGAAGACCTATTGCACCTTTAAACATGTTTTTTGGAAATCATGCTGTAGTTGATAATATTTCAGAGGTTTTATATGTTCTGTTATATCTATTTTTATGACCTCTCATGGGTGTGACATTAATCTCTGCATGAAAAAGTACTTCCTCACTAGTACCAGCCCTGTGTTGTTTGGTTAGGGTGTTACAGGTACAGAGGTATGGAGGTAAAAGGTGTACGCCTAGATCTTTGTTCACCAATTATATGTATGTATAGATGTATGTAATGGAGTCTCTTGTGCTCATCAAGGCTGCATTTATTTGATTAAAAATAGAGAAAAACTGTAATATTGTGAGATATTATTTCACATTTCTGTTTTAATATACTTTAAAATCGAATCTATTTCTGCGATCAAAGCAGAATTTTCAGCAGCATTACTCCAGTCTTCAGTGTCACATGATCCTCCAGAAATAATTATATTTATGATTTATTAATAATTTTTTTCTAGCAATATGAGTCTTTACTATCACTTTTTATCCATTTAACATCCTTGCTGAATACAAGTGTTTATTACTTTCAGAAAAAGAAAGAAAAAAAAACGGATTCCAGGAGTGTGTATATTGTAACACAAGATTTCCATTTTGAATAAATGCTGTTTTTTTATTTATTTTATATTCATAAAATAATATAGTATCACAGGTTCCAAAAAACATGAAGAAGCACAACCGTTTTCAACATTGATAATAAATCTGCATATTAGAATGATTTCTGAAGGATCATGTGACACTGAAGACTGGTAATGATGTTGAAAATTCAATTTAAAGTATATTACCATAGAAACTGTTATTTTAAATTGCAATAATATTTCAAAAAATATATAAATCTATACGTGTGTGTGTGTATATAATAATTAGAATATCATCAAAAAGTTGATTTATTTCACTAATTCCATTCAAAAAGTGAAACTTGTATATTATATTCATTCATTACACACAGACTGATATATTTCAAATGTTTATTTCTTTTAATTTTGATGATTATAACTGACAACTGACAAAGTCTAGCTATAGCTTAAGTAATATGCAGATACCACTTGACATTCAGAAATTTTGAAGTTCCTGTGTTTTGAAATAGTTTTTAAGGACAACATTTGTACTTGCATTTCATGTCTCTATGATTTGTGAGATATGCATTTTTGTGCATGCACAGAACAAAGTCATGATATTTATCTCTTCTACCTTCAGTAGAGCCAGAAGGCACTGACTGTTGTTTTTGCCTCTCTCTTCTGTAGGTCTTTCATAACTCAAGATGTGTTTGGAGATGCTGATTTCAATCCCATAAATTGTGGTTTCATTTGTTTTGACTACAGATAGTTCAGAGCTCTAAAGTGTGGGATGAGGTGCCCTTTCCAGAGGAATTAGAAGAGGAAAACCAGCGGCCAGGAGGTTATGTGGATGATGAAGAGTACTATGATCCTTCAGGAGGTGGGACTAACTGAATACTGCTTAGTACTTAGTAATGTTCATTATGTGGCTATTCATTATGCCTTACCATCCTTAAACATTGATTTTTTTCAGAAAGCTATATCATATTTTTTCCTTCAGATATCAGTGGAGAGGAGGATGGAAGCACACCCGAGCCAAGCACAGTTGAGCCAGACATGCCTATAACAAGTGAGATTCCTTTTTTTAAATGATGAGGCAGTATTACAACATGACAGTAGTGCCAAATTTCATATCAGTGTGATAAAAGAGAGTCATCAAAAGATTCTGCAAACATCTTGCTTTAAAACATGAAACTGTTTTAATGATCTGCTGAGGCGTTATACAGAGTTGTTGCGTCTGCAGAATTTGTGTCTGTCACATCCTGTCACCTGCCTTTGCTGACAGTGATGAGACCGCAGCTTCATCATAACAAGAGACTCAGATTTATGCTAGAGATCCAAACAGTACTCATTTCTCCTTTCATCAGCTGAGATGCAGAAGTGTAAACATTGCAGCAAACATGATTCAGTGTAAGAAACGGCAGCCAGAACAGACGATACAAATTTATAAATTTGAAATAAATTTGATTTCCTTGCGTCCCATGTTTTAATTCTCACTTTTCATGATCTTCTCTTTGAATTTAATTTTTTGGTAACCTGTTATACTTTTATCACATTTTACATTTTGTGTAGTTATTTCATATAAAGTGGAGTTTAAAATTCCATATTGAAAATAATGGATTCAAAATCTAATGTAAATCTGAACTGTTTTAGTTTTAGGATTCTTTAGTTAAAAAAGAAAAAAATACACTACCGTTCAAAAGTTTGGGGTCAGTCAAAAAAATATATTTTATTTTTTATTTTAAGGAATTAATGTTTATATTCAGTTAGGATGCATTCAGTTGATCAAAAGTGACAGTTAAGTCATACAACAAAATACAAAAATAAAAATAAGTTTCAAATATTTTGATTCTTTCATCAAAATGTTTTGAAAAAATTAAGCATAAAAATCCCCACAAATATATTAAGAACAACTGTTTTCAGCACTAATAAGAAATATTCTTGAATAAGTGTTAAAATCTAAATAAAAGAGAAAATTGTAATAAGGTTTTTTTTAAAATAATGTTTCACAATATTACTGTATTGCTGTTTTTGATCAAATAATTCAGCCTTAGTGGATATAAGAGACTTTTGTTCAAAAACATAAATATCTTTGATTGAATTGAAATGGTAGCATATGTTGTAAAAACAAAGGAATATACGATGAAAATTTTTTAAGCTAAAATTGGGGGGCTAATACAAAGAAATTATGATTTTTGATAGCACTTTCAACTCAAATTGTTATGCTTACGAAATCATTTGTAATGGGGAAAAAAATATGTTATTTGTTATTATAAAATTAAACTATATAGTCACATAAAAATAATTTTTACATCTCATTCTTTGTGTTGTGTGGCACCCAGCCTCATTTTAGAAACAGACCTTGCATTATTTAGATAACAAATACCGAAAGTGTCTCAGCTGCCGTGTCAGACTCCTGCATTTTCCTTTCCATCTTTCCTATCTTTGGACCTCTTCTTTGGAATGACTTTTGCTTCCCAGTCTGTCCTTTTGGAGTCAGTCTGGGCCATTGTATTGCATGACATCATGGTGGAATGATTGTTTTGGTAAGAGCTCTGCATCCCGACACCTGAGCTAAATTTACTCCTAAAATAGCACCGCTTGGACACATCCACACAAATATGCTGCCTCTTAAATTAGAAAGGGATATTTCAGCTGTAGCTTTAGTGTATTCAGAAGATAAAGTGCCAGAGGGTGACAGTGTCAACTAAGAGGTGCCAGATTGATTGGGTCAACTCTTAAACATCACCCCAGACCACCTGCAGTCTGTAAATGCTCAGAGCAAACACTCAGTTTGCTAAATGCACAGTAGACCCAAATTCAGCAGATGAAACTTGAATCGTCCCTCTAAGTTTGAACTGGAGCATAAAACTGATCTGATGACCCACTGATGATCTTTGAGGTTCAAGACACCACATGAGGTTGGTTTGAAGTCAGGATGTCTTCATTTATCCAAGCATATTTCTGATCTCAGTGGATTTGGTCGAATCCTGAATAACAAATCAACATCTTTTAACTAAAATATCAGCCACATAATATTTTAAGGCTGGATAGGTTGAGACTATGAGTCAGCCAGTGGTAATCCCCCTTCTAAAGGGGGAAGTTTATTCTCTAAAGCCATTTATAGATCCATGCTTGACAGAACTTGGGAAAGAACATTTGGCTTCCTGGAGTGGAGTGTTTGTGGATGTCTAACCTGTGCTCTCTTTTTCCAGAGGTCTGTGTGACCACCTTTCCTTCCCTGTCACTGATGAGAGTTCATATCCTAGTACTGTTCCACATATTAAACCGCTTCCTGTTTTTCTGATGCATTTTCCAGATCCATATTTTATATCTGTGTTTGAAATTGCTACAAATGTTAGCCTAAAGTGATGTTTATTGTTAATTATGAGAATG
The DNA here is from genome assembly GCF_963082965.1 of Carassius carassius. NCBI lineage: Eukaryota > Metazoa > Chordata > Actinopteri > Cypriniformes > Cyprinidae > Carassius > Carassius carassius. The sequence goes on along the minus strand of NC_081791.1, from coordinate 18,308,588 downwards.
AAAGTATGTAAGGCCATGAACCGGATAATATGATGATGGTTATTATTAAAGTTAAAATTGAATTGTTCTGGGCCCTGAATAGACCCCGAAATGGTTGCCTTTAATTTAAAGTATCATCTCAGTCTGAAAGAGGTTTCTTAGAAATATTGAAAACAGAAACATAATTTGAAAGTTTGTTGTGACTCAGATTTATGGAATTATTTCATATACAGTGAGGTTTAAAAGTCCACCTTGAAAACAATACCTTCAAAATTAAATTTAAACCTGAACTATTTCATTTTTAGGATTCTTTCAAATGTAGAGCAAAGAGAAAAACACTACTTTTCAAATATCAGACTCAGTTTATTTTTATAATTAAATATTTGTTACCAGTTAGGATGCATTAACTTGTTGAAATATAATAGCTATCATCCTGATTATTAGATTTAAAATGTAAGTGTGCTAGCGACTAGGACTGTTCAGTCTGGAAGATGTTACTTGGAAATACTGATAACAAAAACATAATTTGCTAGTTATTGTCACTTAGATTTACCAAGTTCATGTGAATAGAATAACCTATATTTTGGCAGAGTTTTACTGTAAATGAGATTGGATTTCGTATATTATACAGTTTTATTATTTGATATATGTTCATTATAAAATATATTGTATATTATTTAAATGAAAATCAACTAAATAAGTAAGTAAATCAAATATAATTTTATATTTTGATGGCTAAATTACCATTTTTGACTTTTAGATATTTTTTTGAAACTCTGGGACATGTGATCATGAGAAACATCACATTTTAATCAAATTTTAATCTAATTGTACTCTAGGAGATATACAATAAAGATTTTCATTTTGGTTTTCCTTTCCTAAGGCTAATTCTGGGCTTTTTGATGTGGTAAAATGGATTGGTGGGACTTTAGCGTAGTAGTCAGACATCTGTTCTGGTAACCCAAAGGTTATTGGTTTAAACCACAGAAAGGATGATTTATGAACTGTAGAGCATTGGGGTCTGTCAACAATCTACCCGTGAGCAGGACACTTAACCCCAGGTTACTCCTGAGGAACTGTCCTGTAGAAAGGCATTTGCTCAATGACAAAAATGTGATGATTTCAAAACACATGATTATGTCAGGCTCCGGATAAGCAGCCTATGGAGGTGATATCCAGCTTCTTTTCTTTATCAGACACAAATCCCCTCTGGCATACAAGAATACTCTTTTATCTAAGCCGCTGCATTTTCCTGGCCTGTTTGTTTGTTTTTCGCTTGATAAAGCCTGATAAAGATGTGGGAGATCTCCTCACCCTCCTTTATCTCAACAGAGCTTCAGGAGTTTCACAGGCCCTCGTACAGACCCTTAACACTGGGTCATACAGCCACTTCAAGCTGAGGAGACAAAGGTTAGCGTAGCACACAGACAAGCTTTCAGTTCGAGAGAAAGGCTGGGAGATCATTTGGAAGTGATGCAATGAGTATGCTTATCTCAACACCTCCACATGGAATTTGTGTTTGATTATGTGCTGACTAGGCAAGAAGCTCAAAGGACCGACTTGTTAATTTGTGAAGTCATAAGTCTAATCGGAAGTGTTCAGCCAAAATGAAATCATAGTTGTAAAAGAATCTTATTCATCTCTGTTTTTGGATCCATGCAAATGTTTTCTTTGAAAGCTCTGGCTTACTCTGCTGTGGTGACAATATCAAATAGTATATTAACTTAAGCATTTTTTTATTTCATACATATATATATATATATGATTTTTGGTTTATTTTATCTTTTGAACAGATTCTGCATTTGTATCATTCATCTCAATCCTATTACTGAGGTAAAACGGTCCCTTGCACATGAAGATTGAGTGCCACTTGTGCATGACTGGAGCTATGCAAAAATGAACAGATGTCAGAACATCTGATGAAAGATGCATAGTCCTAACACATTCCAGTAAAAAGGCCACCCAGCTTTGCATTTCTGGCTGTCCTGGTGCGCAGTTGATGTAATTTTGTGTGTCAGGGCTGCAAAGATGATAGCTATACAGCAAGATTGGGAGACGTGGAGGGGCAGCTGCGGTTATTTTGGTTTTCATGTTGTTGTGGTCCAGCCTTCTCAGTGGAGGCCATATACATTCTGTCAGAAAGAGAAAAGAATTGAGAAAATGAAGAGAATGTGGAGGGCAGTATTTCTTGACTTGGTTGGTCAAGACCTAAAAATAGTCACATACAGTATCTGTTCTGATTGGGTCATGGACAGCAATGAACAAGAAAAAAAAATTACATTTCTATAAATTAATATCTATTACAAGAAAAAAAATATATGCAAGCTTATGTATTTGTAAGTGTGTGCATGTAGTTATATACAGTATAATCATATTTAATTGTATATTTGTATTGTTTTATGCTTTTAAAATGTTGTTTACGGCTGCTTTTATAGTATTTAATTCCATTTTACTTTTTCATTTATTTTTTATATTAAGTATTTACTGAACAAAATGAAGCTAGTTCACAAGTAATTTCACCTTATTTTCACGTTTAAAAACTGTTGTACACATTAACGCACAATAAAAGTAACACATTAAAAGTACAATAAAGTAACACATTTGATTAAAACAAAATTTTTACTTAAAAAAATGTATATAATATTTTCTTTCTCTCTCTCACTTTTTTTATGTGCAAAATCTGCGTCCTGAAGCCAAACCAGTTGGGAACCACTAGTTCACTGAACAGAAGTACCTAAAAATGTTGCTCATGAACTTTAGCTTTCATGCTTGGACACTGCCACTCATTGTTATGGCAGCAACATATGCGTTGCCTTGGAAAATCTTGTCCTCCTCCATAGGAAACATTTGTTTCATTTCTCTCACTGGAAACATTTGCAATCACAAATGTTCTTACAATATGAGACTCACAAAGATGCAGACAGGATTTGAAAGTCAATGAGGTTCTAACCCATTGTTGGATAATAATCTGCCACATCTGTCATACATGCAGATAGTTTCAGTTCAGAAGTTTTGATGATTGCATTAGTCTACCTGCAGTGAATGAGCTCATTTTACTGCTAATGGAAACATTTCACCCCAGACGGGCATTTTTATTGTGCTTCAGGGGTTTCCTGCAGAAGGCCTGGGTGTGGACATAATGAAAGTAATAATCCATCTTATGGGATTTATAAAACAATTCCCATCTTGGGTTCCAGTGGCCAAACTAAACAAATAATGTCCATTGTTCAAGCGATCAAAATAACTTAGTGGAAGATACATTAGCGAGAGAGGGAGGCCGACGAAGAGAGAGAAAGAATGTAGTGTGTTCGTGCTTGTTTTATCTTTAAAGGAATAAAGAGAGCTTGCTTTGTCTCTCTGTGACCGCACACTGAGGGCTTTCAGTAGCACTTCAGTACATAAAAGGACAGTTCTAATAGTGTCGCTTCTTTCAACTCGCCACTTTGATTTTGATGCAGGACTTTGAATTTGTGGATACCTCATTAACACCACTTAGCGTGGGATGGAATGAACAGCAATACATAATCATAGCAATTACAAAAACTATCTCTCAACCATGTTACCGCTCTGTACCGGCTATGTGAAAGCGATTACTCAGATGGATGTTCTTTTATATTATCTTTCATAGAAAGTTTGTGCAAATTTGCTGGCATTCACAAATGCGCCTGTTTAGAGATCAATAAGAGTTCTAGCTTGTTTCAAAATACTTTTTAAATTATCGATTGCATGGTTTATTTGAATGTTTTCTAGTCACAGCAGAAGATTTATATTGCAGCAAAATGTAATTAAAATAAATGAAGATGAAAGAGAATAGATCTTGACACTAGAATATTTTGGTTAACTGCATCTGATTCCCATTGTGGATTTAAAGGGGCAGTTCACCAAAAATAAACACTTTTTTTGTTATCATTTGCTAATTGGTATTAGAAATATACTGCTTGGTATTAGACATATACTGTACTAAAAATGAATAAAAATGACAAACGTACATAACAAAATTACTACAACATACAAAATATATAAAATGTATATTGCTAATTCTGAGTAATTATACATATTATTAAAAAGCTGTAAGACTTTCTTAAAAAAAAAAAAAAAAAAAAAAAAATATATATATATATATATATATATATATATATATATATTTACTGGCTAGAGTGGAGAATATCCTGCAAACTACAAGGATTTAGTGAGATTTAACTAAGATAACTGTATTTGGCATTTAAAACAGGCTGAGAGAGTTCTCGCAATCTGTGTCTTTATAGACAGATGTTGATCATATGCAGCGTCGCCTCTGGCTCAGTGCTTCACTGTCAGTGTTCTACTGTGCCACAGGAATGCAACTCTTAAACACGCACAAATCAAAATCTGCCATTGATAATAGAAAACATGCGTCAACAGTGACTTCTCCAGCTAGGGTATTTTTACTGAATCCCATATTTCTTAAATGGCCGATATGTCAAAGCTGTTTATATGCATCTAACCTTCTAGTTTTCACCTGTCACTATATGTAAAATCTGCTTTAAGTTTTTTTTCTTTGGTTTTTTCCCCAAATTCCTTGAAATTAAAACAACTCCATACATGTCCAGTCTCTCTCCTCTCATTCCAATCAATCTTTGCACAATTATTTTTCCTTTGACCCTTGACTCTAATTCCTGATGTATTTCCCCAAAAATTTAAAAGTATATTTTTCTATGGTGAAAACCATTTTGTAAATGTATATCATGTTTATTAATTTATAATTGTCTGATATATTTTAATAATAATATTTAACAATATTAATACCTCATAAATATCATTCATGCAATTCATTAATTGATTTTAATTCAAGAACATATAGTTTTTGAAACTTTTGGAATCACAAAATTTCACTCATTTAATTTGGCACGTCAATACTTGTAACATCCAAATTCTGATAATTTTTTTTTCATTATTACAGCAGAAATACCTGGAAACTTATACTTTTGTCACAAAGGTTGAAAAACACTTTTTTGTTGGCTGTTTCACATTAATTTTCACTTTGACTCTCTAATTTTTGCATTCACACATTTGCTTGTATTATCTCAGAGCAGTAAACACAAGCTAAACCGGTTACGCGTTGCCTTGCTTGGAGTGTGAAATTCTGTTTGGTATCAGAACGACAACAGGATGCCCTGGCAGCTGGCTCTGCGGCTTTATGATGGATTGAGGTTTTCCTCTCGCAAATGCACATTTGACATTTGGATGGTCTGAGAATAGCCTGGTGAAAAATCTGCAAATCCCCATCCAAGTGCATTCCACAAAGCTGCAAAATAAGACAAGAAGACTACTTTGAGTGTTTGATTCGGTGTGAAGGCTTCTTGGAGGGAGGAGTAGGCGGAGGAGAGAAGGGAATGAAGGTCGAGTTGAAAGACTCATGCTTTAAAGGCCAGACAGGCCGCATTGGCTCAATCAGCTCTTTGTCTTCCGCACAGGCCTCCGTGTGTCCCATCGAGGACTGGGCCCACAAGCTGCCAAAGTTATGCTATTGTATAGCAAGAAGAGTTTATGAATTAAGCATTTGGAATGCTTCTGTTTCACTGCTGTCTTTTCCCTTGTCCGAATGCGGTTTCAATGCCCTGAGTAGCATTCAACTGGGGATTTCTTAAATGGAAAGACTGAATGGGGCTTTGCCCTGTTTTAGAGTGAGAATGTGGTTTTCTGAGTTGCAGCCTTATTAGTGAGAACTACAGAGACGAGATTACAGGCGCTGGGCAGGCTGAGCCGTCGCAATGAAGAGGGGCTGATGCTTTTTCAGTGTGCCCACAGAAGCGATTCGATTAATCACGGGTCAGTGCCAACACTTTGACGGGACTTTTTGATGTCCCGTTTCCTCTGTTACGTCACCATGGTCAGACTATTACAGCCTGGACAAAGGCAGTTAGTCAAGACCTTCTGACTCTTTTACTTTGTTTTTCATCCCTCTGTCCCTTAATGACCAAAGTTAACTCTTTTGTATTTGCGGTAATGAGAGCTGGAGTAGAGGTTGCCGTTAAGGCGGCTGTGAGTCAATGTATTGCGCAATTAGAAAAGATTGAGCTCTGGGCTGCTTTTTTTCTCGAATCCTGTCAGCAGTAAGTGCTAATTTCCAATAAACCATGTTTGCACGGCAAATACATTTGACCGGACAGTGACAGCAGGTGTCCAGATGGTGTGAAAAGCAAGTTAATTAATCTCAGTGATATTTTATCAATTGGAATAAATCTATAAAGGCATTAAGAGCAGTAAAAGGTCAGAAGAGTCTGTTCGGGATATATGTGACTGTGTATATAAGCTGCGTCACATTAAACACGACTCTGCTGGAGAACTGTGGCGAGTGGCAGCTAACTGCAAGAAAGAGCACAAATATTGACTTCCTTTCTCAATTCAGTTTGACAAACTGAAATGGGGTAAACTCACCCAGGCGAGCTTTTAAAGGTTGACATACTTTGAGGCCGTGGGCATAAGCTAATAGCATGTATTTGTTTTTGTTATTGAATGGTAGCTTTTGCAGAAGAATTGGTGCTGTCAATGCCGAAACCTTTTCTGAATGGATTTTGTAGTGTTGTACTTTTTCCAATGATTATTGACCTTTTTATGACCCAATTCATCTTTACTGTACATGTGCCTCCACCCGACAATTGTTTTTAGGGGCATGTTTGATTTTGTTGTTCACCTACGTGTTTATTCATGTCCTTTTTTAGTTTGTTTAGACTGGTCTTTCTGGGCTCCCATCCTGGCCAATCTCCTGCTCAGCTGGTTTAGATGGTCAGCCAGCTGGTCTTCTAGTTTTTTTAAACATCATGAACTTCACATTTTAACTTAAACAAGCATGATAGGAGACAAATATATTCCATAATAGTGCTGCTAATTGATGTAATTGACTATAATGATTATTTTCTGGTGCTGATATTGAGTCTAACAGTCGTCGTCTTCTTTCTAGTTTACTATCGGGCGCTGGTGAACTTCACAAACTCCTTTCAGTATGGGCCTGAACTTGATGACATCTACTCTCCTGCTTTTGTAGAGATATCATCTGCTGTTGTCGATACGGTATGTGCGTTTACTCAAGGACTGTGAGCTTAAGAAATACCATCAACAGCATTTTCACAATGATAGTTAAGGGTGTGCTCCACCTCCGTATTGGGTCATATTATTGATCACATGCCTTTCCTCTGATTTTTGTTTGTACTGTGTTAATGGTAAGGCTAAATCAGTATTTAGCTCTATAACTAGAATGTAGTACATTGACTGAAGTACTTTGTAAGGCAAGGCCAGTATGTGGTGATTAATGGTGTTTATTTTCTCCACAGCTTGAGTCTGACTACAACAGGATACCAGGACAGCAGACCGTCAATGTGGTCCTTATTAAGTAAACACCATTTTCAGTTTCAAACACTAATGGAATAGTGCAGCTTCTAATGTATAAAGATTAGAAAGTCAGTTTACTTTAGAGAATTCATTTCAAATAGTCAAGTTCTTTTTTGTATTATGAGACTTGTGATGATCACTCTGTTTACTATAAACATCTTAAACCAGCTGGTCTTCAAGCCTGGCCAAGCTGGTGTCCAAATCCTCTGTAAAGCAGCAAACAGACCAGCCTGGGATACCAACAAACCATATTAAGTTGCTTTATGTGGTTTGTTTGTTTGGACTGTTGATCTGATTAACAGTGCTCTGTATACATTTGCAGGGAAATCGGCAAACATGTGTTTGTGGAGCTGGATGTCGGCTCAGATAATAACTCTAATGAAACGCAGATCAGAGATGTCCTGTTCTCAGTGGTTAAAGAGGGAACCATTGCCTCCTACGATACCTCAGTAATAGGTTTCCAATTCAGACGGCTTGGAGAAGGTATGTTCAAGTTTTATATATATATATATATATATATATATATATATATATATATATATATATATATATATATATATATGTATATATGTATGTATGTATAGTTATAGTGTTAATAGTGAAACAATGATTCCTTGCTAAATTATGCAATGCCATTTTATAAGAATATCATATCATTGTTATATTGTAATATCAGAATCACAATATAATAGACACTATATTTGAAGCCTTATAAATAGCAGAATATTTTATGAAATGAACATAATTTATAATAATAAAATTAATAATAATTAGGGTGATTGAGTTTCCAACAAAACAACAAAAATGACCTTAGACCAGTAGTAACACCATCATGCCTTCATAACACTTTTGAACATATTTTACTCTACTGCACTGTTTTAAATGTTTATACACAACATTATCATTCAGAGATATGTATTTAACTTATATATTTATAAAAAAATATTACAGAAAGGTATTTTAAAACTTTTGTCTTGTATTTATCTTAAATGTCTTGAATAGCTTTTTGTTAATTGTATGACTTGTATGAAGATAATATATATGTATATTATTATATTGTATATGATACAATAATAATCATTTTGAGAATGTGTTAAATGTTCAAATCCAAACTTGCATTTTTATACTCTTGTATTTTTCACTTTATGGTTTATATAACGATTAATTCTGGTAGTTCTGTGTGGAACTAGTCATCATTCAAAAATGTATTATAGATAATGTTGTCTGGTTATGGTCTGGTTCATAGCTGATACTCCTCCTCGTGTGGAGCCCATCGTTGTGCCAGGTTTGTCCTCAACCAGGTCTGCTGCATGGAGACAATAGTGCATTAGAACACAGTCCAGTCTTGTTCACTTATGAGAACTGAAGGAATTCTCATCATATGTAGTAGCTGGATGCATGTGTGCACTCTGATGAAGACCGGAGTATGATGAGAAGAATAAAAGGCTTTGCATGGCTTGTCATTGATTTGAAGTGAAGCTGATTTCAGGAATGCACCTCTTGAAGTATTTTTTTCAGACAATGTAGCATGTTTGTGTTTGCAGTGTCTAGTTTTGTTTTTCATACATGTTGGAATTGAATTTTTGTTGTTCAGTCTTTCCATATTTTTTACTTTCAGATTCAGGTACCGGGTAAGAGAATTCAAGACTGAATAGAAAAGATGAACATTATACAGATTTGCACCTTGGCTTTGTTCACACTGCACATAAATCTGATTTGATTTTCAAATCTGATCTTCAGGACTGACTGTCTACGTTTGACCTGACCTTCAGACTGCATTACAAAAACAAAATAAAACAAACGTAAAAAACAACAACAACAACAACAACAACAACAGACTTTAATTGGTTTCAAGATTAATTTATTTTCTGTAATTTTCTCTTTTTTCGGGGCTATTCAGACTATAAAAACTAAAAGGATTTTAAGTTAAAAGCGGATTTTCGCTGCCTGTGTGAACAAAAGATATCCTCTTGAAATAGCAGGTCTAGCATGGCACGGCAATGATAGGCTTGCATTGAATCTTTGAAACATCATTGTACAGTTTTTCTTGGATCGCGTCATTGCATTACGTACAGTGCATCACAGAATTGTATATGTGTGTCTCTGCCACCTTAGTGATTCCTGATGCCAGAGAATGCTTGTCTGGCGAGTTCAGATGTCAGGATGGGCTGGCGTGTATCCCTCAGGATTATGTGTGTGACAAGCGGCCTGACTGCAATGACTTCAGTGATGAAATGAACTGTGGTGAGTGAGATTGCGGCCTCATTTGTCTCAGAAATGAGAGGCACTGACTAACACCAACCAAATGCACTTTGATAACATGTATAAAAATTGTACTTTATATTCTTAATATATGTTTTTCAGATATGTATTTTAATTTTATTTTATTTTATGGCATTTAATACATTTGCATAGGATCTTGTTTGTGTATATTCATGCTTTACAATGCTTGACATCATAATGGCTTTAAAATGTCAGCATGTATTTCATTTGATTTGTGTAATTGATTGACGGTCCTAATTGTATCATTTATTTTCAAAGCTGTTGTTCCTGTTCCTGTACGCCCTACTCCACCTACGCCTCCTAAAACCAGACCCCCACCCGGCCCGGGACCCTGCCGTGCAGACCAGGCCACCTGTCAGAATGGACAGTGTATCTCACGGGACTATGTTTGTGATGGCGAAACGGACTGCACTGATGGCAGCGATGAGTTCAATTGTGGTAGGACAAACGGCGGTATGCTGTAACCTCTTTATAACCAAGCACGTCATGCTGGTGATATTTGTCTTTTCTCTGCATTTATTATGCAACTATATTTGTAATTACAAAGGAACTCCGTCTCCCTGTGAACCCAATGAGTTTAAGTGTCAGAACGGCCGTTGTGCCCTGAAACTGTGGCGTTGTGATGGGGATAATGACTGTCAAGACAACTCCGATGAGATGAACTGCCGTGAGTCAGAGCTGTGCTTCCATCCACAGATGGGGAAGTTTAGTTTGTTGCCACTAGAGGCACCGAAATTACACACTTTGTCAAAACTCGATTTGCTGATAACAAATTTTGTTTCCTCATTCCTTCAGCCACTAAAGGTCCAGGGGACACATGTGCCCCGGAGCAGTTTGTGTGTTTGGCTGACCGCACATGCATTCCTGCCAGTTACCAGTGTGACGAGGAGCCGGACTGTGCCGACCGCTCTGATGAATATGGTTGTGGTAAGGGGTTACAATCCAATTAATCTTTAACAAGTAAACATTGGTTGTCATACCATTCCAAACACTATAACTCTTTTGTCTCCACTTTTCTTTCACTGTCACATTCACTTTGACTTACTAACAGACAGTAATGCTGCTTCTAAAACCAGAAAATTGTGTATTTATGGTCAGCAAAGAAATATTCATGTTTTGCCACACTCATACAGAGATCTCGTCTCTGATATATCTTGTGCTTGTAGCTTATTTAACAGGCGGCTTTGGTGTTGTTTCGGCCAGCAGTGCCTCTGGCTCTGGTTGGCTAATCTCACTGAATGAATCTGCCAAATAAAACTTGTGATGTCACAGGCTGCCAATTTCAAATCAAAGGCTTGCTGTGTGTGTGTGCTTTCTTGTGTCCATATGTCTCTTACTGTTAGCATTCATATAATACAGTTATATATGCGGATTGTAATTGTAAAATGATTATACTATATGTTTTCTCTTATTGTACCCAAGCACCTCCCGTTGTGACCGCCTCGCCGGAAGAGTCCATCACGGCAGCGCGGGGAGACACTGTGACCTTTACTTGTTCTGCCATTGGTGTACCGGTTCCCATCATCACATGGCGTCTTAATTGGGGACACATACCAGTCAATAGCAGGTAGGTTAGGATGTTAATAAGCACTGTGGAATTAACACTCTGAAAAGATCAAGATGTCCACAATCTGGATAAAAGTCCAGATTATTTTAAAGACTGAATAAATGCCAAGTAATGAATACTTGTGGTTTCATCCATTCCCATTGTATTCCCAGAGCTCTGCTTACTGAACTCTATAAATAATTAAATGAATAACTTTAGCACTAGTCTAAATGAAAACAGAGGGCAATACTTCATGTCCTCAATTAGAAACAGGTTTTCTTTTTTGGCAAAAAGTTTGTGAACGATCCCTTTCCAATCATTGAATCTCAAAGGAGTTCTTCTAAAGTTGCTTCTTTGCTATTATTATTTGTCATAATACTTTTAGGACATTATTAATATATAACCAGAGAGCCGTATTTAATTTGCTCCTCAGCATGTGCTCTCCTTCTGCATGATCATTTCTAGGCTATTGTCAGATGTGATTTTTGAAATAATTTGTATGCAGAGTTTTTGTGTTTGGTCTTTCAGTTTCAATTCGATTAGGTTTTTCTGTTTACATTTTTTCTTTTCTTTTCTTTACCATATTTTTTTTTTACATGGACTAGTAAGTATACAGATAGTGGACCCATTTGTCACAAGTTCTGCAAGGTTATTCAATTAACAAAACCCCAAATAATAACAAATAAAAACTGTGAAATAAAATATAAAAACTGTGAAATAAAATATATATAAAAAAATGAATACATAAAAACACAAATGTGTAAATAATAAATAAACTAGGACTCTTTTAAACTGCGACTCTTAGTAGAATGTGTTAATTTTATTGCAATGAATGATTATTCATTACATAAACAAATTAAGCAAACACATTATTGACCATAAATATATATTTAAAAACAGCTGGACTGAGTGCAAGGAATAAAACTGAATGCTCTCAAAACTGCCCTAATTTAAACACGATTCTATTGACAGAATCACAATGAGCAGTGAGAATGGGCGAGGAACACTCACCATCCGTGACGTGAAGGAAGGTGACCAGGGTGCATACACCTGCGAGGCCATCAATGCTAAAGGCCTTGTGTTTGCTATTCCTGACGGGGTCCTCAGTCTGTCCCAGAGACCAAACCCAGGTACTGCATCAGCTCCATGTGGTGCGGACATCTTCGGATTACTATGTTTGTTCTCGCTTGATACTTTCTTTTCCGAAGAGACTATGGATGTCATCTTTTATTTGTGAGACACAGGTTATCCTGCTGTTCTTTGACCGCATGTTGTGACGTGGTTGTCTCATGACTGTGGGGCAGTTCAAACCTGACGGTGGTGGTCTTATCATCCTTTGTCTTCCATGTCGTTCTTGTCCAGTTGTGTCATCCTCTCTGTACGTGTTAGCAGGTAACTGCCGTGATGGACACTTTAGCGTTGGTGATCGCTGCATGCCATGCTTCTGTTTTGGCATCACGAAGCATTGTCAGAGCACTGGTCGCTACCGCAGCCAAATCACACTGCGCTTCACAGAGGAAGAGGACTTTAAAGGTACTCAACTGATTCAAAATTCAGATTTTTGCATTTATGTTTATGGATTTACAGTTGGAGAATGTAGTTGTTATGGAAACTTTTGGTGTCATCTTATGTGTAACTCACTAACCCTATAAAGCCAGACATATTGATTTTTGATTTTTTTTATTTCTTTTATGAACAGTTTATTGAACCTTCAGACATTTTATATATATATATATAAAATGCAGGTTATTGGTTGAGTGTCATTCTAACTATAGCTAAGGTGGAAAAAAGCTATTTTGTTCAGATGCCTAAACTAAATTATAATTTTATAAGGCCAGCAAATAAGGTGAAATTCGGTTGACTTAACTAAATAACTAAAGTATTTTAATGAGATTTTTTAAAACTGCAACTGTTTTCAATAGCAAACCGCAAAATACAGTAGGAATTTCAATGGTTACTCTGTATTTCTGTTTTAATTGTTAGGGGCAAAACATCTAAAACGAACATTATGCAAAACAATGATGATGTGTAAACAAGTGTTTATCTAAAACCTGATACATCACATTTGCTACTCATAATTTAGCACAATTTTTCAAAGTTGTTTCAGTCCTGCAAGTGTTCATCTTGAAATATTGCTAACAATATAAAGGAAATTCTTATATTTACTTTTATTTTATTTTTTTACCAGACTGCAAAAGGCATTTAGTATGTTGTGTACTAGTTTAGTGAAGTTTAGATCGTGTTGATAATTTAGAGACCCTAATGTCGTTCCAAACCCGTAAGACCTTGGTTCATCTTCAGGAGACAAATGAAGATATTTTTGATGAAATCCGAGAGTGTATGAACGTGCATAGACAGCAACACAACTCACACGTTTAAGGCCCAGAAATGTAGTTAGAACGTGTACAGGACTGACACGAAAGAGAAGAATTTGTTGAATAAAGTTATTATTTTAGTTTTCTTTGTGCACAACAACTATTCTCGTAGCTTAATAAAATTCAAGTTGAACCACTGATATCACAGGGACTATTTTAATGATGTCCTTACTACATTTCTGGGCCTTGAACGTGGTAGTTGCATTGCTGTCTATGCAGGGTCAGAGAGCAATCCGATTTCATCAAAAATATCTTAATCTGTGTTCCGAAGATGGACAAAGGTCTTACATCTTTGGAACAACATGAGGGTAAGTCATTAATAACAGAAAGTTCCCTTTTGGGTGAACTATTCCATTAAATGAACTAATACACTGTTATTGAAAATATAAAACACTAACTTTTTCTGTTTGTCTCTGTCTATCTATTGTTTTATCCACAGGAGTCAATGTGACATTTCCTAGTCGTCCAGGCACCCAACCACTTCTCTCACCCACTCAGATGTTGATCGATCCAGAGAGTGAGGAGTTCCAGCTAGTGGACCTGTCTCGCCGTTTCCTCGATCAAGACTCCTATTGGACTCTACCTCGCCAGTTCCTGGGCAACAAGGTTTCTCTCCCCTTTACAATACTCGACTGAAAAAATAAAGATAGAAGCTCAATAAAACATTGAGTAATCCGTATCTTCCTGTTTTTGTGCAATCCCATTTCGTCTCTTCTCTCTCCGTCACTGTGAATATTCAAATGTGGTAGCTTGATTGTCTTGGAGAGCTTGGGAAGCATGTGGGAAATATGAATCGAAGCGCTTCAGTATCTCTGTATTCTGAACACAGTGTCTGTGTTGTACAGGTTGACCTGTATGGAGGTTATCTGAATTTTAAGGTGAGATACTTTCTGCCGCGAGGTGGACCAGAACCAAAGGATAAACCTGATGTTGTGCTGAGCGGCAACGGGCAGAGATTTATTTACCGTAGAGGCAACCCCACTTTACCCGACACAATCAACCAAAGACAGATCAAGTTTACAGAGGTAAGCCACATATGTGAAATTTAGTTTTATTATATATACTGAATATATACATACTACCGAATAAAGGTTTGGAGGCTTTTTATGTCTTTGAAAAAAAAAAGACTCTTCTGCTCATCAAGGCTAATACAGTAAAGCATTAATATTCTGAAATATTGTTAGTTGCAAATAACTGTTGTATTTTAAAATGTCATTTATTCCTGTGACGTTTTCAGTATCATTACTCCAGTCTTCAGGGTCACGTGGGAAATCTTTCTAATATGCTGATTTGGTGCTCAAGCAGCATTTCCTATTATTATTATTATTATTATTATTATTATTATCACAATTCAATTAAGCTTAATATTTTTAAGTTAATCTAGTTAATCATATGTCTTTAGTGTCACTTTTCAAACAAACGTTTCAGAACCATGGCATACACTTGCTCATTTAAGAAATATGGTCAAAGGAATACAGGGTTATTTAATTGTATCTAAAAATAATAAAGGAAGTAAAATCTCAAAGTTTTGTGTAGCATTGTAATGAATTTGCCGTATTGTCAGCTCTACACTGCTAAAACGGCTGTAAGACTGATATATAAAACTGTATTAATACCATATAGCAAACAATCATTGTTTAAAATGGTGATTCTCAAATGTAAGTTTTGTTTAAAGTTTTTTTGTAGCAGCATTTCTTGTTAGTGTTATGTGAGGTGGTTCACATCTCTGTTTCTGTGCCTCAGGAAAACTGGCAGCACTCCTCAGGACGAGCTGTAACTCGTGATGACCTCATGACGACCTTGGCCAATTTGGAGAGCATCCAAATTCGCACCATTTATGACAACCGCATGGCCAGTGTGGGCCTGAGTGACATCAGCATGGATACCACCACCAAAGAGTTCACCCAGCAGGGGAACCCGAAAGACGTGGAGGAGTGCAGGTTAGTGTGCCTTTAAATCAACAGATAAGATTACAGGCCTGTCAGAAAACATAAAGCTCCTCTCAAACCACCTCTCGCAGTGCTGGGAATTCATGTTCCTGTCAATAAAATCCCCTAACCCCATGTTTTTGGCTAAAACGTTCAAATACTTTATTTCTGTTTGCAATTTTGTATGTTCTGTGGACACTAAGAGTAATTAAGAGTTAGCCAAATGTTTTTTTTAGTCCAGATACTGATTTTGTTGCTGTTTTTGAGAGTTCTGTGTGCAAGTGTTAATCTTTGTAAATGGTTGATCTCACACAGATGTCCTGCTGGGTATTCAGGCCTGTCTTGTGAGTCCTGCTCCCCTGGTTTCGAGCGGGTACCTGGACCCTACCTGGGCATCTGTGCTGGCTGCAACTGCAATGGTCATGCCAGGGCCTGTGACCCTATTAGTGGACACTGCCTGGTAAGACTGTGTGTTTATGAATATGTAGGTAACTTATACACTGCATCAGTAGTTTACTGAACGCCACACACTAAGGTGTAAATGTCATGTGACAGAGTTGTCAGCATAACACAGAAGGACCTCAGTGTGACAAATGCAAGCCTGGTTACTTTGGTGACCCAAGTCAAGGACGATATGATGACTGCAAACCCTGTCCTTGCCCATACACAGAGACGTCTCGACGGTAAAGAAATAAAACCTGTGTATATAATATAATATAATATAATATAATATAATATAATGCAATTAAAATTAGTAATAGTAAATAGTAATACCACTTTTTTGAATGGAATTTTGACAAAACAACAAAATGTTGATGTGTTCAAAGGTTTTCTGATACTTGCTTCCTGGACCATGACAATCAGGCAACATGTGATGCCTGCAGAACTGGTTATACAGGGCGACGTTGTGAGAAGTAATGTTGCAGCTCATTTGCATATACTTGTTGTTTTAACACTAGATTTTGTGGTGCTGAGTGCACATATATAAGATTTATTTATTTTTTTTATATACAGATGTGCTCCAGGATATGTTGGCAACCCTCTTCAGCCCAACGGCCAATGTATTCTTGCTGAAAGCCGTGAGCATTTCTCCTTTATTTTTGTTTACAGATGTGATAGTAAATGATTTATTAGATTAATATTAGCCGCAAGATTTATTTGTTTGCCTTAAGCTATTTGTTTTCTTGGAATTTCTGCCTCATTTTACCCTGGAGGTCAAGTGAAGCTTTAGATAATGATTAACACTCAGTGCACTGCATACTGGAATGCCAGCCGTTTGTGACCAGGATGTTCAAAGCATTCCAGGTGTAATGGTCAACCATATGGTGTTCTTATCCCTGTTCAGTGACCAAGTGTGATAACAGAGGAACCATCAATCCCATCAGCAAGCCATGCTATTGCAAGGTATTACATTCCACTACAGATACTCTCTTTTTTTAATACAATTAGTAAGTTTGAGATTGGAAGGATTTTTTACAAGTTTTTGACAGAAGTCTCTTAAGATGCATTTATTTGCTCAGAAATTAATTATAATATTTTAAAATATAAGTTCAATTTAAAACAGCTATTTTCTATTATTTCTGTTATTATTGTTTTTAAAATGTAATTTATTCCTGTGATGGCAAAGCTGAATTTTCCACGTCCATTTCTCCAGTCTTCAGTGTCACATGATTCTTTGGAAATCAGTCTACTATCCTGATTTGCTGCTCAAGAAATATTATTATCAGTGTTAAAAACATAAACGTATAAAAATGTTCAAACAGTGTTTTCTTTTCTGTTGTGCAGGCCAATGTGGTTGGTGCTTTTTGCGATGAGTGTAAGAATGGCGCTTTTAATTTGGCGGCTGATAATCCTGAAGGTTGCCTGCAGTGTTTCTGTATGGGAGTGACTAAACAGTGTGCCAGTTCAACCTGGAATAGAGATCAGGTAACCACATCCTCAAATCTTGTCATTGTTTTATCTTATAGATGTTTTAATGTTTTTGAAATATATGTGTTGGTTAATCTGAAGGTTCGAGGTGGTGTCAACGGCCAGCTCTTCACACTTTCCAATGCAGCAAATACTCTGACCATCTCTGAGGGCATCACTCAGAGAGCCAGCGCAGAGGTGGTCTACCGATCCTTCACCAGTATCCCTAATGACATCTACTACTGGGTCCTGCCTCAAAATTTTAGAGGAGACAAGGTGAGAACATCCTGTACGGTACAATTCCATATATATACAATTTGGCATTTGTCAGGAATTTAGTGCATGTCAGTGTGCTGCTTTTTAAAACATGTTTTCCTGTCCTGTAAAGGTAACAGCATATGGTGGAGAACTGCAGTACACAATGCGTTATGAGACGCAAGCTCGTTCACTAGTGATTGATAACCGTCCAGATGTTGTTCTCCAAGGCAACGGCATCTTCCTGGAACATTATTCTCAGACTAAAATACTCCCTAAAGTACCAGCCACCATCACTGTGTCTTTTAGAGAGGTAAATATATGTATTTTTTATTTTATATGGATCTTTTTATTCGGTGGTCCAAAGGAATTTAATTTTAAATATAAGTTACATTTTTGGGTGCTGTATGTATACATCATATTTTAAATTATTAATTACAATAATTCCTTTGTTTATATATTTTATTTAAATTAATTAATTGGTCACCATCTTAACCATAATATGTTTATATTTCAAATACATTTTGTAATTTAAATAAATAATTATACAAATAATAATAAGATTATTATCTTACATTCTTTAAATAATAATAATATATATTTTTAATAATAATATTTTTTAAAGGCCTTGATTGCTTGATTTGCTATATGAGTTTTCATTGCCTGTGATCCCTCAGTCTGCATGGAGGCGGTCAGATGGACAGCCGTGTACTAGAGAGCACCTGCTGATGGCTTTGGCCGATATCAGCGTCTTTATGATCAGAGCCAGTTATACATACAATATGGCTGAGAGCAGGTAACTTTGCACTTTTAGTTTTGCTCTTGCATATTTATTGCACATTGACTTTTGATGGCCTTTATATATGTATTCTCTAGATTGAGTCACATTGTCCTGTTATGTTCCTGTCTGTTGCTTAACTGATTTTGTGAACAGGTTATTAGTGTTTAATCTCAATCTCTCCTGTTCAGTATCTCCAATATAGAAATGGACATTGCAGTGCCCCGCTCTACAGGAAACGAAAGGGCTCTGGAGGTGGAGGAGTGTGCTTGCCCTCAAGGATACACAGGACCTTCTTGCCAGGTATATTGCTTTACCTTTAAATCGCAACACTCTGTTTGTGTGAACATGTGTCAACCTGAGTTGATGCAAAAGCCTTCCCCTAAAGCAGAGGTTCTGCCTGTCAAGTTAATACAGCCTTTTATTTATTTTTCTTGATCTCTAAATTGAAGTTCTTAGCAACTCATGGAACATTTTAGCTCTAAAGCTCTATGTCAATTAAGAGAATGGATGCAGAGTTTCATCCATAGACACCTGTGAACCCAGCCACCTCTGACTCACCATTGTTTGCAGGACTGTGATGTTGGCTACACCCGTACACCTGGACTTTATCTTGGCACCTGTGAGAAGTGTGACTGCCACGGGCATGCCAGCGGCTGTAACTCAGAGACTGGAGATTGCCTGGTGAGTTAACCTTTCCATTGCAGTGATTATGCTGTTGCTGGATGATTTATGTAGTTTGTTTAAAGTAGGGATGTGCAAAACAACATATATTCTAAATCACCTAATTGGTCAGTTGCCTTTCTAGTTTACTAATCAGTTGTAACTGGAAGCCCTGTGTACTTAGGCTGGATTTGGGTTCATTTGACCACAGTTGGACTTGTTTCTAAGCAGGCAGACACAATTAAAGAAAGCATATCTAACAAAAAAAGTAAACCTTGTCAGTTATTGAATGACAAGTCAACTAGATGACCACTGTGGAAATAAAAGCAATAAGTATACAAAAGAAATGAACCCCCGTAAACTACTCAACATCAGTAATTAACAAGTCGGATGACTGGTAATATATAAAGAGTAAAATCAAAACCAAAAAAATTTACACAGAATATAAAATGTACATAAAACCGTTGACCTTAGTGATTATTGAGTGTTTTTAATAAAATTTTACTACTACTAGTTGATCCATAATCCAATAACTGACTAGTTGACCACTGTAAAAAAAAAAAAAAAAAAAATCAAAACTATAAGTATACAGTAAAATTAAAAATTACTGATCAGCCTGAATAATGAAATAGTCGGTTACTGGATAAATGGTTGACTATTCAACTATGATGAATAAAATTAAAGACCAAAATATGTATATGAATAAAAAAACATAAATTCCTTATTAATCAACTAGTTGGTTATTGGATCACTAGTCAAGAAGGACTGTATTACAAAAATATATAAGAAAACATACACTATCCTGACTAATTGAACCATTCCTAATCTGGAGTGATTTATGACACGTTTTCCTTGTTTTAGAATTGTCTGCATAACACAGTTGGGCGCCGTTGTGAAAATTGCCTCACTGGTTTCTATGGAAATCCAAAGACTGGTGATCCACAGGCATGTAGACCCTGTCCTTGTCTAGGACACTCCAGTAGCCAGTGAGTTTGCCTTTATCTATTAACTTTATCAAATACATTTTTTTCATATAAAGAGGCTATCCTTTAGGCATAACCGATAATTAATATTCATCCAATTGAATACTTTTCTTCTTCCGAAGCCTTTCATCTTGTTACTTGGACTCAGATGGACAGCCCACATGTGAATGTCCTGCTGGTTATACTGGGAGACACTGTGAAAGGTAAGTGTCTGTGGTCCAATGAGAGGGAAAACCTCCCATTCAGTAAAGCTGGGGTGGCCAAACTGGTGATTGGCATTCTTTTTCTACTGCCAGAAAGCATGTGTCTGGTGCTTTCCAGCATTTCTTCAACCATTTGTGATTGAATGGCATTTGTCTGGTGGTATGGGAGAAGCAAACCTTAAATCAGTGCCACCCATACCAAGTGTCTGAAGGCTTTTTTTGGAGGAGTTTATAAGTCGAAGCAGTGGGGATTAAAATATTAATGTATTGTACATTTAAAAAGGCACCTTTATCAAGCATAAAGGTTTCACTTCTCTGCTGAGAGAATAAAGTTTCCTTCTTACTGTCAGGAAGGCTGAGATGTCTTTGTGAAAGCACTGAAGTAATTAGTTGCATAATGTCACTTATTTTAATGCTTCAGTGCATCTTTGTAAAGCCTTTGCTGCATTTTGAGGAACTTCTTCTTATTTCAAACTCTTCTTCTAGACATTTGTGGGTCTCTAGTGTTGTTTATGCTTCCCATACTGAAGCATAAACAAGTTGATGACATGGATTTTGGAGCCTTGTCACTTTCTCAGAGGGCGAAAGCTTATGGTGTCTGGGATAAAAAACAAATTGCTTATATTTGAAAAAGAAATTTGGTTCCAACTTGCCGTGTCTCATCATGGCTCTCAGCATTTCCAACTGCGGAGACTTTTACCTTGAAGGATCAAAAGGTTTCCTCTCCACTACATGTGATGATGATTTCTACCTCAGCCCAGGGAAGAAGCAAGTTCTGGATACAACAGACCATGACATTGAAGAATACTTTGATAGTAGAGAAGATAGTAGCTTTTCAGGACCTGAAAGAACTACAAGATCATTGCTGTCAACAACTATACGTAGTTTAAGTCACCGTTGGACTCGTGGGCCCCTGCGTTACACACCAAGTCCTGAGGCGCGACAGCAGAGCTTCCAGCTCCTCTTGAGGATGCACATGAATCGCTTCAACCAACGCCTCAGTATGCTTGATAGCAACACATTGGACATGAAAGACAGCCTCGAGAACATAAAGAAGCAGCACAGCCACTTCAGCTCTCAACTGAATACACTAACCAGTGTTTTGTCTCCAAACAACCAGAAAGACAGAATTAATGAATTGGCCAACAAATACACAGACATTAAAACAAGACTAAGTAAACTAGAATACAAACTTGAGATACTAATTGATGGCTTCACTGCCTTAGTGCAAGAGTTAGACAAAATCAAACGTGCGCGTCATGTGCCACATCCACCACAGGATCGCAGAGAAACCACTTTGGTTGATACCACCCCGATTTCAGCCTTGACTACAGCTTGGATTACTCGCATGTCTACCAGCAAATTGCAGAAGAGAACTGTTACGCCCAAAACCCTGCCAACTCCTCATACTAGCTCCACAATTAGCTTTGCTTCTAGCCGTTCCCAGACAAATGAAAATTCAACTAAGAGGCAAGAAAAATTCTCAACTAAAAGTATCCAACCAATATCAACCAGAAGAGACATTGAAACCAATTTCACATCAAAGGCAGACAACAAATATCGTAGTAAATCTTCTAGGAGATCAACAGTTCCCAAAGGTTTTGTCAGCCGTTCCCTTACTACATCCTCTAAAAGAACTTTAACCATGGTCACCTCCAATAAAATGCAACAGAATCAACAAAAAAGAAAGGCACCAACTGAAGTTTCCCTAACTCCTCAAAAACACCACAAAAGTGGTCCAACAGTAAATGGTAAGTCTCAAAAAGCTACAAGGAAACATGACCAACTATCCCATTCACCTACAAAGCCACAAGTAAAAGAAGAACCTGCAACTAAATTTCAGATTCCTCCTCCATTGCATACAAAATTCGCAGCTAAATCTTCCAAATCATCAGGCAAACCACAAAAAGGGGTATATATTCCTTCAAAAAAATCCTCCAAATCTATGAAAAAACAAAGAAATGATTTGGAATTAAGACCATCCAAAAAAGCCACAAACACCAACAAACCTTCTCACAATTTCCAAACAAAGACAAGACATTCCAAGACTAAGTCCTCTAGGCAAAATCAACAAAAAAGAAAGGCACCAACTGAGGTTTCCCTAACTCCTCAAAAACACCACAAAAGTGGTCCAACAGTAAATGGTAAGTCTCAAAAAGCTACAAGGAAACATGACCAACTATCCCATTCACCTACAAAGCCACAAGTAAAAGAAGAACCTGCAACTAAATTTCAGATTCCTCCTCCATTGCATACAAAATTCGCAGCTAAATCTTCCAAGTCATCAAGCAAACCACAAAAAGGGGCATATATTCCTTCAAAAAAATCCTCCAAATCTATGAAAAAACAAAGAAATGATTTGGAAGAAAGACCATCCAAAAAAGCCACAAACACCAACAAACCTTCTCACAATTTCCAAACAAAGACAAGACATTCCAAGACTAAGTCCTCTAAGCAAAATCAGTTAGTTCCTTCTCATGAAGCAAGAGGTGCATCAGACTTAAGGTCCAGCCAAGCTGAGGAGTTTACCTACACAACTCCTTCTAGTAAATCAATGGACAAGAAAAGATTACACTCCCCTAAACCCAAAGTAAAAATAGATACTCCAAAAAAATCAACTCGGGGCAACACATCTAAAACCCTTAATATCTTAGACATCTTCATGAAGAGTGACAGGGACCAAAAAACATTGACAAGATCTATGCCAAATCAAGATGAGAACCTTCATATTGTTATTGGAAGGCTGGCAATTCCCATCAAAATCATTCCTGATTACTAGACATATCCAATGAACATTTGAAATGATACAGTAATTAATATATGTCTAGTATCTGTTTTTTCTTCTTTTAGTCCCATAGAAACTATAAATGTATTGAATGTTGAGGCTTGAGGTTTGACCAAACTATCATGCAGAAGTGGTATTACATGTCAATTCTTATAAACCATGCATGTTGTAAACTAGGCATGTGGTACTTTTGCCTTCCTGATGTTTTGAGTAGAATTATGGAAATAATGTAATATTATGTGCTGTGGTTGCAATCAGACATTATGTTGTACATTTATATACAATTGTATTCGTCTTTATTTATCCACACTGCCTACTCATCTTATTGTCTTGTTAAGTTTGAGAACTCAGTCAACATAGAACCTCAGTTTGGCCAAATATGACAACAATTATGTATTTTCAGCAGTATACGTTTAAAAGGTTTGTTAACGTATTAGTGTATTGTATTGTATGGTATTGTATTGTATTGTATTGTGTTAGTGTATAATGTATTAGTCTGGACTCCCTTGGATCCTCGATTTATCAGGTAAGACTTTCTGTCCAGTTCCTTAGCTTTCACAAGCTTGGGGATACAGTGGTTTTACACTCTTAGACACTTTGATTGGGTCCTTCTGGTTGTCTTTGGCTTTTTTTTTTATTTCAGTCTGTCTCTGTTCATCAAAGAGAGAAAGACTCAACATCTGCTGGATGTCGAGAGCATTAATGGCTGTAATTTATTCATTTTTTAATCCTGTAAGCATGGTATTATGCTATGGATCCTCTGTTGATCTTATATTTCTCTTGTGGTGGCCATTAAAAGATACTGATGTCAGGGGGTTGCTCTTTTGCTTTTCTTGTGTTATATCAAATGAGAATCTGACAATCAATAACTGCTTGTACATGAACAAACATTTCATGTCATGTGTTACGTATCCATGTTGGTTGTTTTCCAAAGTATCTTCTTCATATTGGGTATTTTTAGTATAGAGTAGGCCATTGTTTTGAAACGTCTTTTTGTCTAATGTATTTCCACGAACACAAGCCTCCAGTAATGCTTCATTAACCAAACATGAAATGTTCATTTTAACTCGAATCATTCGCTTGAGCATTTTATGCATATACATGTCATGTTTTTATAAGATATCTTATATCTTATCCCTTGTTATGAATAACTTTTCCCCAACCTTATTTTTTCTTCCTTTCTGAACCAATAATCTGTACTTAAATCAAAGTGACTTTATGTTAGCCATATTAGCCTGTCTGAGAACATTCAAGAAGTATTTGAAGAAGCTCTATGCATTAATCATATTCTGTGTGACTCACAGACCATAGCAGTCGTAAATCGCTCTTAATGTTCATGGCATGTTCTCTCATGTCTCTGTTAATTCCTAATGTGGTTTTATTTTTACTGCATGACATTCTGAAACTGTCTTTCCAAGGTGTTGTCTATATTTCCTCAGATGTGCCCCAGGATATACTGGCAATCCCCAACTTGGACAAAGATGCACTCCAGGCAACGGTAATGGTGATAAGACTGGCAAAGATGATGTACTGTAAAAATCATTCTTAAAACTATTTTTTTTTTTAAATGTTTGTTACAAAATTAAATGTGACTTCAAGACAAAATCTGTTTATAGATTGCTACCGCTGTGACCAAAGTGGTAGCGAAGGATGTAGTTCAAATGGAATCTGTCGCTGCAAGGTAAGAAATATTTTTTGTGTTTGTGTTATTTGCATCACAATTACAAACACTCAGTTTTGATACTTGTTTGTACTCAGATGAACGTTGAGGGGTCAACCTGTTCCACTTGTAAGCAAGGGACCTTCTACCTCAGTCCTGCTAACAAAGATGGCTGTCTGTCCTGCTTCTGCATGGGCGTCACCCAGCAGTGCTCCAGCTCCAGACATTATAGAGATGTGGTAAGGCCTGATGAGTTACACCAGTGCTTTTCATCAGTCTGTCTAGGCATGTGTTAATTTTCTGCCTTTTTTCTCCAGGTTTCCACCATTTTCGCACCTGGCAACTACCAAGGTTTTGCGCTTGTAAACCGCCAGCGCACCAACCGCATTGACAATGGCTTCTCCATAGAGCTGTCCACAGATGGAACACAACTCTCCTACACTAACTTTAACTATCTCGGACAGGAGCCCCACTATTGGCAGTTACCCAACGCCTATCAGGGAGACAAGGTAGAGTTTGGCAGCATTATGTATGTTATTGCTCTTACAAGCCTTCAATTCTGTTTGCTTACGTTCTATCTTGAAGTATCTTCTCCCACTTTGAATTCTCTTCAAATGGGTTTCTTTCTGCAAACGCGTGCTGCCAAGACCTTTTCTTCCAAAATGTACTTAGTCAGGGCAGCTCTTCAAAAGCTTAGAAATGTTTTCATAGTGGCTGGAGTGTACACAAAGACTATAGTAGGTACTAATATCAACAAAGTGAGTGATGTGTCTTAATATTTAGATTTTTTTCCTTGTTTTGGATGTGATACACTGATTTAAGTGTTTCTGAATCTACTTGCCATTTTTAGAAGTCTTACTCTGCTCGGACTAGACGAGCACACAAGGTAATCTTTGCAGGTTCAGCGAGTGATCATGTTTGTTGAGTGTGTCTGTTGTGATTTGGCCTACTGTATTTCTAGAATTAGAATGATGCATGAATGGATCATCTGTGCATCATGTTTTGATTTTATTTTGCATTGATCATGATTTGATGTGCATGGGATTTCATCGTAGACGCATTCTGATTTACTAAGGCCCTGTTGACACCTAGTAACACCATGTGGTCACTTTTTTGTGATTTTAGAATTCATTGAATTATTAAGAATTGAGGGTTCGCTGTTCACAGTGGTGTCTAAAAAATTGGCACTATCAAAGTCTTAAAAAATGACTCGGATGAAAGTGGCGTTTTGCTTGTCTTTCCAAGTCAAACAGAAATTTAGCATAAAAGTATAATTGAAGAGTTCAGATGCAAAAGCCTCTAAGTGCCATCTGAATTTTTTTTCTAAAATTAGCATTTTCTCAGGCTCGAGTGTTTATGGTCAGTTATTTCACTTTAATGAATGATATGGGTAAAGATCTCTTAAGGTCCAAAAGAGCCATTGAGGTATAAGTTCACTTTTACTGGCCTTACTTGAATCCTATAGGCCCTTAAACAGTGTGGCAGCCTCCTGTTTCACATAACTCATGGATATTTCTTTAGCAATAGAATGTACTAAATTTAATCTGAATGTTTGAACTCCCTCTAATCCTTTAATGCTTTTAATAAACAGACTGCTGGAGAGTTTGCACTGAAAATTAAATACTAGAAAACTGATATGCTGAACTTCCAGTAGAATCAGTGAAGGTCACATTATATTATATATTTATGCATTAAATCCTGTTTGAATTGAAAGTGATATGATATTTGAGAGAAAAACAGCATGAAGCAAAGTGAAGTTTGAAAATATTTTGCTGTTTGCGAGTGACACACTTGAGGTGAGAGCATACGTGCTATCCTGATTCTTACACTGACTTCCTGAACGCTTCCCTGCATGCATTTAATCATCTGATTGGCTGCATTCCCATTCTTTCCTCTCAACTCAGTTTTGACACATCTGTCTCTTCATTCCCTCTCTTTGGCTTTGTTTACACTGCACAAAAATCCGTCATCATAAGTGACAGTTGATAGCCATTTATAGTGGTTCAAAATATTTGTTTTAAAGATAGGTATCACGTCTTCCACCAATGAAGCAGCGTAACTGTTTTCAGCATTGATAATAATAAGAAATGTTTCTTGAGAGCCAGTTCAATCTGATTTGTGAAGGATCACGTGACACTGAAGACTGGAGGAAAATTCTACTTTGTCATCACAATAAAGAAATAAATTAGAAAATATATATTTAAATAAAAAATGGTCATTTTATACTGTATAATTTTCACAATTGTACACCATACAATATCATGTTCCGACCTCAAACTTTGAGCAGCAGTGTTCATTGATTTCTATATTAATGACTGTAATTTAGCATCAACCCAAGAGATTTTCCTCAAACAACAAACCAGAGGCATTTTACGTAGAGTATGTACTTTGTCCACAATGTAATATAAATAGAATTTAAATTCTATCTGACCAACTTTTTAAATGAGGCTTCTTTGTTTCTTGCTCTTCAGACTGAATGGATTTGTGTTATGAACACACTAATATTTGCTGCCTATCTGAACAAAGCCTTTGAGTCACTATTTTTCCTGTTCCATCGTTGTCTTATTCTCACTAGCACCCTGCTGATGAAGTACGCAAACTTGATGATGAAATCTGGGCAATCATCACTAATTTCTCCAATGGGCAGTCTCCCTTCCCTTTCTCTTCATCCTCTCAAACTTCCCATTCTTCATTTGAGGCCCAGAGTTCTCTGTCTCGGTCAAGTGTGCGTGCCCCTTCTTTCCATTCTGATCTAACTTCCTCTTTAAGGGACTCTGAGTCCCTTTCAAATGACCCAGGCCATTTCTCTCACCCTGACCCAACTCAGGTACTTTGTGCTCTCACTGGTGGCTCTCATACAGGCTCATGTTAGGTTACACACATAAACTAGTAGTCGTTCACTCTGAAAATCCAAATTGACATAGTTTATTGATCCTTATGTCATTTAAAAACCTGTATGACTTTGTGGAACACAAAAGAGTATATTTTGGAGGATATTTCAGTAAAATCTAAAGAAAATCATTGGGGTTATTGCATCCCATTGACTTTTATTGTAAGGACTAGTGTTGGGTGATATGCTCCATAGTCTCATCGTCCTATCGTCAGCCTGAGAGTTTGCCGATACACAATATTCTCATGCTAATTTATTTAATTTACTTGGATTAATAGCTGGTGAGTGAGCCAACTCCAGGCTAAAAGCAGCCTAATGTTAGTGTAATCAATTAACTACACTTTATATCTTTTTTTAGTCAAGTATCACATGGATGTTATAAAATATTTTTAATATGGCTGAATTTGTATTTAACTATCGTTAATACACGATACTATCGTCTATTGGCACAACCCTAGAAAGGACAAAGAAAAATTGTATTTCCCCAACAGATCTTCTTTTGTGTCAAAAGATTAAAGTCATATAGGTTTGCAGTGAAAGGAGGGTGACAATTTAAATTTTTGGATGAATTATCACCTTGAAATGCAACAAACACACATTAAAAAAGTGACTCTACTTGTCATTCATGCAGTAGCTAGCTTAGCACTTTCTTAGTTTACACTAGTAAACATTTTCTTGTGATAACAAAGATACGTTGTTTGATTTTGCTTTGGATGTTGGTCTTATCAGCAGGTGGAACAGGGAAAAAACACTGTTGCTCTCCCTAGAGGTCCACGGCCTGGCCCTTCTAACAAGGTAGTCATCAATGAATCCACTTGGTAATCAGTAGAAAAAACAAAAATTAAACTTAAGGAGGTCACATTCTAGGTTAAGTAAAAAAAACAAAAAAATTCCCAAAACAATATTAAGCAGCACAACTGTTTTTAACATTGAAAATAATCAGAAATGTTTCCCTGTAGGTACAGCTTGAATAGACTAAAAAAAAAAATTCTAACTCAATTTCCAACTCTTCTTATTTCTAACTACCATATTTTATTGTAAGAATTTTTATAAGTTGTTTAAGTTGCAGTTAGTGACTGACAGGAATAGATTTCTTCTCTCTCATACTTTCCTTTCTGCTTTGCTTATCTGCTACTTTTTTCTGTCTCTCTTTTATCCACGCTTTTACATATTTCCTTCCGCCTGTGCTCCAGTATGTTTTGGTCTACAATGGTTTCAGCTTGCACCCAGATGACGTGCTCTTCTGGCAGCTCCCGGAGCAGTTCAAAGGGGATAAGGTAAACACATGGATGGGTTCAGGCCTGCCCACTTCTGATCCCCCCCCAGGTTGTCTGATCCACCTTAGACATTACTGAATCACTACCTGAGCCAAGGGTGGGATAGATGTGCAAGCCAAAACATCACTTATTAATCTAAACAGATCAACCTGGTTTAATCACGTCATGTCTAGAGCGCTTATTACTGTGGTGCTGACAGGACAAAGTGCTGCTGTAGAGGTTCATATCTGAGATGTTGATGTCTTTAATGATGTTTTGCTTACCTTAGAATGTGTGTGTGTGTATATGTTCATATATATATATATATATATATATATATATATATATATGTATGTATATATATATATATATATATATATATATATGTATGTATATATATATATATATATATATATATATATGTATATATATATATATATATATATATATATATATACACTGCTGTCAATCGATTAATCACGATTAATCGCATCCAAAATAAACGTTTTTGTTTACATATGTATGTGTACTGTGTATATGTATTATGTATATATAAATACACACATGCATGTATATATTTTATAATTTCATTTTTTATGTTTATATTTTAATTGCATTTATATATAGTATAAATTATATGAATATAAATATATATATTTGTAAATGCATGTAAGTATTTTCACAATATATATTGTATTTGTGTTTCTTTATATATACATAATAAATACACACAGTACACACACACATTATGTAAACAAAAAAATGTGTTTCCAAAAAACTTTTATTTTGTATGTGATTAATCATGATTAATTGTTTGACAGACCTTTTTTATTTTATGTCACTTATTTTCTCCTCTTTGAACAATAATAATAATAAAGAAAAGGCAGGAGCTTTATTTAATTGTCATTTTGGGTTTTGTGCAGGTTTCATCAGCAGGTATTTTGTGTGTAGATTCATATAAAAATGTCAAGCTTTTCTCATGCTATACTTTATATCCATACTATTTGTGATTAAAAGGGAACAATAATTATATGTTTTTAATCCTTATGTAGGTTGGCGCATATGGTGGAAAGCTGAAATATACCATCTCATATGTGCCAGGACCCCGAGGTTCTCCAATAGAAGATGCTGATGTTCAGATTATTGTGAGTTTGGTACCAGATGTTGTGTGTACAGTAGGTTATATATAGGTTTTCTTCTCGGTTTGACCACTATTGTTGTTCACTATTGTTCTTCTACAGGGTAATGACATCACACTGGTGGCACGCCAACCATGGAGAAGAGGGCATGGAGCCCGAGAGTCACGGGACTTTGAGATTGTTTTCAGAGAGGTGGGAACCCATTCATTTATTACGTCATTCATATTGAAGCAAGACATACGGTTTAGTATGACATGGATGAGTTTTTTTTGTAGGAGCACTGGCAGCGTCCCGATGGTATGCCGGCCACCCGGGAACACCTGATGATGGTGCTCGCGGACCTCGATGACATCTTGATCCGTGCCTCGTATCACACAGAGATGCGCTCATCAAGTATTTCTGGGCTCCGCATGGATATCGCTGTGCCCGAGTACACTGGCCTGGCCCAGGCTTTGGAGGTGGAGCAGTGCCAGTGTCCTCCTGGTTACCGTGGTCTGTCCTGCCAGGTAGGAACAATGCAGCTTTGCTCTCTGACCAACTGGATGAATCGTAGTAATGGCTTGCTTCCATGCTAGAGTGATGATGATGACAGTATCACACAATCCAGACATGTGTCCGTTCTCTCTGTGTTCTGTAGGACTGCGCTCCTGGATACACTCGCACAGGAGGAGGCTTGTACCTTGGCCACTGTGAGCCATGTGAGTGTAACGGCCACTCTGACTCCTGTCAACCAGAGACTGGCATCTGCACGGTATGAAGCTTTACCACCTGTTCTTTAACAGAAGTGTGTCCCAGAATGCTTTAAGGCATTACCACAATACCATTCATATAAGAGTTTGCTCTCTCTTATTCGGTATGAACAGAACAGTATACCAAATATGTGTCTGTATAATATATAATACAATATGTATGGAAATAATTTAATAAAATAAGTAAATAAATAAATGAAATAGTTATTTAATCTTATAATAAAATATAATGATAATATCATAGTTACACTGCACTGCTTCTAAAAAGTGTTATTCTAATAAATATTTAAAATAATATTAACTGCATTATAAATAGATACATAAATCACTGTTGCTTTTACTCACAAGTTGAATAAATATGCAAACAAAATAATATTATTGCATTACATACTAAAGAAATAAATCCTTTACTCAACTTGAGCAGTCCAGTATACAGTACCGATGTTTTTCTGTATAATATATAATACAATAAAAAAACAAGTAACACAAAAATTAAATAAACTAACATATAATGATTATTTCATATGTATTTAGTCATGAAAACAATAAGATTTTTAACAAACTGAATGTCATGCAAATGTGTGTGTGTGTTCGTGTGTGTGTGTGTGTGTGTGTGTGTGTGTGTGTGTGAGAAAAGAACACACAAAAGAAATAAAAAGAATAAAAAGAAAACAATTAGAAGGAATAGAAAAAAAAGAATAGCGAACGCTAGGGTTAGAGGGTCATTTTTTATAATAAATAAAAAGAAAACAAGTAAATAAAATAAGAATAGAACAGTGCTAGAGTTAAAGTGTCAATTGTAGATGGAAGAGAGAAACAAAATAATATAGTTGCATTTCATTCAAAATTATCAAAAAATGTGTGTTATAAATTGAATAAATATTAGAAACCAGCTAAAATCAAATAAATATTTAAATATTTATTGCCTTTACTCATGCTTATAAAAGTAATCATACCACTTGTGATATCTTTCTGTTCCTCAGAACTGCCAACACAACACCAAGGGTGAGCTGTGTGAACAGTGTGCAGACGGCTTCTTTGGAGATCCAACTGCTGGAACCCCTGAGGACTGCCAAGCATGTGCCTGTCCCGGCACTGACCCCGACAACCAGTTAGTCTGAACCTACCCCTGTAAACCTTACCTGACCCTGCCAGCTCCTGCTTTCACAATATTTGCCTCACTTGCAGCAAGGTTTTTAATAGTCATTTTATTTCCAGGTTCTCTCGTACCTGTGAAAGTCTGGGTAACGGAGGATACCAGTGCACTGCCTGTCAGCCCGGCTACACCGGCCAGTATTGTGAACGGTATGCTCACACGTCCAGAATTCAGTGAGGCGTGTTTAGACGCAATTATTATCACTACAATGTTTAATGTGATACTCTTCTTTCTCCATAGCTGTGCGCCCGGATATGTTGGAAATCCACAAGCGAGAATCCCCTGCCGTAGTGGTATCTGTTCATTTACTATTTATTTTAATGACTCCATGAAATCAAAATTGGAGGTTTGTGATTTTCAGCTGAAATCAATAGCATCTATATGCTAGTGAGCTTATAAAAGCTGACTATGCATGTTTAATAAATGATGCATATGAACACACACATATCCACAATACCATTTTGCAAACCATTAGCAAATTATGAGTGATTGGCAGTTTAAAAAAAAGGGATGCCCCATTTTCCTGTTTCAAATCTTCAATTGCTTTAATGGGGTCTCTATACAAACGGTTGAGGCACATTTATGGGCCCCTGCATTTGTGAAACAGCATTTCTATTGGACAGATTCTAGTAGAGTGTGTTTGTCTGTCATCAGTTGCTGTGTCTCTAGTGGTGAAGGTGTATCCAGAAAGGGTTCAGATTGCACAGGGGCTTCCAGTCACTCTCAGGTGCCAGGTGTCTGGATATCCACCTCACTATTTCCAGTGGTCCCGTGAGGATGGACGCCCAATCTCCAGCACAGCAGAGAGACGCAGACAAGGTACTGCCCACATTCCTACAAGCATGTTCAGATGACTAGTATAGAATCTCTCAAGACGTCACACATGAATCCTCTGTAGAAAGCAAGCACCAAAAATAGAATTAAATGCTTCATATTGCATATCTATTTTGTGGGGAAACAAGTACTATAGTATATTGCAACCAAGCCTAAAATACAATAAAAACAGAAATATTATTACTATTTAAAAATAACTTCTTCTGTTTGAATCTGTTTTCAATTTGCAGCCAGTCTTCAGTGTCACATGATCATTTAGAAATCACTCTAATATGATTTGCTGCTCAAGAAATACTTTTATTATTGTCAGTGCTGAAAACTTTGTGATAGCTTTTTGCAGGTGTCTTTGAAGGCAAAGTTCAGAACTATTTTTAGCATATATAACAGCACAAGTGGTAGTGTGTGAGTTCATAAGCATGGGAAACCGTTTCATACCACATTGCAGGAGAGGAGTTGCATTTTCCCAGTGTGCAGCCCAGTGATGGTGGCTTCTACATCTGCACCTGCCGAGACCAGCGCAGCACCAATAGAAGCAAAGCTGAAATTGTTGTTACAAGTAAGGTGTTTTTTATTTTTTTATTTATTATTTGCCATTAAAATCACAATATGCACATTATTCGTCTCTCACTTTACACTGATTAAATGTATGACAACACAACATTTTTTTATTTAGTTTTTAAAGTTTGCTTTTACATTTTACCCACAATATGCATTTACAGTAGAACAAAGCTGGTTGGGATTGGACATTAAAGTGCCTCTGTTATGGGTAATGAAAGGTTTATATTTTGGTTTTGGGAGTCTCCCAACAACAGGTTGACATGCATGCAAGGTCGAAAAACACTTAATTTCTTATAATATGCATTTATTTGTGCCTAACTTGCTCAACGATTCATTTATCCAAACCCCTCCTTTAAGAGACGCTAATCTGCATTGATTGGTCCGATTAGTCTCATTTTCATTTTATCATGTCTGTAATGCCTGATAAAGCAGTGTTTGTGAGCTCAGTGCTGCTTTGTGTACAGTGTTACTGGGGAAACTGCTATTTTTACTGCTCCAAACGCTGCACCTAGTGGCAAAGAATGAATTTGCTTTTTCATTCAGACCAATGAGAGAAGACCAACAAGTGGGCAGGCAGAATGCTAATGTTTCATGTCAACATCAACATGAAACGGCTTGGGATTCGTTTTAAAAACGACTCGTTTTAATGATTTAGAGTCGACTCTTTCTTTTGAAAGACAATAACTTTATACACAGTGCACTTTCAGATTTAAAACTTTGAAGGATGTTTTCATTCAACTGCATGAAAGGTCATTTTCAAAAATCCATAATGGGGCACTTTAAAGAACGTATTTGTGAATTTGGATAATGTTAGGTGTTCAATACATCTGATGAAACAAGTATGAATTTGGTGACATTGAGTCATGTAGTGTTCTCAAACGAAATTCTTTACATTATTATATTTGTAATATTTATATTTTATTTGAGAATACATTATATAGTAATTTAAATGTATTTATATTTATTAATTTTGTCCTTTTTGTCCTTTGTCCATTTTTCTTTCTCGATTGACAACGCATTTCCCTCACCAGCCATACCATCCAAACCTATTGAAGTCTTTATCGAGGAGCCCAAAATACAGAGAGTGGTGGTGGGATCTACAGTGAGCTTCATCTGCACAGCCAAAAGCAAGGTATGAATGTCATCTGCGCACACATCCATCACAGACATAATCTTAGCCTCCCTTACTTCCAAACAGATGGGACAGAGAGAGAGAGCAGGATTTGGCTGTGAGTATGAATGACTGTAAGTGAAAATATTTGAGGACATGTGCTTCTCTTGTAGCTGCCAGCGTACACCCTGGTTTGGACCCGCAAAGGCAACGGCAAGCTGCCTAACCGGGCCATGGATTTCAATGGAATCCTGACCATTCATAACGTGCAGCCTGAGGACGCAGACAACTATGTTTGCACGGGCTCCAATATGCTTGGCATGGATGAGGGCACGGCCGAACTCTATGTCCCAGGTTTGTGATTGGCACCACATCCTCTAAACCTCCCTGCCTTTTAGTTTTCTGTCTTTCTCAAGTTGCATGTCTCTATGCTTTTCTTCATTGCCCCATTTTTGTGGCAATGGCTAACTCTCTGTTTTGTGTTTCAATCGTCGCATTAATAGAAAAAAAAAAAAAGTGCTTTTTGATTACTTCCTGAGTATTTTTCCCCACTTAACACAAACTTAAAAGGCTTCTCATGTTGCCAGTGTAAAATCTTTACAGCAGACAGATTGATACAGCTTGTGAATGAAAAGCAAAACTTTGTACTCGATAAATAAATCTCAGAAAATGCTTTTTCAATCAAATCTAATCCAGCACCTGAAATTGTAATATTTTCTTTTATTTTTTTTCCCCTCATGCTTACAAAGGGTGTTGCAAACTAAAATCCTAAGCAAAAAGCTGATTTTGGGTCATGATTATTGAAAACTTGAATCAATGCTCTTAATTAAGGAGTTATCACATATCAATGCAGGCATACAAAACAGACTCCCATGAAGACTGACGGTAGACTGATCATATTAAACATTTGATCAAATTTTAATAGCAGATGATTTTTGGTTCAGAATATTATGCAATTGCACAATGAAAAACAAACGGTGTGCAAATTGTTCAGTTATACATTTTTGATTTACAGAGAAATTATAATTTGCACACTGACATTGAGCAAAAATGTCAAATATTTTGCACAAATTATCACATTAAATTGAGTACATGAAGTGTACATAAAATGGATACATGTCATCTGCAGAGATATTTCTTTTGCTTGTGTTTAATGAATAAGGCCTAGTCATTTTACTAATCGTCAGTCTTTCATGCATTACATTCATGCCTAGTCTTCTTAGTAGCGGTTAGTGAAATCAGCTGCTGGTGTAATTGGGTGTTGTCATGGTGGTGGTTCTGTGTCAGTCTTCTTACTAGTGGGGGATTTGTGTCTTAATTTCCGGGCATGTTTACTGTCATTTTCCTCCTGAGGTGGTCTTTTGGGGATAGGTGGTTTATAAGGTAGGGAGGTGTCATACATACTGGGACTCGTCAGCCAAAAGGACTGCAGGCACAAGCCCGTTCCCGACTCCAAGATGTGATTCCATCTTTATTTTGTCATGGAAATGTTCTTAAATTTTGTATTTGAAAATGGTGCTATTAGTGCAGTAGTTTGAATGTTGACTTTTGTTTTCCACGAGTGTCATATTTTCCATTTCAAATTGTTTCTTTTCCTTCTCTCTTTTTGGTCCTCTAAATGGATTGGAAACTGCCAGTGGTTTAGGCAGTGAGATTTTCAAATGTAACAGTTTCTTTACTGGTTTTGTAAACTCAATCATATTTAGCAGTAATCAGAGACATTTCATAGATAATGCCTTTCAAATGTTTCCGACAGAGATGTGTACTGTAGTTATTTCATAGAACTTAATTCCATATTTATTTTGACTGGTTTGACAAACAGCTGTAAAAAATAACTTTGGTTTACATTTACAAACACAATGAGTAATATAACAGAAATTATGTTTATGTTGACTCTAATGTTTCATGTGTATGTTAAAACAGCTTTCAAAAAATTTTTTTTTTACACATTTGTGTTTTTGCATTGTTTTTTTTTTCTTTTTCAATATGTATGTTTTACACTAGAATGGTGCTTTATAACTTCCCTTTTTGATTTTCTTTTCAGCGAAGCATGTTAGGTATATTTAGTTATTTTAGTAATCAAAAACAATATTTAATTTTGTATATTTTGAAATGGTGCTGTATCTTAAGAAAAGATGATTTTTTTTTACATTATGATTGCATTGTATTGGATTTGTCTAAACTGTGAAATATGTGTACAAATTATTGTTTAAATGGTGAACATATTAAAGCAATAACAGGTAAAACACCTTCGCTCTGTGGAATGAAACTGAAATTCTAAAATAGTCTTTTCTCAATCACAAGCTGTATTAAAAAAAATACAATATGAATGTTTATACTGAGGTAAAGCTTTTACATGTGTTGTGTTTTGATACTAACCTGCATGCTTTGATTTCATCTGAGTGCTGTTTCCTACACTCCTCTTTTAATTGCACAGACAGTGTGCTTACCTAATACTCATTTTTAAATGTCTTCTAAATGTGCATTGATTTTTCAGTAGGAAAGCTCAGTGCCCTCTTTGATTCTCAATGGGGCAAACTATTGCTTGCCATTTTACAGCAACTATTCTTCATGAACTTTTCCATCATTGACTACAATCTAACATGACAAGTGCTGAAAATCAATGATACTGGAGCATAATTGTGGAATTGGGAATAACTTAATTTGCCTTACTAAAAAAAACAATGAGAAGCTTCCTTGTACAAATAAGCTATGTGTGCTGTACATCTCAGTCAAAAGTCCAGATATAAAAGTTAAAAAAGAAATCATATCTGTATCATATTATATTTGAAACATGATTTAAAATGTGAGATTTACTGATGTAATTAGTATGTGAATGATATCAGCCTCAGGCATTCTGAGACATTTGTAAAGCTGCCTGTTTAAACATGATTTACTTTCACGGAAATATAAAATGTACGCTTGCCTAAACTTACAGTATCTAGAGATAATTTAGTCCCCACCTATTAAAGTGTAATTTCACAGCAGCATTGCAAAAAAAGAAATGCAAGTTGTTGCACACTCAGTCTGGAGCTCAAAAGTCATGAAGTCTCTAAGTTGAGTGGCATATACTTAAAATAACATTGAAATGCTAGGTGCGCCAGTGCGCCACTCTCACAGAACCTTCTGGAGACTCACTTGACAGTATCTGCCTGTCCATCATTCACAGAGGCTTCTCAGTCACAGATGTTTTACACTGCCTATGAGATGTTTGAAGGACATAGAAAGCGTAAGTCCACATGGTTCTCTTCCTCAAGGGCTGGAAGGACCTGTTCCTTTCACGCATGCAACATTCACGCCTGCATGCTTTTACCGTCTCAAGTAGTGCCAAGGTACAACCAAACTACGAGCATGGTGCTTATATTACAAAAATAGCTTAATGACCACCAAAGTTTTATACATATTTATTATTTTAATGTTAATCCTGTTTATGACCACATTTTGGTCCGATACTGTACATGTGTTTTTGAGTTGTACACAGAAGCATTACTTGATATGGCTAGGCTTTCAAGACTTACATGGGTCCATTGAAACAGTGAAGCTGCATGCTAACACATTAAGGGACTTCTCTCTGTTGCCAAAGTGTCTTGTATGATTCTTATTTTATTGGTAATTTGTCTGTAACAGAGATTTTTGGTGCTCAAGACCAGTTCTGTATCAGATTGGTAAGGTTAATTCTTTTTGCATGATGTTATACGTGACCAAACCACCAAACATCACACTTGTTACCTAACAGAGAGGGGTCCCCCACACATTTCATCAGCCCAGTATCATGCTTTTGATATGCACGACTATGTTGAAGTATATCAGATATCAAATAATATTCATTATTCTTTGAAGATAATACTGTGCCTATTTTATAATGGCCATCATTCATGTACATATCCAGTGCACTGAACTAGGCTCTCTCTAATTTTATAAACACTATATAAAAGATGGTTTCACTGTAGTATGTATTTAATTGATTTATGGTGATCGATGGATATGTAGATTAATAAATGGTTAGATAGACAGGATATAAGAGCAAATTAAATTGGTGAGTAGACAGATTGGAAGAGAATTGGTAGATAGGTAAGTGGTTGGATGATAGAGTAGGGGAATAGATGCATTGATGGGTTTATGTATAGTCAGAATTTGGGAGGGTAAGTAGATCAATTGATGAATAGGTGACTAGGGGTGTTGATAATTTAGGGGTGTACAAATGTATAGACCGATAGATGGGTAGATAGAAAGACTGATAAGATAAGTGGGTAAAAAGCTGAGTAGATAGTTGGGTGGTCAAAAAGATGGATTGGTAGATGAGAAGGATGGATAAGTTGAAAAATAGACTGTTGGGTAGACTATTATATAGTTGGGTCAGTAGATGTGTAGACATACATGCATGGGTAGATGGATAGTTGGGTGGACTGATAGATGTGGAGACAGATACATCAGGTAATTATATAGATGGATGAATGAAGTGAAAGATTAGTGGGTAGACCGCTAGATGGTTGGGTAGATAATTATGGCGATGTATAGGTAGAAGGGTGGGTAGATGGTGTAAACAGAGAAGGGTGGGTAGATGATAAAGGAGTACATAGATTGGTTAGATGAGTTGAAAAAGGGGTGAGTAGACAGTTATGTGATTGGGTTGATAGATTTGTAGACAGCTAGATGGTTAGGTGAATGGATGGATATGTAGACTATATATGGGTTGTGATGTACAGTAGAGTAGATGGTATCGATAGAGATGGCTGTGTAGGTGATGAAATGTATATACTAGTGTGATTAAATTAAGAAATTTGGTTAACAGATGGTTGGGTGGATGGAAAAGTTGAAAATAGATTTTGTGGGTAGACAAAT
Source organism: Carassius carassius (assembly GCF_963082965.1). Classification (NCBI taxonomy): domain Eukaryota; kingdom Metazoa; phylum Chordata; class Actinopteri; order Cypriniformes; family Cyprinidae; genus Carassius; species Carassius carassius. The sequence continues at coordinate 18,269,339 of NC_081791.1, read as the reverse complement.
GAATAGTTCAGAAGGTAATATGGTGTAGTAGACTGTGATAAGTGGGTAGATAGATGGATAAATGAGTATATTGGTGGATAGATAAATGAGTAAACCGGAACAATTGGGTGGGTGGATAAGTTGAAAAATGAGTGGGTAGACATAGTTGGATCAATAGATGTGTAGACAGCTAGATGGTTGGTTGGGTGAATGGATAGTTGCATAGACATATTTGATGGTTCTATAGATAGAGGTGTCTGGGTAGACAGATGAGTTAGGAAAAAATTGGTGGATAGACAAAAGTTTGGATAGATAGGGAAAATTGGGTAAACTGATAGTTGGGCAGATGAAAAGTTAGAAATAGATGGGTGGGTAGACAAATTAATAGCTGAGCAGGTAGATGGTGTAGACAGGTGGGTAGATAGATAAAGGAGTGAGTTAACAGCTACATGTTTTGGTGTATAGACAGAGAGATAGAGGTGTAGACCGTTAGATAGGTGGGTAGATATATCTTGTGCACAAAAAAGTACTTTTATGAACCAAATAAGAACTCTATTCATGGAGTTGGGCCCATCATGGAAAAAGTAATGCTTAAATACCAAGGCAGCTAAATGAGCACTGTTCAGTCACTGAGAAGCAGACCGGAGCTTACACAGCCCAGCAGTCCACCCCATTTGGTGAAAGAAAGCTTTCTTTTGCTCTGTTGCCCTGGAATCCCTATAGATCGAGGGCTCGGCATCCAGCCGAGTTGGCACAGACAGCAGTGAGGGCCTCGCCCTGCCAAGCCCCATCTGCCACTTCTCATCTTCTCAAGCTGGCTGCCAAGAGACATGATTTGACCATCATCACTGGCAGCCAGACACACACTGCATATGCTGTCACACCACTATCACTTCATAAACACTCTCACAAACAGACCTTTCCCAAATGAAGAGCTGTTTTCAGTTTTCCATCTATTTGCCTTTTTGTATTTTTAGTGCTTATGATAGAGACCACACAGCAAGATAAATGTGAAAAACATTATCAATTAATTAGCATGACATTTAGACCATGAATGAGAAATTCATTTCACTGAAAATGTTCTTGACCTCTTCTGTCATCGAAAAAGGTTAAGGTCTGTTCTGGGTAGGCATTATCTGTAATGACTGGTACTTCAGTTTGAAGTGCTCTACTCCTGTCTGTGATTAACTGGTTTCTACCCCACTGTAGCTACTGAAGGGGCCCAGCCGGTGGCCACAATAAATCCACCTGTGCTGACAGTCCAACAGGGCCAGCGGGCAGAGTTCCGCTGCACAGTGACCGGCAACCCCACCCCTGCTGTGGAATGGATAGGTGAGCCAATCTATGTCTGAGAATATAAATTCATATATTCATTTGTGGTTACTATAATTTTGCCAAGAATAACTTGGGTATAGGACGTGTGATCTTATGTTGGCCCTAGAGCAAAATTCCTGCAAAAGAAGACCCTTGTGAAAAAGTACAATTCCCTAGTGAAAAAAAAAATACATTTTTACAAACCCGATTCCAAAAAAGTTGGGATACTGTACAAACTGTGAATAAAAACAGAATGCAATATCATGGCATCAATACATCTCAAAAAAGTTGGGACAAGGCCATGTTGGGACATGGCATCTCCTCTTCTTTTTATAATAGTCTGCAAATGTTTAGGTATACGAATGTTGTCCCATTCTTGTCTAATACATGCTTCTAGTTGCTCAACTGTCTTAGGTGTTCTTTGATGCATCTTCCTCTTTATGATGCACCAAATGTTTTCTATGGGTGAAAGATCTTGACTGCAGGCTGGCCATTTCAGAACCCGGATCCTTCTTCTACGCAGCCATGATGTTGTAATTGATGCAGTATGTGGTCTGTCATTGTCATGTTGGAAAATGCAAGGTCTTCCCTGAAAGAGACAATGTCTGAATGGGAGCATATGTTGTTCTAGAACTTGGATATAGCTTTCAGCATTGATGTGCCTTTCCAGATGTGTAAGCTTCCCATGCCACACGCACTCAGGCAACCCCATACCATCAGAGATGCAGGCTTCTGAACTGAGCGCTGATAACAACTTGGGTTGTCCTTGTCCTCTTTAGTCGGATAACATGGCGTCCCAGTTTTCCAAAAAGAAATTTTGATTCGTCTGACCACAGAGCAGTTTTCCACTTTGCCTCAGTCCATTTTAAATGAGCCTTGGCCCAGAGAAAACGCCTGTGCTTCTGGATCATGTTTAGATATGGCTTCTTTTTTGACCTATAGAGTTTAAGCTGGCAACGGCGAATGGCACGGTGGATTGTGTTCACCGACAATGTTTTCTGGAAGTATTCCTGAGCCAATGTTGTGATTTCCATAACAGTAGCATTCCTGTATGTGATGCAGTCCTGTCTAAGGGCCCGAAGATCACAGGCATCCAGGATGGTTTTCCAGCCTTGACCCTTACGCACAGAGATTGTTCCAGATCCTCTGAATCTTTGAATGATATTATGCATGATGATGATAACTTCAAACTCATTTTTTTCTCTGAGAAACTCCTTTCTTTGCTCCACTATTTTTAGCCGCAGCATTGGGGGAATTGGTGATCCTCTGCCCATCTTGACTCTTCTGAGAGACTGTGCCACTCTGAGAAGCTCTTTTTATACCCAATCATGTTGCCAATTGACCTATTAAGTTGCAAATTGGTCCTCCAGCTGTTCCTTACATGTACATTTAACTTTTCTGGCCTCTTATTGCTACCTGTCCCAACTTTTTTGGAATGTGTAGCTCTCATGAAATCCAAAATGAGCCAATATTTGGCATGCCATTTCAAAATGTCTCACTTTCAACATTTGATATGTTATCTATATTCTATTGTGAATAAAATATAAGTTTATGAGATTTGTAAATGATTCCATTCCTTTTTTACTCACAATTTGTACAGTGTCCCAACTTTTTTGGAATCGGGTTTGTATTTAATGCTAAGTTTATACAATGCAATTGTACCCTGCAATTGTACATTTGGTATACTTAACTGAAGTTGGAACAACCCATTTTGTACTTAATGCATTTTAATTTTGCAGAAGTAGAGCTGAAGTCCAACTAAAAATATACTGAAGTTTGCTAAAGTGGAACTTTTGCAAGTATACTTTATGTACACTTTAAATATCTTGCATTTAAAGAGCAATATTATTCAAAGATCATACAATCCTCATCAATAGTGACATTAAAACATATTTTAGGCTTAATATTAAGAAATGTGCATTGTGCACAAATAGTACTCCAAATAAAGTTTAATTCCATTTTTTTTTCTGAGTGATATATCAGTAAATATGTTAATAGATTTAAACTATACTTTGTATGAAATAAATGTTTTTTTTACTAGGGTTCAGCATACTTATGAAAATTATATACTTTAAAAGAATATACTTAAGAGCATATTGAATGCAGTGTTTTCAGACACTTTTTAAAGTATACTTTTAAGATTTAAAGTACACTACAAGAGCTCACTGAATACAATTAAGCACACTTATTTTTCACAAAGGGGCCAGAAAAACTTTTTTTCGTTTCCGAATGTTGTTGCCGGACCAACAAGGGTGTGGATTGAAGAACGTGTCCTACCTTCATTGAATCATTGAAAGCATTGTTTGTTGATGAAGATATTGAGTTTTCAATCTGGTAGTGTGGTTAGGTATTCCCACATAACATCAACTGTTCCTTCCTGTCTCCTGAATTCTGTCTTATGATATGGGGTTTGTCAGAAGGTCCCGGGAACAGAATCAGTTCAAAAGCTGTCATTCGTAATGGACTGCTGACCATCCCATCTGTGGATCGCTCGGATGAGGGCGAGTACATCTGCAAGGCTCTGAACACACATGGCGAGCACACAGCCCGGGGAGTTCTTCATGTTCAAAGTACACTAGAAAACTTCAAGATTTACAGTGTAACAAGCTCATAAATCTGACAAGTGAGTTCTCCTTCACTTTATATCTGATGTTTCAGGTACAAGTCAACCTCACGGTCTACCCCATGTACAAGTGAGCCCTCCGCGGGTGGAAATTCATGAGGGTGAGACTTTGCGGTTGTACTGTAGGGCCGTTGGCAGTCCCACTCCTGGCCTCACATGGAAGAAAAGAGGTGGTTCACTGCCACCACAGGTGAGAAACCAGTTTCTCCTTTTGTCATTCATCCTGTTACTCAATCAGGGTTGTGCCATTGGCCATATTTTCCCTTGTTTTTGCCTCCTTTGAGTTTTTCTTTCTGTTTCATCCCGTGTCTTGGTGTTTGTTCAGGCAATTCCTTCTCACGGTTTCCATCAGTTTAAAAGCAACAGTCTCGATGTGTTACAGAGACGTATTGAGGAGCTACAGGTCTGTCCATCTGTCTGATGTCTGTCTCACGCGTCCCATCCCACCTGTCTCGCTTCACTCACCCTCACCAAAATCTATGTGAACTAAATGCATGATTCATTTAATCATTCACGTGACATCCATTAGATTTTTAGGCAAATAAAGCATTGTAGATTACTTATGTGAGTACAAACAATAATTTGTTTGCTCGGTTCAAGTTTGCACCGGTAAACAGGTGTGCTGGTTTCAATTATCAGAGGCTATGTCTACATTAATCCGAATGCATTTGAAATGCTCTCCGTCTACACTAGCGTTTTCAAGTGTTTTGCAAACTTTGTCTCCTCCACACTGAAACATCAAAAAAAGTTACATTCGCTTTCTGCGCATGCGCAAAGCCTCAAATAAGCTCACTGCAGATGATACACATGGAACAGACATGATACGTTTTTATGCAGTTCTTCTGACAGGATTATTTTATTTACGAAAAGAACCCACCATTCATTGACGCGTCCAGGTCACACACTCACAATTGTATGTCTGATCTAAAACGTGACTTCCCTTATGTTTTGCCGCAAATAGCAATTGCAAGTAAATTTGCTTTCACCTTTGCAGGACTGTGATACGAAGAGTGTACAAAGTAACACATCTATAGCAATAGTGTGAAAGTGCATAGCATATAACATGCACAATACCAGTATAAACATGGATATCTATTGGTATAATATGCATCACATGACAAAAATTGCGTCATCGTCATAAAAAAATCAGTTTTCACAGTCAACACTACAACGCGAAATGGTGTTTTCAAATTTAACAAAAAGCTCAGTTTTCCTTGACTAAAAATACCATCTCAGTGTGGATTGAAGGCCAAAACGGAGAGAAAAATATGTGTTTTCAAATGAAAAGTGTGGAAAAGGCAAGCAAGTATGTACAGTGTGGTGCAAAATTCTAGATTGTTTACCCCAAAAATTTTAATTTGCTGAGAATTTACTCACTCTCAGGACTTGTTAGATGTAGATGAGTTTTGTTTCTTTATCAGAACAGATCTGGAGAAATATAGCATTACATTACCTGTTCACCTATGGATCCTTTAATGTCGAAACACATTCACTGCAGATAATCCATTTGTGAGCAAGTGATGTAATGCTAAATTTTAACAAACCTGTTTCAGGTAAGTACATTTTCAGTAAATTTTCATTTTTGGGTAAACTATTTCTTTAAAGCAAAGGCTGTACAAACCAAATACGGAAATTAATTTGCATTTTACAATTGAAATTTGGTCTAAAATTGTTATGCTGATATAAATGTATTTAAATTTGAAAAATGGCAAAATAGAAAGCCAAACAGAAGCAGTGGACCCATTTCTTTTGAAACCCACTGTACATGTTTTGCACTGCTAGATTTGGGTTATTCAAGATATGAGACATGGACTACTTGTCCCATGCTGCTGGAGGGCTTTGGTGTCTTGCATACCTTGTGTCTTTGTAGACTGGTTTGTTCTGCCTGAGAGCACCGCTGCATTGTGTCAGCTTTTCCCAGGGTGTGCTCTTGTTTGCCGTGCGGCCATGCAGAAATTCTGTGTGCTCTAGCAAACGGGCCGCTTTGAAAATTTGTGAATGGTTTCAGACACTCATTCAACCAAGCCTGCCCCATCCAGGCTCTACTGCCGCCACGCTTCACTAGATCATAGTTAAGCAGCTTTACTCCTGGATAAAAAATATCACCCCTCCCTTATGAATACAGTCGTGTTTTCTTTAGCAGCGAGTACACTAAAGATGTAACTTTCAGTTTTAGAAATCCTTTGCATACACGTTGAAAAATTGACAACATAATTGTGCTAATCACATTCATGTATTTGCATCATCAAAACTAAGATATTCTAAATATGTTTTCATTTGAAGGTTGATTTACAGGCTGGGATGTCTCTAGATGTAGGATTTAGATGTTTTGTTGTATAGCCACTAGCTGCTTTAACTGTCCACTGTCACTATATGTTTCGTCGCGTGAAATAATCACTGTCCCCAATGCCATTAATCAATTACAAGTAATTGCAGATTAATCATCTGCTAATATATAGACCTGTAGCACCATAAATGTAACACCAATGACAAATAACAATCTGTTATAAGACATAAATAATTACACCGTGTCTTAACCAGATACAACACAAAAAGTCTTAAGTCTAAAAGTGTACCTGTAAGTCTTTAACCACCACAAACACTGCCTTTGCATTTTGTGAGGCATTTGGGTTATGTCTGCCATGTTGAGCTCCTACTTTTTCGATACAAGTAACATTCGTTATGCTCCTCATGTATATTAATCATCAAACGAGGAAGAGGAGATTCCAAACGGTATAAATCTGCCCCCAGAGAGCACTTTGGAGTGAAAACCATATTGAAGGGTTTTCAAATGTTAGTGTTGGTCACTTCAAAGGGCACTTCAAACTAATTGAGGCTTCTCTCCCATCATGCTTTGTCTAGGTTGATTTAGGCAAGATTCCGAGGAATAGTTTGTTTTTTTTTGGTCCCCATACCCCTCATCACTTCAAAGCTTTCACTTGATTGTGGAGGCTACACCCTTCTTAGGCATTAGGTCCTAGGTACGAGCCCTGTAGGATGAAACGTAGCCTGTTTGTTGAAGTGTAGAATTTAATATTACCCACAATTTTGCAACACAGAAGTGCAGTAATAAAGCAATTTTCTGTGAATTTGTTTGACCTCTGATTTATTATCCAATATAGATAAATGGCTAGGGCGATAATAAAGTCAAGAATATAGTAGATATGACAATTTCCGTAAAAAAACAACAACATAATAAACATGCTAAATTATTGGTATGTGTTTTGCACTCTTTAAGCTACAGTGCATTGCAGGTGCGAGAAAGTGAGTGAATTGTTCTGATTGGCTGTGTTTACGAACAATTTCATTGCATCACATCACACTATTCTTGGTTAAGACACGGTGATAGCCTCATAACAAAAATCTCTTCATAAATGACTAAACTATGCTAAACAGTTTTTACTTAATTTATTTGCCGGTATTGCTGCATATCAATGTATTTAAATTGTTTCATTTAAACTAAGTTTTGTCAAGGTAAGTACTGAGTATTAAATTGTCTACTATTATTAATGCTGTTATGTTTATTCTGTTCCTATTGACCAAACTTACTTGATGTTCACAAAAAGTCAAGCCAATTTATTTATTTAGCATTTTTCACAATGTTCATTTTTTAAAGCAGATTTAAAGAAAATTTTCGCAGCAATAATATCTTAAGCCATGTTCAGACTACACGATTTTTGCCACAATCTGCTTGACGTAGGGTGTCGTGGGGACCATCTGTGACACTGGCCAATAGGAGCACATAAGCGCCTTTGTGCAAGCTTTCAGACATGCCAAAACGAAAGGGAGACAATGGTATCGGTCTTGCTAGGTATAATTTTACAATGAAGGTAAATATTCGTGGAGCTACGGCAACAATACTCCTTCATTTATGATAAGGGACTACCGCGACACAATGAAAAAAGGTTAAATAAAAACTATTCTACCTCAGTTCTCTATGACAGTCCATACAATCCTTTTAATTCATGCCGTCCAGATCTTTTTTGTTTTTTTCTGATGACGAGACAGGGCAAAACATGCTGTTTTCAAGCCATTGTTTGATTACGCTCATACCATCTTCTGTCTTTTCTCGTGCTATTGATGACAGCACGCATGTTGTTGCAATGACGGCATGCGATGAATGGAAGGGTTGCAACGTATAGTTTGACATATTTCTTGTTCGCGACACGACTAGATGAATCATGAACCGCATAATCTTTCACACAGTGACTGTCGTAATCAACAAAAAAATCATGTAGTCTGAACAGAGCTTAGATTCCATATAAAATAACTAAAAATGTACCTCAAATATCCATATTGTACATCCATATCTTCCTCAGGCCCGCATGGAGCGCACTGACATCGGCACTCTCCTCGTACCCAATATCAGGTTGTCTGATGCAGGCACATATCTCTGTGTTGGAACTAACACTGTTGGTTCCTCAGAAGCTCATATTGAGGTCTTTGTAAAAAGAGGTGAGGCAAATCCATTCATTTTATACTAGTATTTTTAGGATATAATAGTAATTTTATTCTGTCATGGTGATCAGGAGAAATCATCCCCTCTGGAGTCACCATCCAGCCTTCTATTGCTTCTGTAATGGAGGGAGAGACTCTGGATCTTAACTGCATCGTCCCAGGAACCTCTCCAGCATCTGTCAAATGGAGCAGGGCAAGCGGCCTGCTGTCATCCAATCATCAGGTTTTATCTCAGTCCACTATGAGGCATATTTGAATTACATGAAGTATGTATGACAGATCTTTGAGCTGATTGTTAAATATATGAACTATATGTGTCCTTTCATGTGCATTTGACTCAAGGTTTTAGGAGCTCAGCTGCGGATCCTGCAGGCCTCTGCAGATGACACTGGAGAATATATCTGTCAGGTGGAGGACGGCCCATTCCCCCGTCAGGCTTCTGTATCTGTGTCTGTGTTGTCCAGCTCGTCCCGTAAGTCCCTTAGATTGATGAGAAACAGAAAAGTTCATCTTGCAGATCATTAACCAAATTTAATCTATCTTCATATTTTGGTTTTTCATCATCTCAGCCCTTTATCTCTTGCTGTGTCCCAAGAATTCATTTGATGATATTTCATATTTGATGATTTTTTTTCCATAATGGTGTCCATTTTATGTCAAATACTTAAATGGGTCATCAGATGCCCATTTTCCATTTTCCAGTTGATATGATCCTTTAGGGTCTTAATGAAAAGTCTGTAACAGTCTGGTTAAAATTTCTTAATGGTAATGTAAAACAACAGTTTTTACCCTGTCAAAAACAGCTCCGTCTACAACAAGCTGTTTTATTGCATGTTGCTTTAAATGCTAATTAGCTCTGTTCACCCCGCCCCTCTCTTCCAACCACTGGGTGGATCTTTATCATTATAGGGTGGTTGTGTACACACACTGCCAACACACATTTCAGTTCAAACAGCTTGTAAGAGTGCATGTAGCATCTGATGACCCCTTTATCTGAATCATTGAAACGTTCAATTATACAGCTCTCTTTTTTGTTTTTGGGAGTTTTTCTTTCACCTTAAGCCCTTTTGGGACAGTAATTGTTTCTCATGTGGTCGTCATACATTTAAATTTGCAACATTTTAGAGCTAAAAAAGATTAAAAATGACTGTGATGGCAAATACAGAATTAATATGACAAGAAGAATTCACTATTCTTTATATACTTATATACTGTATATATACACTATTTATATATATACACTATTCACTATATACTTTATCTAGAGAAGCACTAGATAAAAATGTGAAGACTGCACAACATAGGCAGATTTGTCCTCCACATTTTAAATGTGTGGAATATTTTTGCCACTTTCAATGGCACATTTTTAGCCTGTAAAGTCCTGTTTAATGGGTTTACTCAATATGTGCCTACTATATTTTGTGGCTTAAATGTGGAGTAGGTCTCCAGAGCCCCATTATCTCCATTGAGCCACACAGTGCTGCAGTGAAGCAGGGCGAGTCTGCGAGCTTCAGGTGCAGGGTCCACAGCGGAGCCCAGCCGGTGCGCTTAGAGTGGAAACCCACCAACAACCTGCCTCTGCCAGGTACACTGCTGCAATTCACTTTCATGTCAGTCATCAATTAATATGATGCCTGAATAGAAATGATTTTGCTTCTTTTCATTTGTTCTGTAGATAACGTGAAGATTGGTCTTGACAATTCACTCCTGACTATTACCAATGCCCAAGCCAAAAACAAGGGCGCTTATCGTTGTGTGGCCAGCAACCTGTTCGGAATGACCCACAGCATAGCTTCACTCATCGTGAGAGGTAAACCAGTTCAGAAACAAACATTAATAAAACACTATTTTTGGTTTCAGTTTTTTTGGACATTTTTCTTGCTCCATTTTATAAGTCTATTCTTATATTTTTGTCTGATTTCATACTTAGAATCTCCTAAGGCTGTAGTGACCCCTGCAGGACCGCTGCGAATCAGGGTTGGCGATCCCATCAATCTCGAATGCCAGGCCGCTGGAGAGCCAAGACCCTCTGTCAGATGGCACAGACTAGACAACAACCGCAAAACGATTCTGAGCAGCCCCGTTCCCGTCGATTCCAGTGCTATCATGCAGGTTATGGGCTGTTGAAGTCGAGCCGTTGTTGATTTCACAATCGTTTGCATCTATATGTTAATCAAAGTGTGTTTGATTCTATGTTCAGATCTTAGTTGCACGGCCGGAAGACAGTGGCACGTATGTGTGCACTGCACAGAACAACCAGGGCACAACTGAAACTCGAGTAGAGGTGTTTGTTGAAGGAGCGTCTCAGGTGCCCACTGTCCCCCGTGCCAGCGTACGTGAGCCTATGATAGTCGTGGTAGAGGGATCAACCGCAACACTTCATTGCGACGCCCATGGTAGGTGCAATCTTATGACTGTTAAAATACAATAGTTGAAAATGAAAGCAGACTTCTATTAAAGCTTTTTTTTATCTTACCTAAAGGTTTCCCAAAGCCCACCATCACGTGGTCTAAAGAAAGGTCTTCTCTGCCTTGGAGACACAAGATTGTTGACAACAGCCTGGTCTTACCAAATGTGGGCCGTCAGGACTCTGGTCAATATGTCTGCAATGCCACTAACCACATGGGCACCAGTGAAGTCACCATCATGCTGGAAGTAGACAGTGAGCTTAACTTGTTCTTAGAGATGATTGTTTTTATTCCTTGTCTATCTGATTCATGTTCATTTTACACTTCAAAGATAGTTTTTTTAAAATTGTATTTAACTTTGTTTTCCAGAAAAAATGTCACCCAAATCCAATAAATGTACTTGAAGCAAAATTGTTTACAATATTATGACATTAGAGAATATATTTTGAAATACATTTATCATACATACTTTTTGAACAATCGTGTCTGACATCTAGATATTTATTAGAAAATTATTATACATGCATACATTGCAAAAAAAAAATCAAAAATTGTTTTTGTTTGCAAGAAAACAAATCTAAGTATTCTTAAAACGTGTTAGATGTTCAGAATGTCATAAGATATTAATGCATTTTAGATCATTACTATCAAATTAATTTATCTACTAGTTTATATTCTACATATTTTCATGTCCATTGCAAAAATGATTTTCTTATTCAGTTTTCTTTTCTTGTTCTAAATAAATCGAGAATATATGATAATTGTACCTATTTTCTACATTTAATAAAGTATTAATACATTTTAGATAATATACATTTAATTAATGTATCTTGTAATTGAATTTATTATCTTACTCCTTTAGTACAATTTTTTCTCGTTTTAAACATAAACCTCACAAAATTTAGTTAAATTAAGCTTGAAACAAGAAAATCAACAGAGTAAGAAAAAAAAGTTTTAAGGTGTCCTTAATTAGTCCTTTTCCACCAAAAAAGTTTTAGACTGAGTAATATTAATTAAATAAACATACATATACTATATGGTTAGGGTTAGGATTATGGTTTGGCTTAGGGTTACTTGCATGTAATTATGCATAATTTATAATTTTTTTTTACAGGGGTACTGCCCTATGTGAAAACACGCATCTGATGGAATTTACAGCTGATTAAATAATCAGCTTTAGCGATATTTATCGTGCACCCCTATATTTTTTACATTTTCACATTGTAGCTTTTGTATGAATTCCTCCAAGAAGTGTGAAGCATATTTTCCTGTTTTTGTAAAGCTCTCTAAAATAAGCCCATGGTAATTTTCCAACATCCTGTAACTGACATTTCTTTGGTTGGAGCAGCCCCACCCTATGCCACTTCCTTGCCCGATGACGTGTCTGTTCGAGAGGGTGAAGTAATCCGCCTGCAGTGCCTGGCCCATGGCACCCCGCCCATGCGTTTTGAGTGGACTAAGGTCAATGGCAGCTTGCCTCCTACTGCTCAGCAGCAAGGAGAAGACCTCCAGATCAACCTGGCCAAGGAGAGCGATGCTGGGACATACAAGTGTGTGGCCAGCAACAAGGTTGGCAAGAGTGAAGCGCTGGCCAGAGTCTCTGTCCGATGTGAGTACTGACAGTTCACTTTAATGCATGCATCATACATTCCTTCAAACTCACAAAGTGATCATCAGAAGAATTATAACTAGCATTTAGCTTGACCTCTGACCTCTGTGTCCTGCAGCACCCCTGTCAGTGAAAGTGTCCCCACAGGTAGAAGTGAAGGCTCTGGGCAGCGCTGTGGAGTTTACTTGTGCTGCTAAAGGAGGGTCTCACATTGAGATTGAATGGCTGAAGGAGGGGGGAGCTCTTCCGCCAAATCATCACATTAAAGACGGAGTGCTCAGGTGAGTTTCATCTAATATCAAACAATCAATCCTTTATTTATTTATAAAGCACCTTAAAAACCATGAAGGTATAAATAAATAATTAATATAATTAAGCTAAATGTATCAGATTTAAAAACACCAGAGCGGGTAACCAGTTTCCAGATCTATATGATTAAGGCGGGGTTGACTAGTTCGCCACCAAATGTTGGTTTGTATGAATTAATAAAATTGCAATATTATTCAAAATATTAGTTTTTTTTATTTGTTGTATTATTTCAAAATGTTTTTGAAAGAAGTCTCTTATGCTCACCCTGGCTGCATTTATTTAATCAAAAATAAGATTACAGTTTAAAATACCATTTGTCTATTTCGCATATTTCAAAATGCATTTTTTTCCTGTGATGGCAAAACAGCAATTATTCCAGTCTTCAGTGTCACGTGATCCATCAGAAATCATAATACTCTGATTTGCTTCTCAATAAACATTTCTTATTGTTATCTTGAAAACAGTTGTGATGGTTAATATGTTTGCGGAAACTGATACATTTCAAAGTTTACAAGAACAGCATTTATTTCTAAATAGAATTTTGTTAGTAGCAATTCTTTACTGTTACCTTTCAATCAATTAATATGTACTTGCTAAATTAAAAGTGTTAATTTCTGTAAAAAAAAAAAAAAAACACACACATAACCTGAATTAAAAATATGTTTGATAATTTTTTTCCCACAAACTTACAGTAATGGAATTTAATTGAATGGTCAAGATTTATCAGGGTATCTTCCATCCATTCCAAATCCGTTTTCAATTAAAAAGCAGAAAATGAAAAGACTCAAGAGGATTCTATTGAGAGAACATGAATTCAATAACGAGAAATGGAAAAATGGCTCGTTTATTCGTTATTCCGTTTAGTTTAACAAACGGAAAATTAGTTTTTGGCTTGAAACCTCCAAATTTAATTTAAGATATTTTTTATTCACACTGGTTTATGCATTTAATGTTTGTCCATCTGGAACTTTTATTTTTCATGAGCTGTATATTTTAAGATGTACTAGGTGTTGATAAATCACATGCACTGAATGTAAAGAGCTAATGTCAGGGCTCTCCGTCCTGCTCCTGGAGGGCCAGTATCCTGCAAAGTTAAGCTACCCAGAATAAAGTAAAATACCCAGTCTTCAGGATCAGTAGCAATGTCCAAGCAAGTGTGTTGGAGCTAAACTCTGCAGAACATGGTTCTCCAGGTTCGGGACTGGGTTTTAAATCTATAAATGAATTTGTACAGTTGGGTGTCTGCATGCAGAGGTGTACGTCAGTAAGTACAATGTAAAACGTAATCTATAAAGACAAAATCTTCAGATCAGCATTTAAGCCACTGCCTTGAGGTCTCCGTCCATTGGTCAAAACAGACCTGCACCACACTCCTACTAGCTGTCAACATTAACTGCGGCTGATGCCAAATAAAAATTATTATGTATTATGTAACAGCAAGTCACTTGTGCAAGTACATTTGACTTGCAGTTTTCCAAAACATAATCATTTTTATTTGGCACCAGCTGCAGTAGTTAATGTTGTTTTATATTATACAGCTATCATTGAGCTAAGGTGTTACACAGATATGGCATATTCATGGCAGTACACGCGAAATGCATGTATTTATTTGTCATTTAAACTTATGTAAACTGAAATCCTGTCTCCCCCTCTAGTGGACATTAAGTGTAAGACCTTCATTGCTCAGATAACTGAAGTCACTAGGATTTTTTGAGAAGGAAAAAGTCTGACCAGTTATACAGCAACGCGAGTCAGACGAGTCTGAAGATCTGAGCTGAATTTGGTGAAACATTAAAGTTTTAGTGGGTGTCAATTACTCTCATAATAAAAAATAATAATGTTCAAATATATGTTGGCTTTCTCAAGGCCAAAAAAGAATACTAAGAAGAGAAACATCAATCAATTTAGTATGTAATAAAACTAATATTACTAATTTATTTCATAAATTTAACTATATTAATTTTCACAATTATTTATTAATATCTGTTTCAAATATTTTGCTAATTAACAATGAGGGTGGTTTCAGACATTATCGTACTGACTCTTATTCTGCCTGAAAGAATGAAAGCTGAAGGCGGAGCGATTCGACCAGATGAAAGCAGTGTTTCAGCGCCGCCCACAAGTGCAAATGAAATATTGAAGCCATAAACCGATTTGTAAACCCCAAACGACAAAATGAGAAATCGAGCCAAAACTCATTTTCTGTTTGTTAAACTAAATGGAGTAACGAATAAACTAGCCATTTTTCCATTTCTCGTTATTGAATTCATCACGTTCTTTCACTTGAATCCCCTTGAGTCTTTTCGTTTTCTGTTTTTTAATTGAAAATGTATTTGGAATGGATGGAAGATACCCTGATAAGAGTGCCGTTAACACTACAAATTGTGTAAAAAGTGAAAAAATATTTCTAATTTAAGGAAAACTATTTTTTTTATATTTATTGATTTTTTAATATCAGTTTTTTAACAGGGTAGTGCACAAAATTAGTTTTTTAATCATTAAAATAAAAAAATAAAAAACTACAGTAAATTGTAATCAGATTATCTGATTATGACAGAATTATGACCTTGTTAAATTATTTTGTGTGCAGTTTTTAATGTGTTTATCTGTTTCTCCTGCTTTGTTAATGTTGTTAAATAATATTCTCTTTGGGATATGTAATATTATTTGCAATTAAATACCCTGATGTTTTGAATTGTCTTGTGTCATTTATTTCTAATATTTGTGCAGAATTGAGAACCTTGAACAAAGCAATGAGGGAATCTACACGTGCAGAGCTACAAGTCTGTTTGGACAGGCTCAGGACAGTGGCAAACTCACCATTCAAGGTCCGTTATGATATCCAATATGTTTCCAAATCTTAGTTTACTAAACTTGAAAACCAATGACTTTGTGCTCTTTGTCTTCACAGCTCTGCCCAAAGTGATGATCAATGTGCGCACATCAGTACAGACGGTGATGGTGGGCAGCTCAGTGGAGTTTGAGTGCCATGCGATCGGGGATCCTGAGCCCACGGTGCGCTGGAGTAAAGTGGGAGGCTCTCTCCCTGATCATGTGGAAATAAAGGGGAACATCCTGAGGATTGATCATGTGGTCGAATCAGATTCAGGACAGTACCGCTGCACAGCCACTAATAATGTTGGCTCGGAGTATAACCAGGTGGTCCTTAATATCCAGTGTGAGTACGTTATTATATCCAGGATGTTTATGATGCTTCTTTTGCCAGTGGTTTTTATTTGGAGTATGTGACACCTTTAAAACGGCAAGCTGAGTCCTGAATCCAATGCACTTTGTAGCCTTGCCTCAGATTTCTGCACAGCCTGAGTCAAAGGATGTAACTGTTGGCTCTGATGCGGTCTTGCCTTGCATTGCATCTGGATATCCAGTCCCAACCATCACATGGTCAAAGGTAACCTTTACATTTCCTGGCTAAATTTGCCCTACTGTAATTCAAAACACCAAAAGTACTAAGAGTACCAAGTATGGTTCTGTTCACTTTAAAAAGAGATTGTTAAGCCCATGTGTGCTCTTCTTTCAGGTGGAGAATGAGTTGCCCCCTAAGTGCAGACAGGATGGCCATGTCCTGACAGTCCCTGGTGTCACACACACAGATGCAGGAACGTACGTGTGTACAGCTGCTAACAAGCAAGGAAAAGTCGAGGCCTTCACCAGACTCCTTGTTCATGGTCTGTATTGCAAGTCCGTTCCGTCTGTAGTTACATATTTTTTTCCAGAGTAAGTCTTTAGTCACAATGCTGCTTGTCTGTAATTGTGGCTTTGTGATGAGAGCACTGATTCCATCTGGATGTTTAGACAAAGTATAGTTCTGCTTTAACATCTCCATGGGATCTGGTTAAATGTCATTAAGTAGATATTTTTATCCAAAGTGACTTAAGAAATGTTGCCTTTTGGATCTCTTACAGTGTGGAGATATGGAAACATCCTTAACTATTATGCTACCACCACCAAGACGTGTTTTTCATGAGCTGTTTGTTACTCTGAAGAGTTTCTGAGATGTTCTACTTGTCTCTCTAACATTCATGTTCATATGGTCTTCCAGAGAGAGTGATGCCCTATTTTACCCAGGAGCCACTCTCTTACCTCACACTCCACACTATCAGAAACGCCTACCATGCATTCAGCATCAAAATAACCTTCAGACCGGATAATGTTGATGGTAAGGACCCTCAAATCTTCCAGATGCTTCTCTGCACCAAATCAGTTCTAAATATGACTTAGTTTAAAAGTTTGTCATTACTAAAAAAAAGGTTTATCATTTAGAGAAAGAAACTTCACTTTGTTCTCTGTAGTGACTGTCGTTTATTAAATCGAAGATTCTTCAAAATGTCTAATTGTTTTCCCTCATAAATAAGAAAGCCATTTTAGCTACAAAAATTTATTTGCAGTATTGCCTAAACTAAGTAAAGCACTCACAGTTTCTAAAATGTTCAGTCCTTGTACAGTTATGTTTTAATATATATACGTTTCTTTATTGTATGTAAACTCAATTAATCTTTTTGTTCTTTGCCCTCTTTCACATCTCTTTGGTATGAAGGGCTCATTTTGTATTCGGGTGAGTCTGCTTGTTTGCCTGAGAGTGCCAGAGAGAGCACATGCTGCAAGATGTTTTAATGCCATGCAACAGTGCAGCTCAGCATCTCTCACTGGCCCCTTAGAAGGGTCCTTGTGAACATATGCAGGCATGACTATAGATTATACTGTTCATCAAAGCATTTCTGCTTCATGTTGAGTTGGTTGCAGCATGATACAGGAATGTTATCATGAACCGACTGAAGCTTTTACACCTGGTAGTGACAGTTATACAGTATGTGTGCATAATTGATGGTTTCTTTCCAAATAAAAATTCTAAATAAAAAAAAATCAGTAATTTTAAAGAGAAGCTTTAATAGTTTGTTACAGCCATAAATGTTATATTAGTACTGCAATTTAAGTTTAATGTAAAGTACACATATATTATTTTTCTCATACAATTTTTTTTTATTTTACAGTGAAATATTCCCATAGTAACATTTCTTATTTTATGTAGTATTTTTATATGTATTAATATTTTATTTAGTGATAATAATAACTCAATAAATAAAAAAAATGTTATTTTATAGCCAGCACAAAATTTTGGTCAAATTGTGCAGATTTGTACAAACAAGCACAGCAAACCAGGACTTTTTTTAAAATAGCAATCACGTTTAAAAAAAATAAAATAATAATAATAATAATGTTTTAATGCAATTCTTTACCCCCACCCAAATCTTGCAGCCCTGCCAATACATTTACAATTGTTAATATCTGCTGAAAACCCATATGGTAACAATATATTGTGCATCTTTACAAATAAAACTTGAATTTTTGGCAACTTGGTTAGAGTGACTAATAACTCAGAGGGTATGTTCTGTACCAGTGCTTCTTAAAAATTTTGCTTCAGGATCTTATATTGGACAAAGTGGTAATCCAACACATTTTTTGAGTCGCAATCCATCAGTTGAGGGCCACTGGTCTGTACTACCCCATCTGATAGTCATTATGCCCATGTGATGGAGAACGCGAAGACTCATGGCATGTGCCCATGCATGTGGCTTGCGTTGGCATTGTGAAATGCTGAACATGGCAGCAGCTTTTCCCTCAGCATGATGCTTTACCTTCAGCTAAAACAGAAAGGAAATGGCTTTCTGTATAGGCGAGCTTTTTGGTTAACTAGGCTGAATGCTGGAATCAGACTGACTTTCCCTTTTTGTCCAGGTATGATTCTATATAATGGACAAAAGAAGACCACCGGTGCTGACTTCTTATCTTTTGGATTGGTTGGGGGCCGTCCTGAATTCAGGTACATTAATCTTCAATATCAAAGCAATCTTAAGGATACAAAATTTCATATCTGAAATGAGATTTAACTTTGGCTTTTTAATGTGATGTTCCAAATGTGCGTATTTTCCTTCCACAGGTTTGATGTCGGCTCTGGTATGGCAACCATTCGTTACCCTACTCCCATTAAACTAGGCGAGTTTCACACAGTGAAGCTGTATAGGAACGAGACTCAGGGCTCTCTTGTTGTGGATGGAGAAGCTCCTATAAATGGAACCTCACAGGTGCATATTCCTCTCTCCATAATTTGATGATTTATTATGCTTTCTTATTAATAGACCATGTTAAATGGTAGTATAGGGGCGATTAAACAAATGTAGTATAACATTCTGTGTCCGAGCAGGGAAAATTCAAGGGTCTGGATCTGAATGAGGATCTTTTTGTGGGCGGTTATCCAAACTACAGCATGCTCGCTAAAACTGCAGGCCTCAAGACAGGGTTTGTCGGTGAGAAATGTCATGTCACCATCATGTTATGTGAATTTTGTTGGAGAGTGTCAGTTGTAGCATTATACTTGCATTCTTACACTGAGTTTTGGTCTTTCTTCAAGGCTGTATCAAGCAGCTGATTATTCAAGGTGAAGAGGTCATTTTCAAGGACATTGATAAAAGTTCAACCGGAGTTTCGAATTGTCCCACTTGCAAGGATCGCCCATGTCAGGTAATCATTTACAAACAAAATTGTTCTTTTAATTAAACTGTACAGTAACCCCAAAAAGGTGAATTATAGGTAAATTTCATTGCTTAAGAAAAAAAGTATCAAATTAAGTAGCATCTAGGATTGACTAGCAAGACTTTTCATGGCACTTTTCAACTACCTCAGTGATCTTAAATTGACATTTTTTTTTTCTCAAATACTTTGTGCCTCTATCTTTTTTGGACCAGTGAATGCATTTTTTGTGTTTGGCCTGTGAAAATCGATAAGCTAAAGAAATGTGTGTGTTTCAGAATGGTGGCGCATGTGAGGACTCTGCTGCCAGTCTCTACAAATGCAGTTGCCCAAGAGGATTCACAGGGAGCAACTGTCAGCATCACTCGTCCTTGCACTGTCACACAGGTCAGCATTTATAAAATCAGGATCCGGTTTTGTAAACAACATGCTTGATTTACTTCTTTGTTCATTATTCTTTTTGCCTATGACTGTAACAGAGGCCTGTGGGCCAGATGCCACCTGTATTAACCGACCCAATGGTTTGGGCTACGATTGCCGCTGTCACTTGGGCAAGTCTGGAACCAAATGCATGGATGGTAAAGCTCAATATGCAGTCATATTTTAAATTTTCTAACTGTTTTAAGGTCAAAAGTGGTTCTTACTATCCCTCTTAATGACAATCCCAGGTACTCTGGTAACTACTCCATTGTTTGACCGAGATGAGTCTTATATTGCGTATCCTCCTCTTACAAATATTCATAACGACCTCCGGATTGAGATGGAGTTCAAGCCCATGGATTCAGAAGGGCTGATGTTCTTCAGCGGAGGCAAAAAGATGAAAGTGGAGGACTTTGTGACGTTGTCCATGGTGGACGGACATGTCGAGTTCCGATATGAACTTGGAACAGGTGAGTGATCTGATTATCAAATCATGTGTTCTTTGCTCATTTTTGTATTGATTTATAAAAAAAAAATTGTGCATGTGCATCATGGTCATTGAAAGAAACCAGTGTTATTTCACTGTTGTTGACATAATAATATAGTTTTTGTCATTTTCTTTTTTTAAATTTTAGTTTTAGTTAAAGTTTTGTTGTGTTTCTGTCATGTTTATGATTATTATTTGTTATTTTTTATTTTTAAATGTCTAAATAGTTTTTTTTTCCTGTTTATTTTGTTTGTTTGTTTTTTATGTTCAATGTTTATTAAACAATTTAATTTTATTATACTTGATTTTTAGTTGATTTCGGGTAATGCAAATGTTTATTATTTATTATTCAAATTTTAGTTCTAATTTTCATTTACAATAATATCACAGAAAGGAAGGGCTTAACCTTCGGAAAATAATGATCATCACCCTCAAGAGGTCTAAATTAAATTAAAAGTAAATATTGTATTAATATGAAATTGTTGATTTTTCTATTCATTCGATGTAATGAATTTCGCACACATACTGTAGATGAAGATATATAAAATATATCATATATCATAATATAAATATATCATATGTTAATATAAAAGTAAAAGTAAATTATTGTTTTATTTTTATTAATCCTGTAGATGTACAGTACAATATTTAAAAAAAAGACTTGTGATCTAATGTTGTGCCCCCTTTCCACCTAAAAGGTGTTGACCTTTCAAAAAAAAAAAAAAAAAATTTGACACCAAAATGAAAAGAAAGTACCTCCATGCCTGAGTACAATGTAACCTTACAGATAGTGAAACCCGGAACCGGTGTATAGTGGCTTGTTCTGTCCAAGCTAAATAAGCTTTTTCCCCATGTTCTCAGGTCAGGCAGTTCTGCGTAGTCAGGAGCCCGTGTCTCTGGATCAGTGGCATCGCGTGGTGGCGGAGCGCCTCAATAAGGACGGCTCCTTGAAGGTGGACCACGCACGAGAAATCACAAGATCGTCTCCAGGCAAGGCCCAGGGCCTTAATATCCACACACCCATGTATCTGGGAGGAGTGCCCAGCATGGACATCTTGCCCAAACCTGCCAATGTTAGCATGCTGTTTGATGGATGCATAGGAGAGGTGAGAATGGCCTTCACACTAAGTGTTGTTCATTACAGCCCACAGTCATGTTTTGATATTAAACATTTTCATATTGGCTTTGTTTTTTATTTACAGGTCTTCATCAATGGAAAGAAGCTGGATATATCATACAGCTTCACTGAAAGCAGAGCCATCAGCCAGTGTACAGATGGCAGCCCATGTGACCGCAGGCCTTGTCTGCACGGAGGCACCTGTATGGCCAGTGCTGAGTACGAGTACCAGTGCCTCTGCACTGAAGGATACGACGGTAAGTCACTTAACCAACTTGTATTTGTGTTTGTATTTAATGTTGGTATTGATATTGACTATGATGGTACTTGATACTGGAAAGAAATGGGTTCATCCATCCCTATTTTTAAGGTCAAAGGGAAGTCTTTTAAAATCTTCTTCCATAAATTTGATTTCTCATAATTGTTGTTTAATCCAAATTTATTCCATATTTTCCATTTCTTGCTTGTTGTTTCTCAGGTGACCGTTGTGAAATAGTGAGGTCGAGCTGTCGAGACTCCTCTCAGTGTCAGAACGGTGGCAGCTGTGTGAATAGCCACTGTGTGTGTCCCGCCGGCTACACAGGCCGGCACTGTGAGAAAGGTCAGCTCACAGCTGCTAGATGTTTAACACATTGTTTTGCAGAAATCTTCTTGTATGTGATTTGTGACTGCATTGATGCACCTACATATATTGTACATTTATTGTTATGTGTTTCTATATTGCACATTACTGTCAGCTCTTTCCACCCAAAGTCCACTTTATCTTTAAGGACATATTACAAGTAGAGAATTGTGCTAGTTATAACATTTCTCAATGTAGGTTTACTTTTGAAAGACACATGATTTAGTCTTGGGCAGAATAGAAGCTAATGTACATTTTCACTTTTATTGAAAAAAAAAAACCTTCATCAAACAAATACAATTAGATCCTAATAACTTTGAGCATAAATATGAAGTTTAAATATTAGTTTGGAAAATAGACAAGTTTTAAACTAGCCTAATCTAAGTGTTAGATTTTTAGATTTGTATCTAAATCTAAGTGTTCCTGTGGCTCAAGTGGTAGAGGATTGTGTTCGCAGCGCAAGGTTGTGGGTTTGATTCCCAGGGAACACGTTAGGTAAAAACTGTTAGCCTGAATGCACTGTAAGTCACTTTGGATAAAAGCGTCTGCTAAATGCGTTAATTTAATTTAATTTAATTTAATTTAATCTCTAGTACTAGAGCTATTTTTGCAAATTATATTTACTAATATATGATTTATACATTTTAATTTCGTTTGATTTTGAGTTTTAATATTAGTTTGTTTTAGAAGTTATGTCCTTTTGTTGATTTATGAGTTTTTTGTTTCTTTTTAGCTTTATTTCTATTTTAGTTTTTGTCTTTTTTTTTTACTTCAACTTATTTAATTTCACTCGAGTATTTAAGCATATATTCATTTATTTATTTCATCCAATATTTATATTTTATCTTAGGTTTTTTTCAATTGACAAAATTAGTTTTTAATAGTCCTATACATTTGTTTACATTACTTAAAAAGTCATTTAACATCTATGGCGATAAGCATACAGCTAACTAATGCCAAGATGTGTGCAATGTGAATTTAAATTGCTTTATTATTCATACTGATAATATATTGGTCTCTTTCGGCACAGTTTGCCTCGTTTGTCATTTTACAGAATTCACATTCACTGTGGGAATAAAGGCATTTGTCAGTAGTTTCATAGCATTAAACTGAACCACAGCTGTAAGTGATTCATCATCAAGCACCATAGGGAAATAATTGTCGGTTCTTCATAACATACTGTGGTGACACCAGTCTGGCTGCCTAACGTCATCCAGCAGTAGCGTGTTGGACACATGTGAATGAATCTCACCCCTGCAATCTCATGGCTATCCCACACACACAGGGCAGGAGTCCAGGTTCACCGAGGCGCTGTGGAATTTGGAGGGTAGTGGGGGAAATGGTACAGTATGACTACAGTCTGCCTGACACGCTCGTCACTAACAAGGGGAGAGTGTCCTCCTCGGGGCCCATCTAACAGCACAAATAAAACAACCACAACAAACGGCCTCAATGAGGGGACAAAAGGAAGCCAGAAAGTGAATAATTTTAGGGGTCTGTTTACAGAGCTCTTATTACCAACATCAGAGTCAATATCAAGCACATTTCTGATCAACAATGCTGATGAAGAAAATTGTTTTTAAAATGCATTTTTTCCCAAAAAATTTGTCTTATTTATAAATCTTATTTATATCATATTGATAAATATATCCAGATAAAAATAACACAAAAGTTGTAAGAAGTAAAAAAAAAAAAAAAAAGACTTTCTGATCATTTATTTTTCATGTTTTGAGCATAAATGTTTAAATGTAGTGGGGTTTGTCCTTAACTATTTGTCAGTAGAACTATAAATTATTTGACAACATATTTGCTTAATATCTACATTATGCAGTTATGTAAATTAGTTTTAAGGATGTTCTGATATTTTAATACAAATATTAAATATTAAGACAATTATTTTTCTAGCATATTTAAACTGCCATTCAAAAGTCTTGAGCATTTTGAAAAGTCTTCGCTTTTTTTTATGCATTAACAACATTATTGTAACTTGTAATAATATTTCATAATATTTGTTTTAACTGTATTTTTTGATCAAATAAATGCAGCCTTATTAAAAGAAAAAAAACGTCATATCTTCCCAAGCCATTGAAAAGTAGTGTATGTATATTAATATATTTAATGCTGTAATTAATATCTAAGAAGTGCTTGATGTCCCTGAAAGTTTTCTTAAACAAAAAAAAAAGTCCAACAGCTTAGTGATACTGTTGTCTTGTAAATAGATCCCTGAAATATTGTGCTTTCAAAATGAATGGTCTCAGTCTGCACTCTGCACTCACTTGGTTACTTCGTCCTCTGTGAAGTTTTAAATGTAACGTTGAGGGGAATTCTGTGTCTTCACGCTTAAAGTTTATGGTAGTTTTTGTGGGTAATATTAAAATGATGACAGTTGCAAAGCTATGGCAATTTCTTAAGGCCAACAACACACATAGAATTCCCCTTTAGCATCTCTTGAGGCATCTTGTCTAGTCCACCGCTCGCTGCAGTTTCAATTTGTCATCTCGTTCTCGGGTTATTACACGGTTCAAGGGAATGCTTTGTGAGGAATGCATATTGTTGTTCCGAGTTGTGACTGTTACATTGACAGCAGTGTGTATTTGCATTCGTTTTCATTTATCTCATGAAGATAAATTAAAGCAACACTATTTAACGTTTTCTGTGTTCGAAATTTGCCAAATGTAGGCTATATAATGAGCGAGTACATCATAAATTCATCTACCAAACCGCCTTTTTGTCTTATCCCAAATCACTACGGTACATTTATAAAAAGTGGTTATTTTTGGACTATTGTAGTCTCTGTTCGTGTCGTCACCGCTGCGGAGTAACACATACCTACGTGAATCGCCATAGTCATAAACTTGGAGAAGTAGCTCCGGTTAGAGTGTTCTTCCGCGGGATGCGTGCAGTTCTGTTTATTAACCGCTAGAGCGCCAAAATGTACATAGTGTTGCTTTAAATGTATGTTGGACTTTTTCTGAGTTTCCCTTGATGATTGTACTGTATGTTTTTCACAGTGAAGTCTGCTATTTAGAGTCCCGTTTGTATAACTTATAAAATAAATAGTAATTCATCAGATTACATGTGATTTAATGTAGTCCGGGGGTCATTGTTCATTGACTGCTCATTCTGTTATCTGATGAAGATCCACATGGTGCTAGTAAAACACAGAGTTGGCATCTGGGATTAATTTTTTTGGTTTCTCTTTTCCAGACTCTCCTATTGAATATTCTGCATATTTCCATGATAATGGATATTTGGCCCTTCCAAAGCCCATGTTCCCACGGAGGTGAGGGCCCTTCATATGTGAAACAGTTGATGAACTGTGTTTGGTGTTTTTTTAACTGATGTAATTGTACAATTTGAGCTGTTTTGACCACAGAAAATCCGTTTGGGGGGTCTCTCAGCTTGTAAAAGCAAACAAAAAACTTGGTTTAGGTTTTTAGTTTTTTTTTTTTTTTTTGTGACTGTTGATGGTTTGATTTGTTTCAGTGCTCCTGACTCTCCAGAGACCATTGAGTTCGAGATCAACACTGTCTCTAAAGACGGCCTTGTCTTGTGGCAGGGAGTGGTATGTTTGCACACATGAGCCCTCTACTGGATCTCAGAACACATACACTAAGGTTTCAAAATTAATAACATTTACTGTTAACTTAAAATAATTTAATTTTCATAAACTATAATAATTATTTGGTATATGTATGTGTGTGTATATATATGTACCTTAAAATAGTTGCAATTTAAGGAACCATTTATTTATTGTTAATTTTGGACCCTGCATACTCTCACAGTCTGATACTGTATGTACAAAGTGTTTTACATTTCATATTTGGCCTCATTTCACTAAACTGAGTAAAATGAGTTTGCTTGGAGCTGTTTTGGAATATGCTTTTGTCCCTCACTTCTAAAGCACATTTTAATGGCTGCATTGCATGTTTGCCTGGCTAACTCACCTTCATCCTCCTCAGGAGCCTGCAGGCGCTCTAAGCCTCCGTAAGAAGCATGCTAGTATAAAGGTATTCCATCTTCACAAGCAGTCAGACATACAAATATGTCTGTTTTAGCATGGACGTGTCATTATCTCTGAATATATACACAGGAGCTATGAACTTTACAACACTTGCCCAGATAAACATTTAGAAAACAGCACTTATGTATACCTTTGATTTAGCGAATCCTTTTTCTCTACATCACTTACAGTACACTAACTGCTGGCACAGGTCCTCAAGTTATACACAGTTATACATGAAATGCGAGTAAACAAATGAAATTTCACTGCGTTTATTGTTTGCATGTGTTAGTGTGATTTAAAAGATTGCTCTTTCTTTATGACAGTGGTTCCCAACTCTGTTCCTGGAGCAAACTCCAAGCAAAATTCTGTTTCATGCTTAAATGTGCAGTGTCACAGGCTCCAGGAACAGGGTTGGAAACCACTGATTTATTACATAATAATTAGCCTTATGATTGCATATTTACCACCTGCCTTCACACCTGTTCAATCAACATACATGTGTCTTTTTGTTTAGTTTTGTTGTACAGTCATCAATTTCTGAAGGTGTTTTTTTTAATATAAAAAACAAGTTTTGATTAACATATAGCTTCTGAAAACTTCTCCTGCAATGGAGTGAAATTCAGCAGATTGTCATGCATTTGATGAGTTTAAAACCCAACTATTGGGGTACTCTCTTACAGGTTTTTTTTTCTGGACTGTTTAAAGTGTGCCTTTTGTTCATGTATTAACAAATATTTTACAGAAGAGAAATGTAATTCGTTGAGATATCTTCATCAAAATACACTATTGTTTAAATGTTTGGCTCCAGAAGCCTGTGGTTGAAGCCATATTCATATTCCCTCCCGATGACTCAGAGAGACTGACTTTAATATTTCACTCAAAATGCTTTCCAGGAGCTGGGAGGTCAAGGAAAGGGCAAGGACTTCATAAGTCTTGGTTTACAAAATGGACATCTTCTGTTTAGGTGAGTAATTGAGCACATTTTCATAGCTTAAGAGTCTAATGTGATGGCAGTGTAAGAACCTAATGTTTGAAATACACATTAGATAGATCTCATGACTTTTGTTACTATGGTTCTATGCTGCAGCCAGTATGTTTCAGTTTCTTACCGATCTAGATCAGTCCTTTGTAGCCAGTCATAATGTGCTCTTGTTTCTCTGATAGTTACCAGCTGGGCAGTGGAGAAGCTCAGATTCTCTCCAGAGAGCCTGTCAATGATGGACAGTGGCACATGATCACTGCAGTCCGGTAATGCTCCTCACCTCTCCAAACTGTAATAGAAAGCATGACAGAAAGATAATAGAGTGAGCTTTTCTGTGTGTTGAACAGAACGGGTAAGCAGGGCTACCTCCAGATCGATGGAGGATCTGTCCAGCATGGACAATCGCAAGGCAAAAGCATCATGGTGAACACCAAAGGCAACATATACCTGGGTGCGTATAACATTACAGTGGTATTCATTTACTTTTATTGATCAGATAGTTGTTTCACTCTTAACATTCATGAAGTTATGTAGACTATGTACAGTTGTTCTGAAAAAAGGGTTTTTTAAATAAATTATATAAATAAATAATAATTCTAAATAAAACACTACTGTTTGGGTCAGTAAGATTTTTCTTTTTTGAAAGAGATTATTACTTTTATTCAGCAAGAATGCATTACATTTATCAAAAGTGAAAGACATTTAAGATCATGTTTTGTCCTTTCTATTTATCAAAGAATCCTGAAAAAAATGTATTAATTTCTACAAAAATATTAAGCAGCATGATTGTTTTGAACATTGATACCAATAAGAAATATTAGTTAAGCACCAAATCAGAATATTGGAATGATTGCTGAAGGATCATGTGACACTGAAGACCTGTGAACATAAGAGATTTCTTTCAAAAACATTTCAAAATCTTAACGACCCCAAACATTTAAACAGTAGTTCAGTATTTTGTTCTTGTCCAGCTTGGTGCATAAAAAATTATTATAAAACTATATTTTCAAATATTCTCTCTTTAGAGGGCATTGATGAATGTGAAACTCTAAAGTAAAGGCAAAAATAATTTTCATTCACATGTTTTTCTTAAACGTATCCTAACATGAAAAAAATCAAAAATTACATTTAAGGGTTCAGGTTTTTAAATGTATAATACATCTGCTAAACATAGAGTAACCAAACTTTGTACAGTTTTTCATACCTGATTTATTCACAAAACCATCTGCCCTAAGTTTGGAAACCCCCTTACAGATGACACACAGAAATGGCTTTTTCTTGTAAAAGAAAATCATAATATAGTTGGTATTTTGGACTGTAGGTGGAGCTCCAGACATGAAAGCATTGACTGGTGGGAAGTACTCATCAGGTATCACAGGCTGCGTGAAGAATCTCTCTCTGATGAACGCTCGACCCGGAGAACAGCCAGCGCGACCTATCGACCTGCAGGTCCACGCAGAGGAGGGCATCAACGTGGAGCGCTGCTTAACATAGACGCAGTCCTAAAACACTAGCAGAGACTACAGAAAAGACCCCTCATTCACATTCACACTGAGATGCTTACAGGACAAACTACAGTCACACTTTAAGAGACACACACTGATACGTGTTTCTTGGTGCTTCACCGCAACCCAAAAATCACACACGAAAGGATTCTTCGCTCTGTGCTGCGTTAAACCAAAAAACGAGAAAGAAAAATTGATGCTATTAACAAGTTTTCATCTATTCAGTGTTTTATGCTCAATGAAGGACTTATTAACACAGAAGCTCAGTTTACATACTCCGAACAGTAGCTTTTTAGCCATGAGAAAAAGATGACAAAAAAGGTTTAAAAATAAACATGATGAGCCTTCTGCGGTGGGTCAGATCCTTTGAAATCGGAGAGGTTTTTACAGCACTGAATTTTTATTTATAAGCATATTAATCTATATATATTATATTTGTGGGGGGAAATGCAAGCTAACAATAACCTGCTCATTTGTTTTCCTAGCAGTGATTCTAGGCTCTAATAATGCGTGTCTGAGGTTTAGTGCCCGAGCTGTGTTAATACTTGAAGACTCCGCTGCCTTCTTTTATTCTGTTTGAGGGCCGGTGGGGGCGAGCATGATTAGATACCATAAGGAACGGCTCTCTGTGGGGTCACAGCACAGAAGACATCAAGAAGCATCTCAGGTGAAGAATGTTGCTAAGAAAAAAAGAGTTGGAAGATCATATATATATATATATATATATATATATATATATATATATATATATATATATATATATATATATATATATATATATGGTGTCAACTACATATATTTGAAATGACATGCCTTCCATGCTTGGAAACATTGCTGTGTCTGGTAATATAAAAAAACATATGGTGCTAAATTCAGACATGACAAAGGCAACAAAACAAGCACATATTCATAGTTCCAGTTTCTTGTCATTTTTGCTTCTCCGAATGGGTTGTAAGAAATAAATCCGCAGCTTTACAATAAAATAAAACACTGTTTACTGATTACAGTCACTCAAGCCAAAGTATTGAGACTGAAGTTCATTTTAGATTAAAAGTGGATGTGTTATCTTTAAATAGTGAAATATTTTGACATTCTGTTGTGTTTTTGTTTGATAATAGAATTAGAATGATTCAAATCCTCATAGTGGATGACAAATGTTACAGAAAATCACACTGCAGCAGTTTTAAATGTTTCGAAAGTCTTTTTATTTTTACAGTCTTATCTATTTCTCAATGTTTTGCTGTTAAAAACCACGCTGACATATTATTTTGCATGATTGATTTGTATTGGGGTGTCTTTCCATTACATTCATATTCTTTAGGAGTCTTACAGAGTACATTGAACAAAAGAGGAAATGTGTTTCATCTTCAAGGTCCTCCGGAGGGTTAATGGAGATCTTGAGACATCTACAGCAAACCATGCAGGTTCATTATCTCAGTCAGAATGTACAGGAAGAGATTCTTTCTGCTTGTTCTCATTGCATAGAGAAATGAATGTGAGAAGAGAAAGAATAGAAGGTCTACAGTGAAAATACTGCCTAGTGAAACCCTTCTTTTATTAGTGCTGTGACTTGGAGCTCTAATGAACATGCTCGCCCACATGGGTCAGACAGGGGTCAAAGGTCACTTTGGCCCCCTTGTGTCTTTTTCACTGTTTTATATGACTGAGGCTTGTCTGTTAATTTTCTTTTAAAAAAGGAGCATTACTGCTTAATTAAAGTTGCTTTACTTTTATTATTATTGTTTGATTCTGTCTTGTGTCATCACTGATTTCTGAGCCTGAAATGGCTTTAAAGCATGATCACACATGCTTGTGGGTTTTCTTGATGGTTTGTAATGTTTCATACACTTACTGCACCACTCGATCTGTGCATTTGTGTTTGAATTTTGATACTGAGATCAAAGATTGCCAAGGAATCCATTTCTGTCTTAATAGTGTACAATAATTTCCCACAAGCTACATGACGTGTGAGTTCAGTGTTTGGAAGGCTGGGAAAAAAGGGAATTTATTGAGGCTCATTGTTCTTGCTGTTCTTAACTGATTTTTTATTTATTTAAGGTTGCATAGGGGTGGAAAATTTCCACAAAAAAAAAATCCTGGAAAGTTTCTGGAATGTCTCTGGAAACTTTCCTCCTTTTTGCAACCCTGTTTGTAAATACATTAAATGAAACACACCACACAAATCCTTCTAACTCGGCTATAAACGTTAAATATTATGTTGAAGCATCAAATTGGTTCCGGTGTTATGTTGAATTCTGTTTTGATATAGAAACAAACTCATTTAAAACGTACTTAGTTTTATTTACCAGTTTTAAATATCTGGCTTGGCTGTTTAGACTTCCAGATGGTTCTGAGTCTGCTAAAAGCTCCTCTTGGTTCAGTTATGAGAGCCAATGACACTACCAAGATACATGAAACCATTCATATCCTCGACTGACTCCTCAATGGTAACTAGGTCAGAGACGGGAGCATTGATCCAGCTGTCCTGTGTCTTCTGCTCGTTTATGTGAAGCATATCTGCTCAGCCTGTCTGGGTTTTTTCCCCTCCCTGAACATGGGTTCCTGATTGTTGCAGTTGACAGCCTTTATGAGTGATTCACTGAACATTCACTCAAATCGAAGAGTTTAAGTACATTTAAGAACGAAATGAGTAACTCTGTGAGTGATGCTTCAGATCATTCACTCCAGATGATTTGTTCATTCAGGAATAGAAAATTGTGTTACCACCATCACTTGCAGTTGTTCTGTTGGTCTGAACATCAACAAACCTGCTGATTGGGCTTTTCCATACAACAATGCTAATGGTGAAATTAAATGTCAGGTTTGAAAAAAAGATTAAAAAATCATGATAAATCTGCAACACTAAAACTGGCAAAGCAGTTTTCCATGATTTACTCAGACTTGTTTCTGTTTTAGTATGACAGCACAATCCTGTGCTTTCAAAAAGCATAATTGCTAACAATGTAATATTGATAATTAATATCTTAATTGTAAGAACAGCTGCTGTGTTATGTAGTTGCATTTTGTTATTAGTTATTGAAAGAGTGTTTAATATGCATATTCATGTTCATCTGTTTATGAGCTGCATATGGAATTTCACAGCAATTAATATGCTTTTTGAAACAAAACAAAATGTAAATTTGAACCTGATGAAAAGCTAAATGTTGTGCTGTTTCTGCAGTCGTGTTTTGAGAAACCTTTAAGATTGTGAGGAATTGTAAAGATGCACTGCAGTGCAAAAGAGGCAAGTCATACTGTATCAACTCTTTTTTTTTTTTTAAGATTTTAAAGATTTTAAGAGGATTTTAAAAATGACAATAGATTTTTGAAATACACAAAATATTGAATAAAGAATTTAAACAAATGATTAACCAAACAGGAATGTGATTTGAAAGTATACTGGCGTCATCTATATAAAATGGGACAATTTAAGAATACATTTGTATTGTAATTTAACTATGTAACATATACTGCAATGAATTCTAAACTGTAACGAGCAGTCATTCTTGTTTTGTAAAAATGTAAAAGAAAACAATAATGCTACCTGTTGTTAGTGGGGATTTTAATGAATGAGAAAGTGTGCTTGTTGGTCTCAAAAGGGGCGGGGAAGTCTCTAAATCTAGCTACAAAGTAGCTAAATTGGCAATACTGGTCTCCAGACAAGTTTCAAGTCCTGAACTTGAAGCTTCAAATCTTAATCAAGTTGCTATGGTCTTTGCCCCAATAGTGTTGCATTATACCACCGTGTGGTAGTCTCGAGTCATGACAGGTAAGCCAAGTCATAAAGGGCTACTCCACCCCCAAAATGAAAATTTTGTCATTAATCACTTACCCCCATGTCGTTTCAAACATGTAAAAGCTCTGTTTGTCTTCGGAACACAATTTAAGATATTTTGGATGAAATTATATTCATTAGATTGCTCCATCTGCCATCAGACGTGCAGTTCTGGGTTATATGAAGCGACGGGAACACTTTTTGTAAGTGAAGAAAACAAAAATAATGACTTTATTCAATAATTCCATTGTCAACAATCTCCTCTGTGTCACTCCTTATCACCGTGCTGCGTATGCTCTTTTGTGTATTCGCTTCTTATTTAAATTTATTTCAGTTGGACAAATTACTTGTGCATATGACTTTAAATCTTGCCCTATCAGCAAATTGACATCCTAAAGACTAATTGGTATCTCTTTATTATTATTTTTTTTTTAAATCCCAAAAATGATTTCTGTTTGTACTGTATTTATCAGGTTGTATAACCAAGTGGTTTGACCGTGATGAACCAAATGGAAATGGAGACTACGAGCTGTTGGCTGACCTTCTCAATAAATACCCTGGAGAAATATGTCCAAATCCAGTCTCAATAGAGGCTCAGACTGTCTCCTGCCAACCAGCATCTCAAACAGGAAACATCTTTCAAGTGTGAGGTTTTTTACACATGTTTTTCTGCTAATATTTTGATCCAAGAAACAAAGAATCCTAAAGTTTTACAGTTTATGTAAAGGTGATTTTGTCTGTTTTTCGAAAGATATAATCGACAAGTGGATTTGCTTGTGTAAATGCAAACCAAGTAAGAAGGAAATGTGCTGATTATAAGGTGCGCTTCACCTGCCCAGAGGAATGGTGTTCAAGTGAGTGACACTTACAAACAAAACTGCATCTGATTATGAAAATCTGACTGAAATACTTGCACTTGAGTTACTGAAGAATATCATTAAGTTATCTAAACTTCTTGTTCACCTTCAATTAAATAAAGTTGTGGGTGCATGTATATAAAAGTATATAAAAATAAGTGGGGGGTTTTCTACAATGGAAATCAATGTGACCTTTTGTTGGTCTTGTATGAGTTTATGATGTTTACTCAGCTGGTGGTCTTCTGTTAGGATGTAGGACACGCTGGTTTGACCGAGATGACCCAAGCAGACTAGGAGACATTGAGATGCTGCCATTAATCTTGGTAAGATATCCACTACAGACATGCACCAAGCCCATCGCCATTGAAGTCGCAACTGTTGGAACCACTGTACTGCCGACTGAAAACAATTTTCTAGTGTACGACTAACAGTGACGTATACTCTGCTAATATTCTAAAGAAAGTCTACCGGTTATATCATTTTACACTGTGCAATCAGACCTCTCTAAAAATCTTTATGAACAGATTTTGTAAATAATCTTAGCAAGTGTTATGTTTGTGCAGTTATGATCCAACACAGGGCTCTGCTTGTGTGAATGCACAACAGATTAGAAGGTGTCAGGACTACAAGGTCCGCTTCACATGTCCAGTGAGGTTTTGTCGTCGCAGTATGTATCTTAATTCCATCTTCCATCTACTATTATTTATACATATACATTTTTTGGTGTATCAGTTCTTTCTGTAATGTATTCATCAGAGTGTACCAGGTGGTTCGATTTTGACAACCCTGATGGAGGTGTCTTTTTATTAACTGGATTGTTTTCTATTATAGACACTGTGATCTGATATTTTGACATTTTTTCCTCTATTAGATTGTTGGACACCCAGGATTGACCAAATTAATCCCAGTGGACTGAATGACATGAGACACTGTCATACCTACTTCAGATCTGCCCTCAGCTTGTCGCCTTTGAGCTTGCAAGCATTAATGGGACCGCTGAACTGCAGACTGAAAAGTCTTAAAGTGTTGATCTTCAAGTGTAAGATCAAACCATATTTATTAATTTATTATATATAAAGAGAGAGAGAGCTCGTGACAGACAGATGGATTTTATTATGTAATTTTGTAATGATTAATAGCCATCTGCTCTAATTCTGCAGATCTGATGCACTACAGGACATTGAATGTGTGAATGATCAACAGGGTGGAAGGATCTGTGAGGTCTAAAAGGTCTGCTACACATGTTTGTGCAGGAGCCACATTATCTCGGGCCTCAGAAGTGAGACTGCAAACATGACTGACGACAAATATTACGCTTTTGTGATACTAAGCTTTCAGCGTGAGCTTAGATAGCCATGTTAGATTAAATGGAATAAAATAAAATAAACATATGCTTGCATTACCTTTCCTAGTTCATTGTGTGGTGAAAAGCTTGGTAAAAACATTGGAGTGAACGATGTGACGATTCCTGCATATCAACAAACTTGAAGTGCAGACTACTTCATCTATATTGGCTTGCTGTAGAAGTACAATTAACCACTTCAGCTGTTATTTTGATTTTTTGAGAATTAGGCATATGCAATATTGGACCCACTGGTGGGTCCCCAGAGTTGATGAGGTTAAGATCCAATTAATTCATTGAAAATATTGTGACTATAGGCAAACTGAAAACAATTTACAACTTACAATTAAGTGCAACAATATTTCTGAAAACGGAGAAGATTTATTATTGGAATGTATGCATAAAGATTGTATTCATATATCATATCACTTTCTTTATTAATGTTACTGTAGAGTTGTACAGTTTTGAGGGATTTGTGGTAATTTAAATGTATTTGCCATGTGTGTAGTGCAGTGGTTCCCAATCCTGGTCCTGGAAAAGTCCCAGCACTACATGCTTTTGATGTCTCTTTTATCTGGCATAAACATTTGAGTTCTTGACTCTTGGAGCAAGGGTGTCAAATGCAGTTCCTGAAGTATTCCCATTCTCCTGCAGAGTTTAGCCCCGACTGTAATTAAACACACTTGAACCAGCTTATTAGGTTGTACAGGAACACCAGGCAGGTGTTTTTGGAACTAGTTGGAGCTACACTCCATAGGGCAGTCAGTGCAGTAAGTGGAAGATTGCTGCCCTCTACCGGAAAATATACCCTTTTAAATGTAAAAATAACATGTAATTTGAACTACAGCCACTAGATGGCTGCAGAGGATAACTCAATAGCCTTTTTTTTCCTTTATACAATATAAATTAATTTCATTATCATTATTTGACCCTCTAACTTTAATATTCACTATTCTAATTCTATTCTTTAAAAAATCGAACTACCTTTCTAATCTTTTTGTATTCTATTTTCTTTTCATTTATTTTGCAATTGTATGTGTGTGTGTGTTTGTGTGTGTGTGTGTGTGTGTGTGTGTGTGTGTGTGTGTGTGAAAAGATCTCTAACACTAGCTTGCTCTATTCTTTTTTTATTCTGTTTTTTTCTTTTTTTTAAATCCCATGCTAGGTGTACTGTGTTAACCTAACTTGCTCTTTTTGTTGTTTTTGATTGCTTCGCTTTGGATAAAAGCGTCTGTAAATGTAAATGTAATGTAAAATCATTATTATAACAATAAACAATTAGTATTTTGTGTAGTTATGCCATGTGTTATATGTGTGTTTTTGCATTTGTTCTTCATCGTGCATGTGCTATAGTGTCACCTTTCATTTTGGTGTGTTCTGCATTGTAGCTGAATATGTTATTTGACAAATTCTGTAACAGAGAGCAGTTTTTTATACTCCCACATTCATTCATTTATATGAATGGAATGTCCTCACAATGATAGGTGTTCCTGTGTGTCTGTGTGTGTGAGAGAGAGAGCACAATTGTTCTGTATTGTCAATGTGTTTTAATGTTTCCTCTTAATTTTATGTGTATTGATCCTGTGGCTCAGTGGTAGAGCATTGTTTTAGCAGTGCAAATGGTTGTGGGTTTGATGCCCAGGCAACACATGCTAAGTAAAAATATTAGCCTGAATGCACTGTAAGTTGCTCCTGCTAAATGTAATGTATTTCTTTTCTACATTCTGGCTGATAGCTTTACTTGACCAGCTGTGCAGATTCATTTGCAAATTTAACATCAACATGTCAGGGGTGACCAGTCCTGCAGTTTAGTTCCAACACTCTTACCTGGACATTTCTAGTAATCCTGAAGACTTTGTAAGTTAGCTGCATGTTCACTTATTCAGTTAATTTTTTTTCTTCTTTTCATATCACATGCTTACAAACTTAATTTCTATATTTTACACCATTATTTATTCAGGTTTGTGACACACACACCTAGGAACCTCATTTAAAGACGAGTGGGACATGTTATGGACATGTTATCATGACAGTATTATTATTATATTTTAAGCCCAATCCTTGTTTTCGGTAGGCTAATAGAGTTAAAATGATATTCCCTGCCTGGCAGAATTAGGGAAAGTCAGTCACTCAACCTCTCGCTGCAGTTGCAATTTGTCATATATTCCTCCTTGTATCTTACTTTCTCATTGTCTGCACTGACATTTTCAACAACAGCGTCTGTAAAATGTCCTTAAACTGTGAACAAACAAGTTTTTACTTACTAACCGCATGTCCTTCATTTACACCTTTTGAAACACTTGAAATTAATTTGTTATTTTGTCAACCTCCACATGGTGGTAGTATAACCCAGAAAGTTGGCACTTCGTGGGCAGCTTAAGATTCATTTTGTTTCTGTTTTGCTGAATCTCCTATTGAATATTCTGCATGTTTTTTCACGATAATGTATATCTTGCCCTTCCAAAGCTCATGTTCCCACGAGCTAAGGGCACTTATATGTGAAACTATTAAGAACTCATTGTTTAATTTTATTCACAAGCTGCAGGATCAGGAATTATTGATGAGTAAAAAAAATTAATTTGCTGCATTTATTGTATGCATGAAAAGGAATGGAGGGAAAAGGGACACTGACACAGGCCAGTGAAATTTAGTTTCTCAATAGATCTCCTCCTTTCAGGTCCACATAGACTGGTAAAATAATCCTTTTGACGTGGTTAAAAATAATGAATGTTTCCTGTCACTGAGTATGTTTCCCGCCAGTTCTCAGAGTAATATGACTCTACTTTTGTGTCCTTAAATGCTTGTTTATAAAATTATCTTTTTTTTTTAAGCTTGTTTACATAGCAGCTTTTAGACATCATTCAGTCAAAAATGACAAGTAGGCATATTCCCGCAATACAAAGTCAATGGAGAGCATTGAATTTGGAATTTTGCAGTGTTTTATGCTCAATGAAGAACACAGAAGCGTGAAACTTGGCCCTGATAATGATAACATATTGTAGCAAGTCTGAGAAGTTTGTTATTTTCTGTCAGGTGTGATTTAAGCCGCGTTATGTTCTGTTTCTGTGTTCTTTTTGAATGGGGTCTTTAAAGCTGCAGTCCGTAACATTTTTGGTAAACAAGGATCTGAAATAAATAATTGAGCAAGTACATAACCAGCCAGTGTTATAAAACTATCGCATTACTTTTGCCGATTCACAACAGATAGCTTGAATTTTTCTAATTTGATTAGTAGGGGTAGGTTTTCAGTGGGAAATTCGAGCATGCTGCTTGGTCATTACATCACGTCTGTGAACATAAAGAAGTTGTCCAGGCTAGTAGGCTATGGCATGTGAGGATCTTGCAGGTGATGGATCGTTTATAGCCTTTTTCACACCAGCCAGAATAATAAAAATGTATTATTTTGATGGCGGATTGTAATCCATAAAGGATGTTTATGAAATACGTGTGAATGAATTGAAATTGTATTACAGTTATAAATGTGCTTCTGATAACAGATAGCCTGGGATTAAAAAGATTTTTATTTTAAAGACAACTAGTTCGAAGAGAGCATAATTTGCTTTCTGGGTTAAAAGAATTTCTTAGTATGACAATTAGAGATTAGATGGTGCAGAAATTGAAATCTACACGCTAATACACGCTATACTCATAGGCATGCAATGATGCCTATGAAACAATCATTTGAGAATAATGTATAACAATAGTGAAGTCAAGTCACCTTTATTTATATAGCGCTTTAAACAAAACAGATTGTGTCAAAGCAACTGAACAAACTAGGAAAACAGTGTCAATAATGCTAAATGACATTTAAAGACAGTTCATCATTGAATTCAGTGATGTTATCATCCAGCTCAGTTCAGTTTAAATAGTATCTGTGCATTTATTTGCAATCAAGTCAACGATTTCAACTCTAAATGAAGTGACCCCAACTAAGCAAGCCAGAGGCGACAGCGGCAAGGAACCAAAACTCCATCGGTGACAGAATGGAGAAAAGAACCTTGGGAGAAACCGGGTTCAGTTGGGGGGCCAGTTCTCCTCTGAACAGACGAAACCAGTAGTTCAATTCCAGGCTGCAGCAAAGTCAGATTGTGCAGAAGAATCATCTGTTTCTTGTGGTCTTGTCCTGGTGAGACAAAGTCTTTACAGGGGTTCTGTATCTGGGGCTCTAGTTGTCCTGGTCTCCGCTGTCTTTCAGGGCAGTAGAGGTCCTTTCTAGGTGCTGATCCACCATCTGGTCTGGATACGTACTGGATCCGGGTGACTGCAGTGACCCTCTGATCTGGATACAGACCGGATCTGGTGGCTACGGTGACCTCGGAATAAGAGAGAAACAGACTAATATGAGCGTAGATGCCATTCTTCTAACGATGTAGCAAGTACATCGGGTGTTATGGGAAGTGTTTTCGGTTCCGGTTTACCTAATTAATTCAGCCTAAAAATCCTTAACGGATTTGGATATTAAAAGCGTATTAGTGTGTTATGTGTAAGCCAGGTTAAAGACATGGGTCTTTAATCTAGATTTAAACTGCAAGAGTGTGTCTGCCTCCCGAACAATGTTCTTGTTCCAAAGAGCTTGTTCAAATACTGAGGTGCTAAACCATCTAGGGCTATAAGTAATAAGTAATATTTTAAAATCTATACAATGTTTGATAGGGAGCCAGTGCAGTGTTGAGAGAACTGGGCTAATATGGTCATACTTCCTGGTTCTAGTAAGAACTCTAGCTGCTGTTTTTTGGACTAGTTGGAGTTTGTTTACTAAGCGTGCAGAACAACCACCCAATAAAGCATAACAATAATCTAACCCTAAGGTCATAAACGCGTGGGTTAACATTTCCGCATTTGACATTGAGAGCATAGGTTGTAATTTAGATATATTTTTAAGATGGAAATAAAAAATAAATAAAAAGGAAAGACCCCTAGGTTCCTAACTGATGACAAAGAATTGACAGAGCAGCCATCAAGTCTTAGACAGCGTTCTAGGATAGGCCTATTACATGAGTTTTTAGGTCCTATAATTAACACCAGAAATTACTTGTCATCCAGTTTTTTACATTGACTATGCATTCCTAAGTAATAATAATAATTTGTCAGTTTGTGTGTAAATGTGTGTTTTTGATCAACATTTTCCACTTTTTATGACATTTCTAGCAAGAAATTAATATTGCAGTAATGAAATATCCACTTATCCAGTTATCACCAAAGCTCTCTATATTTTGGTGTAGATCATTAAACCGTTACTCTGCCTCAGAAGCCTGGCAAAAATCAGTTTCATGAGATGCCTTCGTGCAAAAACGCTGCCTGCAAAGTCGTTGCCTGATACGGCAGTTTTCGAATGCAGCCAATGTTACTATCATGTCACACAATTGTGTCTTTTAAAGGACTGCTCGGTCGCACCTGTTACACCATGTCACTGAAAACTTTTTAGGATTGATAATATGAACATTGAGACGCAGGGTCAGTTCTTGTCAAGAGGCAACCTCCCATTTTCTTTTGTGAGGCCAACACAGAAGTGACTTAAACTGTAATTCGTCAACTGGCCGCTAGAGGGTGGCTGCAAAAGGGAGTTAATGCCATAGACTCCCAATGTTAAAATGCCCAACTTTACAGCAGAATTATTATTATTTTTTTCGCTTTAAATTATATTAAAGTTTGCGTGAACCGGAAGTTTGCACATTGAAACCAGAGAAAGCTCTGAAGCCTATCAACAGTACCGCCGCTCCCTATACGCAGAGTACGCCGTCTGCGTAGGGCACCAACTCCCAGAGGGGGCACCATCCAGGGGGACAGGGTTTCATATTTTATTGAAGCAGCCCTGGGCACCACCATTGGCTAGCGGACCCCCACCTGCTGTTAGCATTCCATTGACTCCCATTCATTTTGGCGTCACTTTGACAGAGAATAACTTTACATCTGAGGTGTTTAAAGACTCCATTTGCCCATTAATTATTTCTAAAGAAACACGAAAATGTATTAAAGGCTCCATTACCTTGTATCTTACGTTATGGTCCTGTAGAAGCAGTTTTTGTAAAAAAAAAAATAGGCTAACGATTGCGTCATAACCTGCGACTCTCTGTCGCACAGTAGAGAAATTACCATATGGACAGGAGGAGAAGCTCGCAGACAATCTTTTACTGTCTATGAGTAAAATCGGGGGGATGTGGAGGCATAAAGTCAAGGGAGATAATCAATCAGAATACTTACCAAAATCTGCTCCTGTTCACGGTCGCCTTCTCTGCAAGATTCGGTGGGTGATTCAGATTTCTCTTGGCACAGCTATTAGAAGATTTACAATTGTCAGACAGGTTGCTCACGTGACATCTATGTCATCAAGCTCAGTTTGAGTCTGCGCAGAACGCTCGACCCCCAGGAAGTGCGTGCTTCTAATTGACTTCACCTGTCTCCGTTGAATCCAATGGGGTCGCTGTGTCCATTTCTTTTACTGTCTTATGGCACCATCCCAGTTACTCAAAAAAAAAAAAAAAAAAACATGCGCCATTCTCCCATCCGCACTCGCGACCGCTCACACCTCATGTTTGCGGCTGAATGTTCATAATTGATGGATGGACATCTAAGCCCGGGCAAAGGACATCAGCAATCCGGCGCAGTGAAAAGAAAACTAAACAAAGTAAAAAAAAAAAAAAAAAAAAACACCTGGAACTGGAACAGGAACAGGAAACTCGGAAGATGAGGAAACTGGGTGACGGAATGAAAGGACTGCATGAAGACAAACAGAAAAAGACCGGTTAATATAGGCAGGGTAATGACTATCAAGTGAAGACACCTGAGTGCAATTAACAGGAGTGCAATTACTGTGATGAAGGGACAAGGGTTTGTGGGAATTGTAGTGCCTACGGTGAGGTGCCTATGGGAAAGTGAGACCACTAGTGGAGACTCAGAGACCAGACAGTGTGACAGTGTTAAACTGTAAAGCTTGCATTACTTATAATTATACCAAAAGGGTTTTATCATGTTCCAAATGTTGTATGTATAAAGTATGTTAGTTACATGACTGACCTACTACAGGTGAGATTTTTCCAATAGCTGCCTTACTGTATGTACAGTAAACAAATATTTAGAAAAAAATCATCAAAAGTTTTTTTTTTTTTTACTTTCAAAAGGTTGTAGTATGTTCCTAGAGTCCAGACTGACTTACTACAGGTGAGAATTTGCCAATAGCTCCTTTCATCTACAGCAGGGGTGGTGAACGTCGGTCCTGGAGAGCCACAGCCCTGCAGAGTTTTGCTTCAACCCTAATCAACTACACCTGAACAAGCTAATCAAGCTCTGAACAGTTAAGCCGGGCATACACTGTGCGATTTCTGTGCAATTTCGGCAAGGTACCAACCCACACTGTACAAGTAGATCGCATGCGATGTAAAGCCAAAGTTCACGATTTTTATGTGCTCACTGTATGGTCCGATCATCGAGTTGCGATTTGACTGCTCAAACTATATGTGGGGAATCAACATGTAGGATCCCTCAGAACCCGGATGTTTGTGGCTGTTTCAGAATAAACATGCTTTCCCGGGATAAACGCACTGCTTTGGTGATATGCGCAATTCTGTGTGCTGAAACGTCCAAAAAAAAAAAAAAAAAACTCTTTAGTATAACCATCTGAGGGTGGTTATATTTCAGCCATTGTTATGGCAGGATGGGCTTACTTGAATACAGCTATCTGAGGCTAGCTGTGTTTTACTGGCAGTGCGGTGAGGCCTCTCCTGGTCCCCTTTCCTATGCCTAGTTATCTGAGGATAGCCATGTGCTTACTCCGTGATTGCTCCCCTGCATAGGATTTTAAGTAGCGGTCTCTTGAGCCTTACCTAGACAGTGCTATCTTCCCTCTTTGGGTTGTAAGTAGATGGCCCTCTCTGTGGTCTGGGCAGCTCTGCAGGAAGGCTATCAAGGTTTGCTGTGTATGTTATTCTGGTCTACAAGCCTACATAAGACCTTTAGGACATAGCTATCGGAGGATAGCTGTGTTCTAGCTCAACAGCTAATGACCTGGGATTTAAGTGCCTATCTCTTGAGCCCTTCTAGAGGCTTTCTAGTTAGCCTCTTCAGTGGTTTTGTGTATCCAGGTTAGTATTGATCACATAGCATAGCTATTTGAGTATAGCAGTTTTCCTACTTGGATGGGATGTTCTCCTTGATTTATTCGGGTTCCCTCATTTCTGCAAAGTTGGTTGAGGGGCCCATGGCATCAGTGGCATGACCCCTTTCCGAGGAAAGGCTTGGTGTAGGTATGTTGCTTCCTTGGTGCTCTCCTACCAGGTGGACAGACACGTGGCTCGGCATGGATTGGTTGGATTTCATTCCCCTATGTGCCCCCTAGGGGGCGCATCATGGAGTTCCTTAGAAGGGGAACATCTCATGTTACACATGTAAACATGGTTGCCTAAGAGGGAATGAGATGCTGCGCCCCCTTGCCATACCTTCAGCCTGCCTGTTTACACATCCTTCAGACAGCTAAGTGGATGACGTATTCAGCAGGTGCCCTTTTATACCTTCGGGCACCCTGCCTATGATGTCATGGGCCATGTGGGCCAATAGATTGGCGT
Organism: Carassius carassius; assembly: GCF_963082965.1. Taxonomy (NCBI): domain Eukaryota; kingdom Metazoa; phylum Chordata; class Actinopteri; order Cypriniformes; family Cyprinidae; genus Carassius; species Carassius carassius. The sequence goes on along the minus strand of NC_081791.1, from coordinate 18,226,422 downwards.
TGTTTCGTACGTGCTTCAGGAGGTGAGGTGGTCCAATGCTGCAGGATGTAGGGGGTTTGTGTGAGGTTTCAGAGGAAAGTGGGGTGATTTGAGTTCGGGGCTCTCACAGCCTGGGGCAAAAAGCTGTTGAACACTCTGGCGGAGCAGGCTCTGATGCTCCGGTACCATCTTCCTGATGGTAGGAGCTGAGGATCCGCAGCCTTGCGTGGGTTAATCCTAGATAGGGTCTTTCTAATGTCGGCTGGAGACAGACAGAGTGCCTGGTCATTGGTAGGTGTCTGCAGTTTTTGTGCAGGTCTGTTTTCTGAATGTCAAAGCATGAATAAAAGTGTCTGAGTGCATCCGGGAGGGATGTGTCATTATCACAGGCCTGTGGCGGGGGCTTGTAGTCATGTGATGGTCTGAATGGTGTGTCTCTGCTGTCTGTGATTGTTGATTTTTTTGAGCATATGACCATTTTGCATTTTTGATGCCACAGGACAGATTGTCTCTTGCTGTTTTGAGGGCTGCTTTATCTCCTGATCTGAATGCTTCGTCTCTGGTCTTTAGCAGCCCACAAACCTCTGCTATCATCCACAGATTCTTGTTTGCACGTGTGGTAATGGTCTTGGTGACTGTCACATCATCAATGCACTTTTGATATAAGCAGTCACTGTTTCAGTGTACTCCTGCAGGTCTGTGTGGTTATTGTAAATGGCTGCCTCTTTAAATATGTTCCAGTATGTGCATTGAAAGCAGTCCTGTAGTTTTGAGGTAGCATCATCTGACCAAATTGTAATGAGTTTTTGAAGCGGTTTGGTGAGTTTCAGAAGTGGTCCGTATGCTGGAATTAAAATAACAGAGATGAGATCAGAGTTCCCTGGGTGGGGTACAGCCTTGTTTTCATTCTTTTCTGTTGTGTAGACAAAGTCCAGTGTGTTTTTACACCAGTAGGTGTTGTTGACAAGTGACTATAGGGCTTTTCGCACCCGGGAACCTTTTTATAGTACCAAAACTAATTGTGGAACTACCCAGTTTTGGGCGTTTTTGCACTTCCGGAACTGGGGGGGATTTTAGTATCAGACTGCCTTTTTCGAGAACCAAATTAGCTCCTAATCCTGAGCAGGGTCTAATCAGCTCAACCAGTACTAACCCTAACGCAAGGAGACATTGATTGGCCAGACGCATTTGAAAACGGACTCACCCGCCATGATTTAAAACACTGTGTAAACATACTGTAAACATTGTGTCAACTTATTTTGCATGTATGATAGATGGATGGACGCTGAAGTGCAGGCACTTGTTGCAAATGTAGCACTTTCAGTTGTCATAGGCTATTCTTAGTCCTCCTTTTCGTTCTTTCAATCGCTTTACGTATACGTTGACATTCTATGTCCATTATTGTGAAACCTGCAAGATGCAACAAAAAACACAGCTCCGATCACAGCGTCCTCCATCCTCCTGATGTTAATGTTATTCTTCTTTGTTAACGTTGTTGAACGTTGCACACAAATGACATCACTGTCGACTGCCTTACATCACTGTTGGTGCAAATGCGTCCATTTAAATGGTACTGGGAAATAGTTCACGCAAAATCAGCCAAGTACTTTAGTACTGTTCATTTAGTTCTGGAACTAAAGTGGTGCAAAAGGCCCTTATTATGAGCAAGTCATTGAGTTATGCCCTGAACTCTACTCCAGGTTTCCATTTCACTCACTAGCTGATCACTTTAGCAGTATTATTTTTTAGATTTGCTACTGCAAAAGCATGTGAATGTGTTCAACACTTTTAAAATAAGATAACATGCATTTAAAATTAATAATGCCGCTCTTGTTGTTCCCGTGACAATGGTGGCTCGTGTGCTTAAGGTTGCCCGCATGTTGTTTAGTAAGAATTAATTATAAAATATGGAATATAACGAACACACTGATTCTATTTAATGAAATAATTTAATCTGTCAAAAGCCATTGTAAATTAAAGTAGGACAATAACACCTGCTTAAGTGACATAAAATCGACCCATCTACTTTTCTTCACGATCACTGACTGCATGTGGGTTCAATTAATGAGTATAGCCCCCCTTCTGACCTGTTTTTTTTTTTTGTAATGTATGTTCTAAAATGTTACAAACACTTTACTCTCTCTTTATAATGCGTGGAACATATGATCAAATGTCACATTTGACAATCTCACCTTCCCTATTTCTTTTTCAGGAAATAACTAAAGTAAGGAACAAAATATAAAGTCTTGGCCAAGATTTCCAAAAGACCATTATTGTAAGTATATGGATATGTAAGGCAAAGATGGGTGGAGTGCTGGAGGTTAATAAAAGGAGATCAGAAATGAGGTCAAAGCTGACAACAGATATGCTGTTGGAGGGCGGTCCGGGAGGAGCCCACCTGCTTAAAAAGAGAAAGAATTTCAGCAGAGAAAGATGATAATGTTGTGCAGACACTAATTGTGCCCTTGCATTGATGGTCAAATATAGGGGTGTAGATATTCTCACTAGCGCAATCATTGAGTAAGACTGGGTAAGCTTATTTTTTATACTATATCTACTACAGTGACATGACTTTCTGAGTGTATTCAAAAACTGATTTAGAAGAAATAAAAAAATAAATGTCAGTTAAGTACGTTTTTTTTTTCAATAAGATTTTAGCAATAGATTTAAAGTCACTATAACAATTTAAATTTTTTATTTTAGAAAATAAAAAATCTTTTTATATCTCATATTAGAGATATATTCTATTAAATTGCCACAAGAATGAGCATCAAGGTAAGTCATTTCTTTTGCATGCTGGTCCAATATTATATTGTTGCATTTTATATATGATATAATTACATTACATTTATTACATTTTATATATTATATTATTACATGCTAATATAAATGTTTACTAATATGTAATTTTTCTTGACAAGGTATTTGTAACTTGGGTGGTTGTTGTTACAAGTAAGTTTGATTAAAAAGGGAAGCTGTCATTAAAACTATTTAATACTGATATTTGTATTTGAGAAAAAAAATATGCTAACACCCCTTTCTGTCATTACTTGTAGGTACACTTATCTCACCTTCCTCTCAGAGTAGGTCTGATTTTCTTCTTTATAATTAAAAAAAGAAATCTTCACAAGACTCATATGACACGCTGAAAGGCCCTGATGTGGTCTCCCTTAAAAAGTGTGCTTTTTTTGTGTGTGTATTTTTAGGTTGTATAACTCAGTGGTTTGACCATGATGACCCCAGTGATGAAAAGGGAGACAGTGAGCTCTTGGCTGACCTTCTCAATGTATATCCTGGACAAATATGTCCAAATCCAATCGATATAGATGTAGAGCCAGTCTCCGGCATACCATCAAATGAAACCTTCATTTTCATTTCAGAAGTGTGAGTGTATGAAAATCATTACAATGGTTTCATGTATTGTTTTGAACCATATAACAAAAATTATATCGCACATCAATTTATATGTAAAGGTTATTCTTTTCTTTTTTTTTCAGGAGATATAATTCAACAATTGGGTTTGAGTGCATAAATTCAAACCAAAGAGGAGTATGTGATGATTATAAGGTGCGCTTCACCTGCCCAGAGGAATGGTGTTCAAGTAAGTGTCATTTACACACAAAAACAGACCCAGCTTGTTTACAATATTAAATTGTCTAAAATACCTGTTCACCTTCCATTATAAAAAGTTGTAAGAACTGTAGGTATGATTTGCAGAAATGTCATGCAAAATATCAAAACTAAAAAATAATTCAAATGTCATTTTTCCTTTCTAAAACAGAAATCAGTGTGATGACCGTTTGATGATTTTGGATAAAATGATGATATTTACTAATTGATTTTCCTCTGTTAGCATGTAGGACACCCTGGTTTGACCAAGGTAATCCAAGTATAATAGGAGACTCTGAGACTCTGTCATCAATCATGTTGACATACCCACTACAGGTCTGCGCTCAGCCCATTGCTATTGAGGTCGCAACCACTAGTGGGATCCCTGTACTACCGGATGCACGTTTTCCAATGTAAGACAAACATTTTTTATATGTTCATTTTATTTATTTTTTATAAAATAAATAATGATATGCATACATTGTTGCAGAGATGCACAGATTATCTGTTGCAGATCGCTTTCAGTTTAGTCCTTGGAAATCCAACCATTTCTGTACTTGAAGGAAAGTACTGAAATATGGAGTTTAGGACCTGAAGAGAATGCATGCCCATGCCCTGTTTACACATATACATTCACGGAAATATAAATTTAACATTTAAAGTAGACAGCAGTTATAACACTTGCCTGCATCAATGTGCTTTATTTTAAACACTCACTGTTGCTTATACAATTGCCCATTCATTTTCCCTGAATTGAAAGACCATCTTAGCCAATCTGTTCAGTATTTAAAAAATATGTCTCATAGAGCAGCATGTTAAACTGGAGCTTTAAAAGCAGTCATGCAATAAAGTGTACTGTCTCACATCTTCATCATATTAATCAGACAATTCTACATACAAAAAACACTAAAATTCTTAGCATATTATGAAATGTTATTACAACAATGTTAGAATATGTACTTTATTCCTTTTCCACAGATATGATCCAACTCAGGGCTTTACTTGTGTGAATCCACCACTAATTGGATGGTGGTGGTGGAAGTGGTGGTGTAAGGACTACAAGGTTCGTTTCACATGTCCGAGGAGTTTTTGCAAACCAAGTATGTATATTTATTTCATCTAATTAATAGTTTGTTATATGATTTTTTTTTTGTCATAACAGTTTTCTCTACATGTTATTCCTCAGAGTGTGTAACAAGGTGGTATGATTCTGATGACCCTGATACAAATGGAGGTGATTTTGAATTTTTGTCTACCATTCTCAATAAGTACCCTGGAGAAATATGTCCAAATCCAATTGCAATAGAGGCTCAGACTGTCTCTGGAGATCCTGTGTATCAAACTGGAAATAACATTCAACTGTGAGTTTATCGAGTTGTAACAGTGAGTATGTGAAGAAACAAAATAATAGTTAATGTTTTTAATTTTTTTATTAATGATGTTCTTAAATGATTTTGTCTTTTCTGAAGGCATATTTCAGCATTTGGGTTTTCTTGCACACACGTAAAACCAGGATTTTGTGCTGACTATAAGGTGCGCTTCACCTGCCCAGATGAATGGTGTTCAAGTGAGTGAGGTTTGCATACAAAAACAGACCCAGTGTGTTCCCTAAAAATATATATAATATTATTAAAATACATTTATTTCAAACTAAGTATAGTTCAAATCTATTAACATATTTACTGACAAGTCGCTCAAGACTTACTGAAATAAAAATTATAATTAAACTTTATTTGGAGTAATATTTCTGCACAATGCACATTTCTTAATATTAGGCATAAAATGTGTTTTAATATTGCAGGTTTGCATGATCTTTGAATAATATCAGTCTTTAAATGCAAGATATTTAAAGTCTGCCTTAAGCACAATCAAAATTGTGACCCTAGACCACAAAACCATTCATAAGTTGCGGGGGTATATTTGTGGCATTAGCCAACTATGTTATGTATGGGTCAAAATTACTGATTTTTCTTTTATGCCAAAAAATCATTAGGATATTGTCACGAACATACACACAAACAGAGAGATCCAATATGCAGTGTTTATTAGGGAGAATCCAAAAATCGTAGTCCAGACAGGCAAGAGGTAAATATTAACAAAAGCAGTACAAAAACAAGAAACACAAAAAACACTAGGGAACACGAGAAAGCAGGGTGACAGAACAAGGACTCCATGAAACAGAAACAAACAGGGTGTATATGGACAGGTGAAAACGATGAAAGTGGAAACAGCTGAGTGCGATTAACAGTTGTGTACGTAACAGTGATGAATTGGACAAAGGCTTGTGGGAAATGAAGTGCCTGCAGTGGGGTGACTCTATCATAGCAACAGCTGCTGTCATAGCAACAGGTCCGTAAGCTTAAACCTGCTCGGGAGCAGGCTTATTTCATGTAAACAGGATTAGATCGCTTCTTTTTAACCAGAACTGATACTCAAAATATGTCTGCTACCACCGCTACTTTATTACAAGTGCATCGTACTGATCCAGGGACAATAATTTAAAATAATAATCATTAAAAAAATTATTTAAAAATAATATAAAAATGTTGTGTAGTCCATAACAGCCTACTATAGACAGCCAGTTTTACTCACTGAAATATTTATTTGTCATAAAAGTATTACTTCATAATTGTATTAGAGTCTTACACACATGATATACAGATAATAGAGTCGTGCATTATTTTGAGTGATGACTGCTATTATAAGAGTGGCTTGATGGAGCGCAGGAGATGCAGATAACATGATATTGACCCTTAAGAAACTTTCATTAATGCTGTCACGTAACAAATATGTCCAAATATAAAATGAAATGAATAGATAATTTCTACACTGAAATAAAAATGTAAAGACTGCACAACTATTATAAATTGCGAATCTAAATAATTGGGAATCATGAAAAAAATGCAAAAAAAATTAAAACATGTATCTATTATCTGTTTCATGTATCTATTATAACATTTATGTAGTTTTGTTTGCTTGGCTGTTTCCTTATAAAAGTCCAGAAATTTGTCAAGTTTTTCGTCAGGTGTCGTTTAAAATTTTATGACGTCATTACATTGCCGTCTTGCCACCAGCCAATCGCTCCACTGCTGATCATGGTTTCGAGTATCGATACATATCCCCCTTTAAGCCAACACATGAACGCGCAATTATCTCAGATAACTCAATCCAGCGATACTAATCGTACACAACAGGTGTGTTCGAAGAACCCAATTAGCCGGATCATGATTAGCACGATGATATCATCTTGGATGTGTCATTTGATCTCGGATGTAATAAGCGACGTACGAAGAACGGGCCCCAGGAGGGAGGTGGACTGGTGGAGGATCAGGGGGATGGACGGAGGGCCAGGTCCATAGAGGGGAACAGGGAAAGGAAGTGGAAAAAACAACAACAAAACAAAGAGACCAGGAGGGAGGTGGACTGGTGGAGGATCAGGGGGATGGACGGAGGGCCAGGTCCTTAGAGGGGAACAGGGAAAGGAAGTGGAAAAAAACAACAACAACAACAACAAAACAAAGAGACCAGGAGGGAGGTGGACTGGTGGAGGATCAGGGGGATGGACGGAGGGCTCATGAAGATCATTGGTGACTTGACTTTGCTCCTGAAGATCATTGGTGACTTGACTTTGCTCATGAAGATAAAGAGTGACTTGACTTTGCTCATGAAGATCAAGAGTGACTTGACTTTGCTCATGAAGATCAAGAGTGACTTGACTTTGCTCATGAAGATCATTGGTGACTTGATTTTGCTCATGAGGTCTAACTGTGGTTTTGCTTGACTCATGGGGGTTAATGGTGACTTGACCTGACTCAGGACGGTCAATGGTGATCTGACTAGACTCTGGGAAATCAGCAGGGACCTGGTCAGTGGGGACCTGACTCGACTCTGGAGGGCCGACGGGGGCCTGACTCAACTCTGGAGGGCCGGCGGGGGCCTGACTCGACTCTGAAGCGTCCCCAGGGGCCTGACGCGACTCTGGAGCGTCGATGGGCATCTGACTCGAGTCTGGAAAGTCTCCTGTGGCTGGCATCTGGTGTAGTGGCTCTGGGCTGGCGGCCATCTTGTGCAGTGGCGCTGGCTTGTCTGGAGACACAGGCTTAGAGTCGGCCATCGTGTCTGGAGAGACAGGTGTGGCTGGGGTATCCCATTGAGGATGATGGTGTAGGTACCTGGTGAACCCCCAAAAGTCCGGGATCTACAGCCCCTTCATCTCCCACTCAGGCACAGGGTCATCCAGGCAGGCGTTAAATAGGTCCTTCAGTGCCTCATCATTATATCCCAGCCCTACTGACATCGTCCAAAAAATCTGAGCTAATCCACCCACCTCACTCCCCTTTTTGACAGAGGGTGGTTAGGTTCAAGAGCCTCCCCCTCCGCTCCTCCATGCTGGCTGGGGAACGGATACGAAATCCCACACTGCTGGATCTGGGCATGATGGCGTCCTTCTGTCAAGAACGTACACACAAACAGAGAGATCCAATTTGCAGTGTTTATTAGGGAGAATCCAAAAATCCTAGTCCAGACAGGCAAAAGGTCAATATTAACAAAAGCAGTCCAAAAGCAAGAAACACGAAAAACACTAGGGAACATGAGAAAGTAGGGTGACATTTACATTTATTCATTTAGCAGACGCTTTTATCCAAAGCGACTTACAGATGAAGACAGTGTAAGCAATCAAAAAGAGCAATGATATATAAGTGCTATAACAAGTCTCAGTTAGGTTAACACAGTACACGTATCATGGGATTTTAAATAATATAATAAATAAAAAGAAAACAGATAGAAAAAAAAGTTAGTTAGAGATCTTTACACATACACACACACACACACACACACATATACAATTGCATAATAAATGAAAAGAAAATAGAATACAAAAAGATTAGAAAGGTAGTTAGATTTTGTTTTAAGAATAGAGTTAGAATAGTGAGTGTTAAAGTTAGAGGGTCAAATAAAGATGGAAGAGATGTGTTTTAAGCCGATTCTTGAAGATGGCTAAGGACTCAGCTGCTCGGATTGAGTTGGGGAGGTCATTCCACCAGGAGGGAACATTTAATTTAAAAGTTGGTAAAAGTGACTTTGAAAAAGGACTCCATAAAACAGATAGAAACAGACAGGGTATATATGGACAGGTGAAAACGATGAAACTGGGAACAGCTGAGTGCGATTAACAGGTGTGCAATAAACAGGGATTAATGGGACAAAGGCTTGTGGGAAATGTAGTGCCTGCAGTGGGGTGACTCTGAGACCACTAGTGGACACCCAGGGAAACACAGACCAGACACTGTGACAGATATTAAGATCATGTTACATGAAGATATTTTGTACATTTCCTAGCATAAATATATCAAAACTTCATTTTTGATTAGTAATATGCATTGCTAAGGAATTCATTAAGGCAAATTTAAAGGCGATTTTCTCAATATTTAGATTTTTTTTTTTGCAACCACAGATTCCAGATTTTAAAATACATGTATCTCAGCCAAATTTTTTTATTTATCTTATTTATTCAGCTTTCAGATTATGCATAAATCTCGATTTCAAATATTGACCCCCCCCCCCCCATGACTGGTTTTGTGGTCCAGACCAGGGTCACAAATATACTTCTATAAATCTGTAGTTGGACTTAAGCACCACTTGCACACAATTAAAGTGCATTAAGTACAAAATTTGCTGTTCCAATTTAGCAGACTTTAAGCACACCAGTTTAGTATACTGAAATGACAATTTCAGAGTATTTTTACTAATTACAAGTGTAAATGTATTTGTAGTATACTTGGCATGAATTAAATGCGTTTCAAATATATTTTGGTATATTTATTTTTCACTAGGTAATTACCAAATAACTGATTAGCAGTTTGCAATATCATTAAAATTGTCTAAAACGCTTGTTCACCTTCCATTATAAAAACTTCTAAGAACTGTAGGTGTGATTTGCAGAAATGTCATGCAAAATAATATCAGATGAAAGACTAGGAACCTGTCAAAAATATTTGTAATTGTTCCTTTCTAAAACAGAATTCAATGTGATGATCTTTTGATGGTTTTGGATGAGATGATGGTATTAATCAAGCTGCTTTTCCTCTGTTAGCATGTAGGACAACCTGGTTTGATCAAGATGATCCAGATCAAGAAGGAGACTGGGAGACTCTGTCATCAATCCTGTTGAAATACCCACTACAGGTCTGCGTTCAGCCCATCGCTATTGAGGTCGCAACCACTAGTGGGATCCCTGTACTGCCGAATGGACATTTTCCAATGTACGACAATCAATTTTATAAAGTAAATAATGTAAATAATGATATGGATACATTGTTAATATAAAGACAATGTGCCTATTCCACCAAACATGTTTGCATTGCTTCTATGCATAGAATATCTGTTGCAGATCGCTTTCAGTTTAGCCCTTGCAACTCCAACCATTTCTGTACTTGAGTGAAAGTACTGAAATATGAAGTTTAGGAGCTGAAGAGAATGCATGCTCATTGCCCGTATACACATTTACATTCACAGAATAATGTCTTTTTCTGCAGATATGATCCAGCACAGGGCTTTGCTTGTGTGAATCAACCACTAGGTGGATGGTGGTGGTGGAGTTGGTGGTGTAAGGACTACAAGGTCCGTTTCACATGTCCAAGGAGTTTTTGCCAACCAAGTATGTATATTCATTTTATCTACTGTTATACAGTTTGTTTTTTGTATTTGACTTAACGATTTTCTCTGTATGGTATTCATCAGAGTGTGTAACAAGGTGGTTTGATTTTGACGACCCTACAAAAGGAGGCGATTTCGAACTCTTGACAACCCTTCACCAAAATTACCCTGGAGAAATATGTCCTAATCCAATAGGAATACAGGCTCAGACCATCTCTGGCCAGCCGGTGTATCAAACTGGAAATTACATTCAACTGTGAGTCTATGAAGTTGTAACACTGAGTATGTTAAGAAACAAACTCTGTGTACTTTTTTTTTTAATGATGTTCTTAAATTATTTTGTATTTTCTGAAGATCTATTTCAGCATCTGGGTTTTCTTGCAAACACTTAAAACCATTTTGTGCTGATTATAAAGTGCGCTTCACCTGCCCAGATGAATGGTGTTCAAGTGAGTGACATTTGCACACTAAACTGATCCAGCAACAGTTTACAAATCATTAAATTGTCTAAATTGCTTGTTCACCTTAAATTACATAAAGGTATATGTTAAAAGGTATATGATAAACTAAAACAGATCATAAAATTTACATTTGTAAAACTGTCTTAACCTAGATATTGGGTAATTCTACAATAAAAGTTGTGATATTGGTCTGACATTTTGATCTTAAATGAGAAGATTATACCCAGTTGGTTTTCCTCTATTAGAATGTAGGACGCCCTGGCTTGACCGAGATGACCCCGGTGGAGTAGGAGACAATGAGACACTGTCATTACTCCTGATAAGATACCCACTGCAGGTCTGCCCTAAGCCCATCGCCATAGAGGTCACAACCATTAGTGGGACCCCTGCACTGCCACCTGGAAACATTTTTGTAGTGTACGGTATCATACATTCCATTTAAATGTCTCCAATTAAAAGAGACTGTGCTGTTATTTCTTAATGCGATGTAAAACAGACATGAAAAGCTTAATCATTGCTTGTTCTGAATCTTCAGGCACACCTTTGCAAAATCCTTTGCACAAAACTGCTTATGAATTCCATTTTATGAATACAGTTAATATGTTTGTTATTTTTTTGTAGATATGACCCGTTACAGGGCTTTGAGTGTAAGAATGGGGCCTGTCAAGACTACAGGGTCCGCTTCACATGTCCATTAAGTTTTTGCAACACAAGTATGTATCATAATCCTAAAAATTCAAATTTCCTGTGTACCGTAGTATGAATTTATTTTGTTAGTATTATAAATTTTTTGTGTGATTAGAAAATCCTCTGTGCTGTATTATTCAGCGTGTGTATCCAGGTGGTTTGATTCCGATGACCCTAAAACAAATGGAAGCGACTCTGAACTCTTGTCTAAACTTCTCAGTTTGTACCCTGGAGAAATATGTGCTAATCCAATCGGAATAGAGGCTCAGACCATCTCTGGTCAGGCAGCGTATATAACTGGAGACATCTTTCAAGTGTAAGTCTATCAAATCTATAACATTGCTTTACAGGGCATATGCTTCTGACAGCATTTTGTAGAGAAATAATATTATTTCTGTGTTTGTGAAGGTATAATCCAGTCTCTGGGTTTGCTTGTGTAAATGCAGGCCAGGCAGGAGGAGGGGTTTGTGATGATTATAAAGTGCGATTCTCATGCCCAGAGACATTTTGCTCAAGTGAGTGACATTTACACAACAAATACTACTGCTGATGAAGGAAAGTGGACTGAAGACAAAGTGATTCTATAGTTAAATGCCAAATTACAGTAACATACCATTGGGTTAACATGTCATGTATGACAAAATATATGACCAAAAATATATGTAAAAAAAAGGTGTAATTCAGTCATTTCATCGTCCGCATTATTTTCTGTTATAAAATCATTAGGGGTTTTCACACTTGAAATAGTTAACTCTGGGTCATTCTATATCATTGGTTATCTTGATTCACATTTCACACTGTTCGAGTTTTTGGGTTAGAAGTTATTCCTGGGTATTCATAAACTGGCATTTCAAATTATATAAGGCGGGGTTAATGTTCTTATCTACAAATTTGTGTTGTTAGTGTCATCGTTTGGACGTACAGTACGCAGCATGCGATCTGTTTACGTAAAGCCAGAACATTGTGCATCCTCATGTTATATATTGGCAATGGTATTTTCAAGTTTTTTGTGAAAAGGCTTATCGGACTATAAAACTAAGTATAAAACTTCAATTAACTTGTCACAATATGACATTTTTCCCCTCAAATGTTGAATTGACTGTTTGTACAATGCATGGTGTTTCTGCAATTGTTTAAAGCATAGCTATAAGCTATCTATGCGTAGATGCCACTTTCGACTACTCTAGACATGTTAATGCGTCCATCAAACCCCCAAAGATATGGGATAACCTTTTACAGATGAGAATTGTTTATACGCATGATCTAGAATGTCCTTATGGTGGTTACATTTTTATGCCAGGTTTATTTTTGATAAATACCGATATGTGTGTGGAAAATTGCGTATGCATATTTCTATGCTCATTTTGTGTGTGCACAACTGTGGCGAGTGGAGCGGGGCCGAGGGACGTGGGAACAAGGAGTGAGGCCGGCAATGATTGGGCAAATCAGTGGCACCTGCGGCCCACCGCCGGTCTCGAGTCCCACGTAGGAGATGGAAGGATATAAAACTGGAGCGACGACAGTGAAGGACGAGAGAGGACCAGGCCTGGGCTTTTAGTTGTGTTTGGTTTTATTTTGTGTGCACCAGTCGTCCGTGAGGGGCTGGTGCGCTGTTTTGTTTTATTTTGTGATTATTAAAGGGTTATTTGATTGTCCGCCGGTTCCCGCCTCCTTCTTCCCGATGATTAGGAAGTTTTTATCATTACAGTGGTGCTGAAGCCCGGGAGAAGGAGGGACGCGCTGCTGAAGATCCCTCGCCGCTGTGGGGAATCCGCGGTGCCACAGAGCAGGCGAAGAGGATGCCGCCATGGACGCTCGAGGCGGTGGGCTGGAGCGAGTTGCCGGGGACGGGCGAGCTCGCTGCCGACCGCCCGCTATCTGGAGGGGCGGCTGCCGTCCGTGAGGGAGCGGAGGAGTCGGCGCCGTTCGCCAGAGAGCCGGAGCCTGCTGCCGTCCGCCTGAACGGGGAGGAGCAGGGAACGGGGGACTCCTGCCGGCTGCCCAAAACCGGAGGAGCCGTCGCCGTCCACCGGGCGGCGGAGGAGTGTCGTGCCGTCCGCCGAGGGCCGTCCAGTGCCACCGTCAGGCACCGCGGAGGAGATCGCCCAGCCGGTGGAGGGCCGAGCAGCAGTACGTCTGGGAACCGGAATTTTTTTTTTTTTTCTCCCCTCTCTCGTCTCTGTCGCTCCTCCTTCCATCTCCTTTTCTCTCGCCTCGTCTGTCCTACCCCCAGCTTCCCGCAGGTCCCCGTGAGCGGTCCCCCCCGTAGGGGGGGGGGTGGGGGTGGGGGTAGGGGTTGAGTAGAGCGCAGTCTCGTGGGTACCCCCCGGCCTGCGAGGGGCGATGGGGGTATGTGGCGAGTGGGGCGGGGCCGAGGGACGTGGGAACAAGGAGTGAGGCCGGCAAAGATTGGGCAAATCAGTGGCACCTGCGGCCCACCGCCGGTCTCGAGTCCCACGTAGGAGATGGAAGGATATAAAACTGGAGCGACGACAGTGAAGGACGAGAGAGGACCAGGCCTGGGCTTTTAGTTGTGTTTGGTTTTATTTTGTGCGCACCAGTCGTCCGTGAGGGGCTGGTGCGCTGTTTTGTTTTATTTTGTGATTATTAAAGTGTTATTTGATTGTCCGCCGGTTCCCGCCTCCTTCTTCCGGATGAATATGAAGGGTTTAATTCATTACAACAACATTTATAAATGAGACCCCAGAACTGTTTGATTATGCACATATTTCTATTGGCCTATTTCCTTTTGTGTTCAACAGAAGAGAGAAATTTAATGCAGGTTTGTTAAAACTTGAAGGTAAGTAAATAATGACATAATTTTTATTTTGGGGTGAACTCTGCTTTTTCAGGATGAATTAACTCCTAATAATCTGCTGAACTCTATTGCAAATCTAGATATTCATACATGTAAATAATAACATTTGTTGCAGATGTTTGGCTTGCTTTATAATTGCTCACGGACTGGCTTTGAAGGCACCATCGCTTAGCAGCCCATAGAAACATTTGTTTATGTGGCATCTACGCATTCATATCTATGCTCCAAACAATGGTACCTATAGTATTGAGTGAGTGAACAAATGCATTAATAAATTAATTAAATAAATACTAACACTTTATAATAAGGTTGGGTGTCTGTTGCTGAGAATCTAGCTTTAACATCTTAACACTTTTCACAATCTGCACTGTACACCAAATTATTGGTCTCCAAAGCAGGGTCACATGACCTCAGGTAAAAAAAAAAAAAAACAAGAATCTAAATTTACAAGTGTGAAACTTTTCTCTATCTGGGGTTAAAAATGCCGTTTTAAAGGCTCTATTGAGATATTCATAATATATGACGTTTACTTATGTCCTGCATTAGTTTGTAGGACATCTTGGTTTGACAGAGATGACCCTGATAATCCAGGAGATCGTGAGATGTGGAAAGAAATTCAGACATCACCATATGTCTGTACATCACATGTCACATATCTGCCCATTGCTATTGAGGTTGTCACAACTGTTAGTGGGAGCCCTGCACTGATGACTGGAAACCTTTTTCAAGAGTAGGACTAAAAATATTATAAACAAATTAATTCATTTCATATGTAATTCTGTAATAATTAACAGCCATCTGCTCTCATTCTGCAGATTCGATCCACTTGAGGGCTTTGAATGCGTGAATGATCAACAGGGTGGAGGGGTCTGTCAGGACTACAAGGTCCGCTACACATGTCCGAAAAGCTTCTGCGAGATGGTATTTCAAACAAACCTCACATTTGAGGTCATTAATGGTAGAAATTAAGCTTTGGTCAAACTACATTTTCAATTTAAGTTTAGATAGCCATGTTAGATTCAATGAAGAAAAAAGAGAAGAATATTAAAGATTTGCATTATCCTTCCCTGTCTCAGCTTTTGTTGTTGTTAGTCAAGTTGTGTGGTGAAATTCTTTGTAAGAACATTGGCAGAAACTGTTTATGGTGATCCCTGCATATCAGCAAACTTGTGCACATTTTACTTGTTAATTTATAATGGCTAGCATTTAAATATATATTGTCAACCATGCTGCTATTTCCTCAAACATTATAGCATGACATCTAACAAAAAAGGCACTTTGAATTAATTCAATAACATATTGTGACAATATGAAACAATAATGATTTTTTTTTTTTACAGTGACAGCATTTAACCCACAGATACTGTGCAGTTACCACAGTATAACTTTGACTTATTGTCAGGATATAGCACAGCATACAGTGATAATAATTACAAATATTTATAATCATATATAATAATAAAAAACTGAATTTGTGATTTTGACACACACACACTTGTGAATCAGAAAGTGTTCAACTTTTTTCCAACTACTCTGTCCTGCACCCTCCTGTTCTGGCAGATGGACAAGGCTGAATAGCCCCATCGTGTCGTGGTGTTTGTTCTTTAATTGCGATGCTCTTAGAGAAAGAACGAGAACTGTTAGACGTCATTTCCGGTGGAATATTCCAGTGAATCCTACTATGCCTTTAAAAAGAGACGCGCTGAAAATAGGTTAAAAAGCGTTGTCTGTGACAGGTGTAATCTGTCAAATAAATTAAATCTTTGTTCTTTTAAGGTCATAACTTTTTCGGGGACCCACATTCACTAACTGAATTATAAATACTGTCTCGTCGAGGCTGACCACCAAAAGCCGTTATTTGTCTGCGTTAATTTTGAGTCGCATCGTTCTGTGCTTGACTTTGAAGGTAAGTTTGTTCTCAGAGCGTGACATCAAGTTTTAAAACAAGACATTTGTTTTATTCGTATTAATATTCTAATTCATATACGCAACGTAAACTTTTGTTATAGGGTATTGAAAGGCTCTTTGCTCAGTACCCTTCATTTAACAACTTAATGGAAGACTTGATATTTTAAAGGGCGCAATAATAACCCTATATATATTTATTCGGTGTTTCTATAATGAAGCGCAGAAATCATTCAGATGCGTCTTTTTAATGCTTTACGATAGGTGAGACCTACAGAAACCACATTATGCGGCATGATATAGAGGAGTCAGAAGAGTCTCATCAGGCTGACTGATGTTGAGCGCAATGTTGTTTATACTGTAAACTAATCAAACGGAGTTTGCGCAGACATTAGGCATACGCAGCCTGTTCAACTGCAGAAGAATTGCGGAAGATATAATTGTTTTTTGGTCATAAAATGCCAGTTTCAACATACATACGGGCTACTTAACCTTAATAATAACGCATCAATCAGTTTATTGGCAGGTGTTGTTATAACAACTTGTGAGAAAACCATTTTTTCCTCTTAAGTGCGACAGCGTACAACTTGTGCATAACAAGTGTATAACAGTGACCAGACTATGAATAACACATGTTATAGACATGAGGTCTTGAGACAGGAGTCAACGTGAATGGATCTAATCTTGCCTTCGGAAATCACTGTAGTATTATAAGAAGAGTTTTTTTCTTTAATTCAGTTGATAGTCTGTTACTGACTAAACAGAGCCCTATAATGGTTAAATGTCACTATGAATAGAAGTAATCCAGCTTTAAGGCCAGATACCACAGGTGAATAAGGTAAATTGTTAACTAATATATATCATCTCATTTACCTCCCTAGTTGATTGATCACAGTACATTGAGACATCTGTCAGGGAAACTGCCAGGGAAAAAAGTCATAATTTTTCTGACCTGGAACGTTTGGTGTATGGAAGTGCTACAGAAGTGGATATTTCGTGCTCAGTGCATCAGAAAGAAAATAACTGTCAGAAAAGTGCCTTTAATGATAGCCCATGTGTTGTAATTGAAAACTGATGATGCAAATAGATAAAGTGTAATGGAGAAAAACATTTGAATGTGTATTTTGGTTTTCTTTCCACTAATCTGAAGGAAAAATGAAAGCAAAATAGTCCCAGTCTATTTCAAAATGCCTTGAGTTTTAAGGTGGGTCTTTAATATTAGGCTGTACAATTTGGCATGAAAACAAAAAAAAACATCATGGTATTACAGTGGTGTGCCTTTGTGGGCTGGTTAGCTTGTGAGGCAGGACTTGAAAGCACAGATTACACCCTGTTTTTTTGCTGTACATGATATATTGTTCTTACCATCATTTGGTAAAAGCGTCCTTATTTGATTTCGTTTCAGTGCTGTTTGACGTGGATAGATCTGTTGACCATCATGATCCTCATGACTCCCACATCTGGTAAATAGATTAATACTGTATGCAAAACAGTGTCACATGCTATTTCTGCTTTCCACAGCAAAGAAAATGCCTGTTTATGTTTAGGATTCTTTTAATAATGAGTGGCACTAACTGTATTCTTGCAGACAGTAATCTTGGCAAGGGCACAAGATTGAAACTATGTGAAGTTGTAGGAAAAACAAACAAGTGTGGACTTCCTCATATGTGGAGGACAGAGCTACAGCTTTAGAGGCTCGGTTGCACTTTAACTCAGTCTATTGCACTGGATTTAAGCCCAATTTTGACTATGTATCCATCCCCAAATAAACAATTAAGAGGTTGATGAAACACATTTACATGCAAACTAATGCCAAAGCAGTTTTTATAGATAAACGAATAGTTGTTTCTTAGCAGCTGGCTCTTATATCTGTTAACTGGAAAATATGGGACATGGTTTTTATAACTATGATGGTGTTTTTGTCCCGTAGTTGCTGAGACTATAGCTGCCAGATAAGTTCTTGGTTTTTACTGTTACCTGGTTACACTGAGGTTCAGTTACACAACTTCAGTGATGCCTTACAGTATTGTTCTAGAAACATATAAATGTTAATCCTGTTAATCCAGGCTTCTGTCACATGGAGCAAAGGAACTAGACGTGCACAGAGACCTGTGGTAATGGCTACTAGGCATCTTTAGGCAAAATATAGTTGCAGTGCTCTTTGATGTCCCTGTTAGTTGTTAAGATTACAACAAAAAGGAAGTCCTTCTTTTTCATCACCTTATGCTTCATTATACTTTGGACTAAGTTCTAGGTCTTTGTCTAAGAAAAAAGTAATTTGAGGTTTACTACTATCTATCTAGTGTTATCTAAGGGTCTGTAAACAGGAAGCTCCATATATTCATATTGTGATTGTTAAACCATTTGACAGTGGCACAAGCAAGCACAGTGCATAACCAGCGATTCTGAATTTCTAGTGCCATGGCATTGTATTTGTAGAAATCTGATGTTATTAGTCTCATAGCTTACTGCAACACTGTCATGCCACATTTCATCTTTTAGTTCTGATAATCTGGTGTATTTTGCATCATTTTGTGTGACAAAATGACACTTGGATCATTTTTATTCACACATAAAAGGCTGTCCTGACTTTAATTAAAAGCCTTTTTGGATATACATGTACTGTAAAAATGAAAGCTTACTTCAGACACCATTAATAGGTCTATACACTACTGTTAAAAAGTTTAGGGTCCGTTGAGTGTCTTATGCTCACCATGGCTGCATTTATTTAATCAAAAATGCAGTTAAAATTAATAAAATGAAATAATATTGCATTTTAAAATAACTTATGTTTTAATCAATTTTAAAATGTAGGCCTAATATAGTTCTGATAGGAAGCTGAGTTTTCAGCTCCAGTCTTCAGTGTCACATGATCCTTCAGAAATCATTCTAATATGGTGTTCAAGAAATATTTCTTACTATTATCGATGTTGAGAAAAGTTGTGCTGCTTAATATCTATTCCTTTCTTTTTCAGGATTCTCTAATGAATAGAAAGCATTTCAAATATCAGCATTTATTTGAAACAAATATTTGTTACATTATAAATGTCTTTACTGTCAATAGATCAATTTAATGGATCCCTGCTGAATAAAAATATTAATTTCTTAAAAACAAAATTATACTGACCTCAGACATTTGAATGGTAGTGTATGCTTTAATATTGTTTACCTACCAATATAGTCCATATTAGGCTGCTTGGTTTAAGCAGCTTTATTCATTTAAGATTTTCAACAAATATCACACATGCTTTATTAAACCTTATAGACTTAACATCCAAATTTATTGCCTCCTAGCACAAAGAACGTTAAGCTCTGTGGTGAATTCTGTATGTTGGCATGTGCTGTGTCTCATTGACTGTTTTCTTTCAGATGAAGAGTCGCTTGAAATCAACTGGCTTTGGAATCACATCAAGTTCAGGTTACAAACACAATAGTAGGAACCCTTCATTAAAGGTGGAGTGTGTAATTTTTATACTTCAGAATTCTCAGTTTATTATGCCGAGACAGTTATAAGTAAAACATTCACTGGTTGAGTTTTATGGCACTATCAAAACCTCGTTCTGGTGGTTTGAGCAGCCTGACATTCTGTAGTAGCATTGGCTCAATGAATGGTGGGTTTGGGGCAGAGCTATCTGTTCTGCTGACCTGTGGCAAACTGGGGGATGGTTTGATCACTAATGACACTAATTACACACTTCACCTTTAAACCTTTTTGATGTCTTTGTAAATATTAGGCAAGTTTTTATATGCATTACTGAGCATAAAATATTTACACTTAATGACAATACATGTGTTCTTGCATGCTTCTCTCATCCCAGAAAAGGAGCACATGCCAAAGAATGAAAGTTGACCCAGAGAGAAAATTGCAGAGATTGTCATACATAGACATTTTTTGGGGGGGGGGTCATAGTACATTATATGGACAAACATATTGGGACACACCTCTTAATTATTGAATTCAGGTGTTTCAGTTAGAGATGCACCGAATATTTGGGAGCCGAAATTATTCGGCTGAAAATGGCAAAAAAAATATATATTTTGGTGTTCGGCCAAATAAGCGAAAGGCTGAATAATATGTATCGAAAACGCGATCAAATAGACGCACGCACTAATGCACCAAACATGTCGGCAGTGTGAAAGTATTTAAAACTATCAGAGAAAGAAGCAGAAATCATTACAGGCACAAAGCACCAACAGTGAGAGACTCTTTAGTGCTGCATCACGTCTCTGATGAGAAACAGCGGTGGCTTATGCTGGTGGTTAGGTTACTGTATGATGAATGAAATCACAAAATTACCACAAACGATTAGTAAATAAAATTTTGAATGTTATATTTTATAATGCACGCACAAATTTCATATATTCTGACAGAGCTGCACGAGAACGATGGCACCAGGGTTCAAAGTCCGAAGCGCGAGGAAAAACTGCGCTGGACTTGTTACTCGTCAGTTACTCAATAACATTTTTGAGATTTTTTTTTAAAGGCATGTGACAATGTGATACATGCTACAAACATTTCCCAAATTCGTAATGAGAATCATTTATAAATCTGCATGCTGTTGTCAACTAAAAGAAGCACTGAGGTCTTCCTGTGGGTTTCTGCCAAAATAAAAGCCGAGAAAAGGAAACAACTCCATCGACATTCAGAAATGATAGTATTGTAATTTTACTGTTGTTCTGTAAAATATAAAAAAGTAAGACAATAATAATGATAATAATAATAACCCTACAACAGCTCTATTAATACATATATTATAAACATTTACATATAGTGTTCAAATTGGCATCACTAATATATTTTAATGTTTTAAAAGAATTTGCTTAGCAATGCTGCCTTAATTTGTACAGTACACAAAAAGCCTGATTCAAGTCTCAAATATGGCTAACAAATATTATTTTACTAACTTATTAATTTTAATTAAAATTGTGCTTTGTTGGTATAATGTGTGCTAGAATGTAAAAACATTTTTAGTGTTATGTAAATATATATATTTTTTATGCAATGGTGAAAAAAAAAAAAAGTCAAAATAGGCCTTAAAAAATATGTAAAAACCATTCCGTATTCGGCCTTGTTATTGGTCCAATGTTTCATTTTGTTCAGCTCGGCCAAGAATTTTAATTTCAGGGCATCCCTAGTTTCAGTCAGACCCATTGCCACAAGTGTATACAATCAAGCACTTAGCCATGAAGTCTGAAACCTTAGTGGAAAAATGGTCGTTCTGAAGAGCTCAGTGAATTCAAGTTTGTACTGTAATATAGGATGTCATTTTTGCAAATAAATCAGTTCATTAAATTTTATCCCTGCTGGATATACCCCACAATCAACTGTAAGTGTAATTATTGGAAAGTGATAGTTTAAGAACAGTAGCAACTCGAAGCAGTATACCATATAAAGTAAAAACAGGGTCATTGAGTGCTGAGGAGGATAGTGAGCAAAAGTCACCAAACACTCTGAATGCATCCATAGCTAACGAGATCCGAACTTCCACTGACGTTATTATCACCACAAATAATTGAACTTTATGGAATGGGTTTCCATGCATGAGCAACTGCATGCAAGCCTCACATCACCAAGTACAATGCCAAGCATCACAACCCTCTATGTAGACCTTTGCAATTGAATCGCCATTGGCTAGTAAGTTTTTTAGTTTACTCGCCAGAATGATATACTATATATACACTGTATGTGTTTTTAAATGGCGCAGCTTTTTAAATGCTTGAAAGTACACTCTTAACATCAGTCAGTCAAGCATTATAATATGATATCTGGATAATCAAGTATTATTTAATGATAGAACTTTAGTAATTATAATTAAAACTTGGTAACCATGTATGAATGCATAGACATTTTAACTGAATTTAGGACTGGTGGTGGTGCTCTGGTGGACGTTCAGTATTTCTGTAAAAAAAAAAAAAGGAAACAATTGGGGAAAAAATGAACAATAATCCTGATAAGATAATAATACTCCTAATAATAATAATTATACTAATAATAACAGTAAAAAATGGAGTAAGGATTAACGAGCTGCTGGATTCATGAAAATTAATCAGGTTGTGTGTGTTCGCTCGAACTGATTTGCTGAAATCAAAACAGGGATGTTAATAGGTGAGTGCCAGCCAATGAGATTAGTTCTGCCCACTACCGGAAAACCTGGCAGTTCTTAAACTTCTTTATATTGTGAGGAAAATGATACTTTGGGCACGTGAGAGAAAGTGACTGCAACTTCACACTAGAGTTTACACTACGTCAAACACAGGTTTGCTGCACATCATTTCAGATGAATTGAAAAATAGCACAGATAGCTTGACGGAACTCTGAAGCACTCTGAAGCAAGAGTGTTCAGAGAGTGAAAATATATCTGTGTTAAACTTATACTTAGCCTCCCACTTACACACTGGGGAGTAAAATCTGAGAATGTATTAGCCATTGGCAAATATTAGACACCATTTATACGCCAGAGTGAAGAATTAGTTGCATATGCGAGTGATTTACTTGCAGTGTAGAGGGTTGGTCAAATGGAGTGGCATGAAGAATCATGGAGTGAAGTTTATCTTCTCTGTTTGGCAGTCTGATGGGCGAGTTTGGGTTCGGAGGATACAACCTGTAAAGTTTGGTGGTGGAGGGATAATGGTATGGGACTGTGCAAATAAAGGTATATAAAGAGATGATTTAATGAGTTTGATGTGGAAGAACTTGACTGGCCTGCACAGAGCCCTGACCCCAACCCCACTGAACGACTTAAGGATAAACTGTAAGATTGCAAGCTAAGTCTTTATGTCCAACATTGGTGTCTGACCTCACACACACTCTACTGGATGAATGGGCTACACACTTTACGATTTTATGGAAATCCTTCCTAGAAGAGTGGAACCCATTATAGCTGCAAAAGGGGAGCAACTCCATAATAATGTCTCTGTATATTTGGATGTATGTATTTATGTCAGGTGTCCCAATACTTTTGTCCATAAACTGTATCTGCTAGTGGGGGATTTGATTCTCTACTATCATCCCAATTAAGATCTTTCAAATACTTACTACATAGTAAATAAAATGTGACACATGATTGTGAATTTCTCTAGCAAAATACACATTCAACTGCTTGAGATGTCTATTTAGATTTTATGCCCACTGATTTTCTCCAACACAAAGACCTCTTTGTGTGACTTCATTGAAAATCACTGCAGTGTTCCAGTGGCAAAACAGTCTTAGTCACAAATAAAGAAAAGCACTTGAATTTAAGTCTTTCTTGCTTATTTACCTGTTTTGTGAACATTTAATATTATTTTCATTTTGAAGCACAGTGTGAATCTGAATGTACACGTTTAGCTATTATCTGTATAGCATTATCAATAGCTCTTCTAGGTGAAACTGCTGTAATAGTGCATGAATACAGTAAAAACTGTCCATTTAGACGGTTGATTAATGAATGATTTATGAGAAATCTGCTTCAGGATATGAATCCGCAGTGATTCAATCACCACATGATTGCCAGTTGTCGTGGGTGTGAGTAAGTGTAACCTCTTGCACAAAGACAGACATCTCATTGTAAAAATGGTGATGTCAGACTCACCCCTCAATCAAATGCTTGTTAAAGCAGAACGAAATTCTCAAGTGCAAGGTATTGATGCTTTAACCATCACTAGGGGTCCTGGGTGTCTTTTAGGCCTTTTTCACACTGGCAGCCCAAATGTGTGTGTGTGTGTGTGTGTGTGTGTGTGTTTTGAAGCCCAAATACCATGATGTATATGAGAAAAAATCTAATGTTCAGATAGTTTGCTGCATCTGGTTCAGAAAAATGACAGTGATTGAATTAAAAGAGTTTCATTCTGTTGGTAAGTGCATGTCTTTTTACCTCAGCATGTCTTTTTTTGAATATTTAATTAGCATTTGAATGTTGTAATTACTGTCTAGTTGAAATTGCATATTGTTCAGTGCTTGTATAATTTTTCACTTTAAAAAATCTTTTCAATTGCTGCAATGATGTTTATTTTTTACCCTTCTTTCAAAATTGAACTTTGTACAATTTATATACAGGTGCATCTAAAAAAATTTGAATATCATGGAAAAGTTCTTTATTTTTTCTCATTTATTTCAAAAAGCAAACTTTCTTATATTCTAGATTCATTGTACACAAACTGAACTATTTAAAGAGTTGTTTTGTTTTAATTCTGATGGTTATGCCTTGTAGCTTAGGAAAATAAAAAAATCTGTATCTCAAAACTTTTTAATATTTTCTGAAAGATCAATCAAAAAAAGATTTACAAAACAGAAATGTTCAAGATCTCCAAAGCAGGTTTAATTATGCACTCAATACATGGTTGGGGCTCCTTTTGTATGAATTAATGCTTCAGTGTAGTGTTGCTTGAAGACGATCAGCCTGTGGCACTGCTGAGGCATTATTGAAGCCCAGGTTGCTTTGATTGTGGCCTTCAGCTCCTCTGTATTGTTTGTCAGATGTTACTTATCTTCCTCTTCACCAAAGCCCATAGATTCTCTGTGAGATTCAGGTCAGGTGAGTTGGCTGCCCAGTCAATCACAGTAATATCATGGTCAGCAAACCATGTGGAAGTGGTTTTGACACTGTGGGCAGGTGCTAAAGTCCTGCTGCAAAGTGAAATCAGCATCTCCATAAAGCTTGTCAGCAGTTGGAAGCATAAAGTGCTCCAAAATCTCTTGGTAGATGGCTGCGTTGACTTTGGACTTGATCAAACATAATGGACCAACACCAGCTTGGTTTCTCTGCATCTCCAGTCATCCTCCAGACTCCAGAACTTGATTTCCAAATGAAATGCTAAATTTACTTTAATCTGAAAAGAGGACTTTGGACCACTGACAGTTCTTTTTCTCCCTACCCAAGGGGGGAAATGCTTCTGATGTTTTTTCTGGTTCAGGAGTGGTTTGGTTCTAGGAAATGTGACAGCTGTAGCCCTTATCCTGAAGAGTGTGGTGAATCTTAATGCTCCTTGTCACGAGCTGAGCTGTGACGTGCTCACAAAGCCAACAGCCAGCCGAACGCCGCCGCTAACCTTCACTGTCATTGCCGTTTTGCTGATCTATTATGGGTGCACTATTTACAATATCGTTTACTACAGTTTGCCATAAATACCAGCTAGCATGCAATGTTGTTTAAGGTGAAGGGAAAGGCCTACCGGCATTCTTAAATGGCAAATGGTTGTGCTTGATTCCATGCATATATTACACAAACTATACATTGACATTTTGTCGCCCATCTGTATTAACATCTTTTGGTATCAAGTAATGAAAATATCCACACTGGCTGTCAAACCTTTCTTTTTATTTAGTAAAAGCTTTTTTATTATAACAATGTACACATTTAACCCACCACCGTCCTGATCTCCGGTTCAACTTCCTGGTTTCGCGTGAGGAAGCCGAGGGGATGTACCACTGGGTTGGAATAGAGGGGTTTCGCGGGTGATGGGCAGGATAACTCGTTATTGCAGGGGTGTTTTTGTGTTTTTACTTGTATGGGTTTTTTCTTTACAAATGTGATTTTGGTGGGGGAGAAACGTTGGATATGTGTTTGTTTATTTGTTGTTTGCTTGTTTGATTTATTATTTAATTATTTTCATGTGGTTTCATGGATAATTGTTTTCTTAGCAGTAGGGCGATCTAGTGGGTGGGGCTACAGCTATTTTAAGGCTGTATTAGGCCCCATGGCCTCAATTGAAGCAGGGCTGTGCTGAGAGAAAGAACTGTTGCATAGTAATGCTGGTTGGTATAGTGTGCAGGGTCCCACGAGACGTAGCCTGGCAACTTACTGCCTATTTATTTTCTTTATGAACAGTTTTTGTTTTGCATTATTTTTTTACAGTCCTGACACTGTAAATATTTTCACGTGTTTGAAAATATAAAGAAAGAAAAAAAAATAAACAAGAAGCTTCTTAAGAAACTTGCATCTTCCCTGACTCCGCCTTCGGTCAGCTTGCCACATTTGGTGTCAGAAGTGGGATTGGGAGTCAGGTGGAAGTGAAGAGTTAAAACAAGCCAGGATGTCCACCAGAAGGAATAAGAAGGCGGAGGAAGATGGAGCGATGGGAGGCGACACTGAGCATATGGAGCCCACTCCAGATCCCCCCACTGCTGATCCTGCTATCAACCGGATGGCAAAGATTTTCGAATCCTTTATGGAGGTGCAACAGGCCAGAGATGAGCGGCTGGAGAAGGAGTCGTCCAGGCAAGCCCATCAGTTCCAAGTCCTCACCCATCAGGTGACTCAGCTACAGCTGGATGTGGAGGTGACTCGGGAACGGAGGACCGTACCGCTTACAACGGACCTACAGGACCCTGCACCTGAGGCACCATCAGCCCCCAGCCGTCGGCCTAGAGGCTATGAACCAAAGATGGCTAAGCTGGGAGACTCTGATAACATCGAGCACTACCTAACCACCTCTGAGCGGCTCGCAACAGTCTTTGACTGGCCAGAGGAGGACTGGGCCATTCATCTCATTCCGCTCCTGACTGGCAAGGCCCGGAGTGCGTTTGTAGCTATGGATTCGGAGAGCACTTTGGACTATGACCTTTTAAAGGAGGCAGTGTTAAAAAAATATGAGATCAACTCGGAAACCGCATGCAGTTTAGAGCCTTGGAGACCATGCCAGCGGAGATGCCCCAAGAGCTTTACGTCCGGCTGAAGGATCTCTTCTGCAACTGGGTCAAGTACGACCGGAGCAGCAAAGAGGATCTCATGGAACTTATCGTGCTGGAACAGTATCTCAGAGTACTCTATCCAGAGGTGAAGACCTGGGTCAAGGAGCACAACCCAGCAACTGCAGCTGAGGCTGCCAAACTGGTAGAGAACTTTGTGGCAGCACACAGAGGCCCCAGGAGCTACCAGTATGCTGGGATGCTGGACAGACAAACCCGGGGTAAGTCTGTCGGTGTTGGTAGAGGAGTTGGTTTTGAAGCTACCCCTAGTCACAATGGAAATGCCCTGTCCCTTCCCCCAGATAGTGGCAAGCTGCAAGGCATAACATGTTTTAATTGTGGTAGGGAAGGTCATAAGAGCCCCTCTTGCCCCCTCAGGAAGTCTAAGTACACCCACCTGTGTTATGTTCCCAATCCCACACCACCCTTTAAGAACCAGCAGAATAATGGCCCTGTTATTACCATCGAGCTTAATGGCAAGCTGGTCACAGCTCTCATAGACACAGGCTGTTCACAGACATTGGTGCA
Source organism: Carassius carassius (assembly GCF_963082965.1). Classification (NCBI taxonomy): domain Eukaryota; kingdom Metazoa; phylum Chordata; class Actinopteri; order Cypriniformes; family Cyprinidae; genus Carassius; species Carassius carassius. Next base: position 18,199,112 of record NC_081791.1, on the reverse strand, counting down.
AGGTGATCTAGTCCCCCAACATGATGCTACAGCTTGGAGCGATCGAGCCGTCCTTCAGTGAGTGGAGCAGCCCAATCATCTTGGTTCCTAAAAAGGATGGTGGCCTTCGGTTCTGCCTGGACTTCAGGAAAAGTCAACACCCAGGCCAAGTTTGATCCTTACCCCATGCCGAGGGTTGATGACTTGGTGGAGCGTTTGGGTAAGGCCAAGTTCCTGACTACCCTTGACCTCTGCAAGGGTTACTGGCAGGTGCCTTTGTCAAAGGAGAGCAAGGAGCTGACGGCTTTCAGGACGCCGTTTGGTCATTTCCAGTTTACAGTGCTTCCATTTGGGTTGCATGGAGCGCCAGCCACATGGAACATTTGCATCATCTACAGCATGTCCTCTCCCTGGTGAAAGAGGCGGGCCTGACCATCCACCCAAAGAAATGTGCCTTGGCTAAAGAAGAGACTTCCTACCTTGGCTTTGTGCTAGGCCGAGGTGTCATCCGCCCGCAGGTAGGGAAGGTGGAGGCCATCATGGCCGCAGAGCGACCAACCACCAAGAAACAGGTGCGTTCCTTTTAAGGGCTAGTGGGTTGGTACCGACGCTTTATCCCAAACTTTTCTGAGAGAGCAGTGGTGTTGACTGAGCTGACCCGCAAATGCCAGCCAAATAAGGTTGATTGGACTGAGGAGTGTGATGCAGCTTTTAAAGACTTGAAGGGCTCCTTGTGCAAGGAACCTGTGCTCCTCAGCCCAGACTTTGAGAAACTTTTCACGGTACAGACCGATGCCTCTGAGAGAGGGTTGGGGGCTGTTCTGTTGCAGGGAGACAGTGGACAACTCCAACCGGTGGCCTACATTAGCCGTAAGCTGCTGCCGAGGGTGACTACCCCACACTACTCCACAGTGGAGAAAGAGTGCCTAGCAATTAAGTGGGCATTGGACTCCTTCAGATACTATTTGCTTGGGCGCAAATTTGTCCTGGAGACTGATCACCGAGCATTGTCTTGGCTGGGACAAATGAGGGATTCTAATGCAAGGATCACACGGTGGTTCTTGGCAGTTCAGCCATTTGACTTTCACGTTTTGTACAGGGCTGGAAAAGTGAACTGTACGGCGGACTTCCTGTCTAGGATGCCACAGGGGGCATCTCCAGAAGGGGGGGGAAATGTCACGAGCTGAGCTGTGACGTGCTCACAAAGCCAGCAGCCAGCCGAACGCCGCCGCTAACCTTCACTGTCATTGCCGTTTTGCTGATCTATTATGGGTGCACTATTTACAATATCGTTTACTACAGTTTGCCATAAATACCAGCTAGCATGCAATGTTGTTTAAGGTGCAGGGAAAGGCCTACCGGCATTCTTAAATGGCAAATGGTTGTGCTTGATTCCATGCATATATTACACAAACTATACATTGACATTCTGTCGCCCATCTGTATTAACATCTTTTGGTATCAAGTAATGAAAATATCCACACTGGCTGTCAAACCTTTCTTTTTATTTAGTAAAAGCTTTGTTATTATAACAATGTACACATTTAACCCACCACCGTCCTGATCTCCGGTTCAACTTCCTGGTTTCGCGTGAGGAAGCCGAGGGGATGTACCACTGGTTTGAAATAGAGGGGTTTCGCGGGTGATGGGCGGGATAAACCATTATTGCAGGGGTGTTTTTGTGTTTTTACTTGTATGGGTTTTTTCTTTACAAATGTGATTTTGGTGGGGGAGAAACGTTTGATATGTGTTTGTTTATTTGTTGTTTGCTTGTTTGATTTATTATTTAATTATTTTCATGTGGTTTCATGGATAATTGTTTTCTTAGCAGTAGGGCGATCTAGTGGGTGGGGCTACAGCTATTTTAAGGCTGTATTAGGCCCCATGGCCTCAGTTGAAGCAGGGCTGTGCTGAGAGAAAGAACTGTTGCATAGTAATGCTGGTTGGTATAGTGTGCAGGGTCCCACGAGACGTAGCCTGGCAACTTACTGCCTATTTATTTTCTTTATGAACAGTTTTTGTTTTGCATTATTTTTTTACTGTCCTAACACTGTAAATATTTTCACATGTTTGAAAATATAAAGAAAGAAAAAAAAATTAACAAGAAGCTTCTTAAGAAACTTGCATCTTCCCTGACTCCGCCCTCGGTCAGCTTGCCACACTCCTTGTGAAGCTCTCCCAATTTCTTGAATCTGCTTTTCCTGACAATCTTCCCAAAGCATCCCTGTTGCTTGTGCAACTTTTCCTACAACACTTTTTCATTCCAGTCAACTTTCTATGAATATATTTTGATACAGCACTCTGTAAACAGCCAGCCTTTTCAGCAATGACCTTCTTTGGGTGTGTTGATGATTGCTTTTTGGAAGTCTAGACAGTAGTCGTTCCCATAATTGTGGTTGCATGATCTAAACTAAAACCAATAGAGGTACCCAGTATTTATATTAGAATATTCAAATTTTTTGATATACTGAATTTTAAAATTTCCTAAGCTGTAAATTGTAACCATCAGAATAAAAAAAAAAAAGCTCTTGAAATAATTCAGTTTGTGTTTAATGAATCTAGAATATAAGAAAGTTAGCTTTTTTAATTAAATAAAAATTAAATAAAGACCTTTTCCATGATAATCAAATTTTTTGAGATGCACCTGTATATTTTTAACATCTTATGGAGGAGTTAATGTTCTGGTGAGGGCATAGCATTCATAAAGAATATCTCAGCTTATCTTGACATAGTTTTACATATAGTTTTATTAATGTAATATTTTTGTGCAAAGGCATCAGATGGAGTCCTGCATGTTAAAGGATTGGGTCCAGAATAAAAAAATCCTTATGATGAACTCATCCCAATATTATCCAATATGTTCACGTCTTTCTTTCTTTAATCAAAAATAAAATAAGGTTTTTGAGGACAACATTCCTGGATTGTTGGACCCAGTGTTTACAAACGAATGTGCCAAGAAAGTCAAAAAGGTTCTTCTATGGCATCGTGTGTATGGGGGTACATTATATGATATTAGAAAATTATCAGGACATTTTTATTCTGGAAGTGGACCAATCCTTTAGAGGAACATCGACAAACATGGCTTTAACACTTTCTGCAATAATTGAGACTGAGAGTCATTGGTGGTTATTTATGTCAATAATATATGTCAATAAGTTTTGAGAGATTGAGTGAATAATTACAAATATCACATGTTTAGACTATGGAGGAATTTGCACTTTAGAGTTAATTAACAGATATTTTAAAGTTTAACTAGTTGACTTCAGTGGAATGCAGTCAGTTCATACTCCCTTAATATATTTATACGTAACTGAGAACTTTCCAAACCATGCACTGATACATGGAGCTGTTGTGTAATTGCTCATGTTTCTTTTTGGTAGCCTTTTTCCAGGATGCTAACAAACTGCTCCTGAACGAACGAGCTAACTGGGTGCATCTAAAGGAGTTTGCCCGTAAAAATGCTGCCAATGCTCTTTCTGTTGCCAACATGCTCATGGGCATGGCCTCAATCCTCTGCAGTCTCAATGGGTATGCATTCATGCTTTTGAGTTCACAGAGAAAACCAAATGCATACAAAAATATAACAATAAAAATTCATAAAGTGAATGTTGTGTTAGAAAGTAGAAACAGGGTATTTTAAACAACACCTTTAAAATAAAATACAAAAAGGTTTCAATTTAAAGTGAAGTTAGTTTTGTTTACCTTTCTCACTGTTTTTTTATTTCTTTATGCCCCGCCATCATTATTATTCTCAGCCATCATCATGCCGCATGCTGGCTGGTTCTGATCGGTTACCTGCTGGATTTGGCAGATGGAGCAGTTGCTAGGCAACTAAATGCGTGTTCTGCACTGGGTGAGTAGTGTTGAGTGTCCTTCAATACAAGTGAGTCGGGCCAGAGGTGAGACTTGTTGCTTTAGATGCTTTCATCTACAGTCCCCTTATGGAGCACCACTTATAAATAAAATGAAGGGAAGGAATATCACATTGAACAGTCCATTGGATTAATAGCCAGAATGTAAAGGCAGTTATTAAAATTAACATATAAATGTTTTATTATTATTATTATAGTTTTAACTAAATGTTGAAGCATAAAGTATATCAATTAGCTAATATATATAATAATATATATTTTTAAATATATAACGTATTATTACCACCATTTAAAGTGTGTTTTACCAGAACCACGGTGTTACAATACCAAACTACAAAGTAAACACAGATTAAACATGATTAAATAAACTACTAAAAATTTAAATAAAAACTACAAAGAATAAAAATTATGTAAGAATCAAATAAGAACTAGAATAAGGATCCATAATATTACACAGATACACAGGACTACAAAATACTGCGTATGTGCAAATAAGTGAAAAAAGCATAGTATAGAACAAAGCACAGTGAGGACAATGCAGTATTTTAAAATTCAACTGTCTGCTAGGTTTTAAGGTCACACTTTATATTAGGAGGCCTTAACTACTATGTACTTAAAATAATAAGTACAATGTTCTTATTGTGTTCATATTGTATTGCAAAACACTTTTGCTGCTATTGAGGTGGTATACGGGTAAAGTTAGGGACATGTTTGGTGGTATGGGTAGGTTTAAGGGTGGGTTAAGGTGTAAGGGATGGGCCATCAGTGTAATTATAAATGTAATTAGAGAAATTAATCACAAATGTAATTACATATAAGTATTTTGAAAAATATAAGTACAATGTAAAAACATGTATGTACACAATAAGTGCATTGTACCAAATTATTAATTTAAATGTAAGTACATACATAGTAGTTAAGGCCACCTAATATAAAGTGGGGCTGGTTTTAAATATGACTGTTAATTAGTCTATTTAAATGACAAAGTTTAGTCTGCGCCAATAGCCTAGTGGGCAGCACACTTGTGTTTATATCTATATATATATATACAGTATATAATATAAAAAAAAAATTCTGTTTTTTTTTCTGTGTGCAGGTGGTCACGTCCACTGAAATAGCTTTCACTGCCTGAAATAGCTTTGTGGTGCCCTCACAATGCCAAGTCACTTGTGCTCTTGAGCTGCATACTGTTGCCTGTTGTTCTGCATGATCTCACTGATGGGTGTTGTTTTGCTTCCCTTTTTTGTCAATTGAACAGTTTGTTTGTGATGAAACAGCCTAATTCAGGGGGATTGTGTTCTGATTGTCTGTTAAATCCTGATGCTTTGGACCCCCAACATATCTGACATTGCTCAAATTGTTGACCACGACATTGAAATTCCTGCCCGTTGTCCCAACCTGATGAAAACACTGCAACCTCACTAGCGATAAAGCGAGTCCTGAATGTTGTTTGTAGATTATGATAAGCTCTTTTGGATATAGCTTGAGATTTCTCATGGTTCATTTTCATTTTTCATTTGAGTGAACTCGATCTGGAAGAGATGAGGTTAGGCAAGGATCTAAATGCAGCAGATTATTTAATAAACAATAAGGCAGAACCAAACAACAGCTATACAATAGAATATACAGACAACAACCAACAAACCAAAACTGAACCACAGGGGTATAAACAAAGCCACTAGAAAGCAAGCCTGCAACCATTAGCCAAAAAAGCGTAATGGCTAATGCTAATGGAAAGGAGACAAAAGGCCATTTTATTTGAATGAATGTCAATGGAGGAATAGTCTCAGCCTCAGACGTCACGCCCACGGATCGCTGGCTGAACGTCTGATACGTACGCCACATTAGCTAGAAACACTTCAAGTCGTCATCGGATTGGTTAGATTATACAAGATTTCTGGGTGTGTCGCATTCTTTAACGTTCCTCCTGAAAACAAAAATGCTGTGGCGCCAAACCCCCTCATGAAAGATGAAAGCTGTCTTGTTTACAACTGTGACAATGATCGCTTATCAGGATCAACTAAACGCTTTATTTACAAAAGTATGTGAAATATCTCAAGTTCATTGCATAGGCGTTGCAAAATATGTGAGAGAGACATGATTGGTTGCTTTACCTGTCAGTCAAAGGGCCTCTTGGGCTACATGAAACTGATGAGGAAAGGCTTCACTACACTGAATAAACAGCTTTTTAGAGGAAACAGCTCATCATTTAATGAATCGACAGCCTATCGGCTAATCTTCAACATGTTTTACACAGCAGAAAATGTAACAGAACTATCATTTTGTCTGACAGTATTTCTAGCCGGCACCCTTGGCAGTTGCTTTGAGTCTTGCCGTTTTTCCACTGTCTTGCGCCGTGAATGTTGTTTTTAAGACGGTGTCAGTGTCAACAATATACTGCAGTGTACTTTTTTGTATTACAGGTGCAAAGTTGGATGATTTTGCTGATTTCACAACATTTGGAATAGCCACATCCCTCATCTTAAGGACACCCAGTCTTTTGGATAACATCCTGTGCATGTTGTATGTGCTGTCTGTTTATACTCGTCTCTGCTTCTTCTCTAGTGGTGAGGAACTTACACCAAAATTATTTTCAACACACACACATATACATACACATGCGCATATACATATAAGTAGCACAGCTGTTTGTAACTGTGTACCAATCAATTACTAAATAAAGTGTTTTTCAGTTAGAAGTGTGTTTGCTGTTTTCTGCAGGAATCCCATTCATGTACCGTGGCCTACCATGCATCTACTCCTCTGCCATCCTGGTGTGTGTTTCTCTGCTGACTGGAGGAAATACGGCAGTACTAAGAATCCTAGCAGTGGCCATGATTCTCTTCATGGTCAGTCAGAACTTCTACCCACATGACAGAGTACTGGAGTCTCAGGCCTGGAAGAAGGTGGTCTACATCGGAGGTAAAGCCAGGCACAACGCTATAAAGTACACTATAAAAAATAAAAATAATAAAAAAAAAAGATTAAGCAAGTATTAAATATAAAAATAGGGAAATTAACATGTACAATAAAATATTTACAATTATTTACTGAATTACTACATTCAACCTTTTTCCCTCTCTTTTTGTAGGAGTTGCCATGGTGTTTTGCTCCTCTTTCCCTCCAGCGTGCATTTACTACTTATTATGGTCAATTTCCTACATATTGTTTCCAACAACCCTGTGGAGCAGCAAAGTGTAAAGGGGTAATGGCCTATGAGGCTTCTCCTTCCTGCAAAGGAAAATCAAACTGATTTAGAAACTGAGAAAACAATTTTTAAATCATTTTTGTTTTGAGGTGATGATCTTCATGAAATCGACATGATCTAGACGGCTTATGGACATCTTGATTGCTGCCGATGTTTCATCGCTAAGGATGAGAAATGCTCTTTACCTCTGCTTCACTTGTCTTGTCGTGTTTGCATGGCATGTTGACAGAGACACAGTAGATGTCTTGGATACACTGTGTTTGGTGTTTGTTGCACACTTCTGCCTAATTGAATCAAAAAGGCAAGAAGCAAAGTAGAGATTGTCAAATTTGCTGTGGAATTTATTTTTGTAGAATTACTGCTTTTTGGTTGTTTAAGAAACCAAAAAATCCAAAACATCTATTTTTTTCACAACTCAGCTTTCAATCATAATCAAAATATCTGATTAAATATATAAAATAAAAAAATGACCATAAGGGAATTTTATTCATATGATTTGTGTATTTTCATGTAAAAACACTACAGTATGATTAAGGCAGTGGCTATCATAATATACTGTAGTTTATCGATTGCCTGGATAATGTGTAACCTAAAATACTACTGTCTCATATAATATTAGGTGGGCCTTCGAAACAAATGGCTTGTAACAATATGACAGTTGATTTAGTTTTGATAAATGAGTTTACCTGTACCATTTAACCTCTGTTTTAAGGGGTTCTGCTTCCTTACTCACTGCTATCAGTAATTGCTTGTGTTTAGCGAGTGATCTTCCATTGAATTTGCTATGTACTGTTCACGGGTACAGTGGGAAGTTGATACCCTGCAACATAACAGTATTGAGGCATATTTTGTGTTCTGTACACCACTTGTGGTTACTTTTTATTAAAATTTTGTGGTGTTAAGAAGAATTGTGTTTGTGTATCATGCTATTTCCATCAAAACTGCAGGATTTTAAGCTTTGTGTTGCCGCAAAAAAAAACAGTAACTATAGGTTTAGTCAAACTGAGTCAGTTAAGATGTTGATCTGTCCCATAACATACAAAAAAAGTTGATCAGATAGGTTGCTTTTAGTTATTTTAATGAGAAAATCTGTCAAACTTAAACTGTCAGAACATTTAATTCAGCAGACACGGCAAACAGTTACATAAAAGTAGGTGCAAGACAAATATAAACAAATGCTTGTATAGAGATGAGGGACAATGAGGCAATAGAAAGCTAGAACAAAATACCCAAGTCTTTTTACATATAAATACTGAACTGCAATTAACATTTCCAATATTATTTTCAGTTTAAGTTCACATTTATTGACTAGGTCCTTTGACCTTTGAGAAAGAAATTGGCATACAGTAGATATAGTTGAACATGAGTAGGCCTATGATTTCTATTTTTATACCCCTCGCTATTGTTAAGAATAAATCTGTCATAACAGACCGCATGTCCTCTTTTTCCTGTGTATGTCCTTGTTGGGATTTCTAAAATGACTGGGTCTATAATGTCTGGAAATGTCCACAGACAGCATGCCAGCAGGAAAATAAAGCCAAAACCTGGAGTCTTTAGCCAATTTAGAAATCACCTGCCAGGACATACATGGGAAAAAAAGGCTACAGTATATGGTCACCCTACTTTAGATAAATAACATGGCTTTAGCCACCACTTTGGTTGAAAAAAAAATGACATAGGTTCAAAAAGCTTCTTATATTTTTGGTTTTACATTAGTAACAAATTAATTTAGCTGGAAGCATTAAGATTAATTTTAGTTGACCACTATGCATGCAATCTCCAGTTTCAAGAAATAGGGAGACCTCTAGTGACATCCTGCTCGTTGTGAAGGCTAGACTTTATTATTATTAATTGATGTCAGTCTTACTGGAACCTAATCAACTGTGCCATTTTCATGCACTGTAGAAATGATCAATGAAACGTTTCTTTGATTGAATAGATCTCAGTGAGGCAGTCCTGCTTTCCTCCTGTATTCACAGATATCCATTTGCTGTCCAGCGCAAAGTGGTTTTGTGTCAGCGAAGTATTTGTATGAGTCTAGAAGCCGAATAATGGCAGAATACACAGGCCGGTCCTTGAAGTTCCACATGCAGCAGTACTTTATTAAGTCATACCTGCAAGACATGCCAGAAGATGTCAGTTTATAAGATGTTTTAACATGATTTTAGATTTTCTTAAACACATGCTGTTTAAGCAAAACAACTATTTAGATGTTATGTAAAATATAAGGCTTACAATGGAGCTCCACAGTTTTCTGGTCTTTTCATTCGGTAATGGGCTAAAGTGTTTGGCAGCACTTCAGATGGATCCAGGTCAGGATAGGGAGGAGACCCTTTCAAAGGAGAAGGAAGGTAAAAATAATACTCCTTACTTGTTTGCTTCATAGTATTTTTTGATAAAAACAAATTGTCCCAAGTAACAACCTCTAACTAATACTACCCAGGGTTATCATCTCATAAAGCAGGATTCCAAAGGACCATCTGAAGAAGTATGACAGCACATTAGCACATTGGTCAAAGTGCAGTATTTGTTCGATAACTTTGTTGTTGTTGTTCTGATTGACTCACACATCACTTCTGTCTGTTAGGGGGAGCCTCATCATCCGTTCAGGGGCCTTCCATTTTACCGGCACATTGGCTTCTTGTTCTTTGTCCACCATTCTCAACTGTCGGCTCTTAAAAGCCAAATCCAATCCAGAGACTTTTACAGAGAGCCCTGAACCAATCAAAATGTTCCGGGCTGCGACATCCCCATGAACAATTCTGTGGTAGGAGTGTAAATAGTCCTAAAAAAAAAAGAATTTAGACATATCTCACAGGTGATTTTTGTTTTACTGCGTATGAGTACACACTGGGTAAACAACTCACCAGTCCTGCTGCTACCTGTTTAGCTACAAGATAAACAGACCTCTCTGAAAATATCTGGAAGTTGTCATTTGCGCCACATCTGTCCTGTTCAGTAAGAGTTACATTCAGAAATGAGTTATGAGATGTATATTTTTTTGTCAATTTACACTCTCAGAGAAAAAGGTACAAATGGAGCGGGCTCTCACTGGGGTGACACCCTAAGGTAATACCACTGAATTTATTTAATAATTATTCAGGTATCCAATAATACCTACAAATTAGTTCCTTAAAGGTATGTATTACTGCTTTAAAAGTATATATTTAAGGAAGTATGTTTCTGCCATGGGATAAAAAATAAAACGTTAATTGAGACTTTTTATCTTACAATTCAGACTTTTTCTTAACACTATAAACTTCAGAATTGCAAGATATAAACTTGCATGTAAACTTAAAACTTAGATAAAAAGTTGCAATTACCCATTTTATTTGTATTAAAAGAATATATATATATATATATATATATATATAATTGTGAGATATAAACTCAGAATTCTGAGAAAGTAAGTCAAAATTCAGAGTATTTAATTCCCATTTCTGACTTTTTTTTCATTTTTTTTTTCATCAGAACTGTGAATATGATCTATAAAAAGGCATCTGTTACATTTTGTATCACAATTCTGTATTTAAAAACTGAGAAATAAAGTGAGATAAAAAGTCGCAATTACACTCTTAAAAATAAAGGTGCTTCACAATGGCATAGAAGAACCTTTTTTGTCTAAACAGTTTCATAAAGAACTTTTAACATCTGAAGAATTCTTCAGATTATAAAAGGTTAGAAAGAGATGGTTCTTTGAATAACCTTTGACTGAATAGTTCTTTGTGGAACCAAAATTTGTTCTTCTATGAAGAACCTTTCAAACACCTTTATTTTTAGGAGTGTGCCTTTTTTATTTTATTTATTATTTTTTATTCTGTGACAGAAATAGGCTTCCATACATACTAGTATCTTTTGAAAGGGTAGCACCCCAGTGAGAGTTTTGCACCTTTTTTTCTGCGAGCATAATGTAGTTGTTTTTACCTCTCGAAGACTCCAGAGAAAATGCAGGAGGTTTCCTGGAACACTTGCCTCCAAAACCAGGTACATGGGCATCCGGCGTGTCTGACAGTAAAACATCTTGACTATATTCTCATGTTTGCTCACTGCTATGTGGAAAAGGACAAAATCCACAAATTCTGTAGCCTCCAGTTGATTTGACCCTTCTGAAACAAGAAGATACATCCTACAACATTTGTAGTTAAATTCTTCGAAGACACCTTTTCATGACTGATTCCTGTTCTGTACCTTTAAGAGTTTTAATCACTACAGCAGTGAATGTGTTGTCTTGTTTTAGCTGACCCATGCAGATTGGCCCATAACGTCCCATCTGAAGCGGCTCCACCCCCTCCAGAGTGCACTGAACAGGCATCTCCCAAGGATCCAGAGCATCCTGTGCAGGCCGCATGTTCCCAAAGCCTGTGTCCAAAGGTACAGGGTCCCCTTCTAAAAGTTGACCCAATATACTATTTCTCATGATTTGCCCTCAAAAAACCAATCACCAAATATTTGTCATCTAATATTTGCGAAACAACATGATAGATCATTTTTCCTTCACATACCATTTACATTTGAAGATGATCCTGTGTTATTCTGAGCTGATGCTCTTTTGGTAATAAAGCTCCATATTATCTGAGACACAAGGATCAAGGTGCTGAGAGCTAGCAAGCTTGGGATTATGATGACTGCCAATGGACCCGATCCTTCTTCATCTGTCCATCCATGCAAACACAAAGCAGAATTGTACCCTTGTTTAACAGCAAATGTGAAAGCATTAAACTATGTTAGACTTGATTGTATAAGTACTGAAAGAAAAATATGACTCTTACATACAAGAGATTGGGTCAGAGCTAGAGGAGCTGTTGAATTGGGCCTGTACAGCCATAAGGGTGTCCTTTTAACATTTCCAAAACTGGCTTGACAAATGACATTAGCACAATCATTTCAATAGAACGATCTTTCAGAAATACAGCATGTATGTTACCAGAACTGAAGTGGAAGACTTTGTTGACCATTATATATAAATATCTCCTATCTCTTGCTCCAAGCATGTTTTCCTTGCTGTATACATATCGTAGCTATATCTGTGTATATTGTGAGTGCATGTCATCCTTACCTTACCAGAATAAAGGTGAAAAGTAATCAAGTAGAAGCGACTTGTTTGAGCATAAGGTTTGATTTTGACTTTGAGAGCAATGACCGTGAGGTTGACTGACTGCCCACCTGACTTAATGATTAACTTAAGTACAGAAACATTTTAACTGTTGCCATGAGTGGTTTGCTTATCTGAATTGCAGTCAAATTAAGTATGTTGAATATTTAAGGTTTTTGTGTCTATTTTTTAAATAAAGGAATTTTAAATATATTTATAGAGGGAAATTTTTTTTGCTTTTATTTTGAAGTGAATAAATACATTTAGACTCTTGTTGTGTGTTGATATTTTTAATGATATGCCTATTGTCATTTATAGAGTTATTATTATTCAGTAATTTCATCAGATGTACATTTCATCTATACAGGAATTGATTGAAATCATTCGATTTGATTGCTGCTAATTCTATTACATATCTAGAAAAATATGGCAAATTAATATTTATTTCATTTCATTTATTCATTATGATAACTTTTTCCAGATAGTAAATTCTTGCCAGTAGTTCAGTAAGAAACATTTGCTAAATTTGTTAACATAGCGCAAAATGTAAAATTATTGCATTTCTATTGCCTCATCGTTTTGTACATACTGAACGTCTAAATATGCTATTTAATAAAACAAATAAATGTACATAGTTTTTAAGTGGGGCAACTTCACAAGTTACTCTACTCTATGTACCGAGTGCAATTCTATACTACAACAGCAGGTGGCACTATTATACAACAATGACTAAACTTAGCTTTAGTCTGATTTTAAACACTGATACAAAGACTGCTATAAAGTAGTATTTATTTGTGCCCCCTTTTTAAACCTACTCTTAATGAAAGAAAGAAATGGCATTCTGATATATTAAAATAACACTATATGTATACAAAAATCATGCTGATGTCAAAAAATGTGTAACAGGTGGTGTGAAAGTACAAAAAACTGGTTTACACTTACTATCATCCGTATAGGCTATAGACTCTAGTGTATAAAGACTCTGTATGAGCACATTTATTTTTAAGGCAGCAAGTACATTTTTCCTCAACATAACTTTTCTTTAACAAATTCCCTTAGGCCTGGCCATATTGCAGATGCTTTTTACGTTCAGTATTGTGAATAGTATGGGAAAGCCCGCCCCCTCGCTCTGATTGGCTGCTCTGCTCTTGTCCGCTCTGCGTGCAGTGGTGTCGGTGTGCGCCTCTGACAGTGGCTGGCTGCTCTCGTTTGGCGCAAGTAAGGTGAAAATGACTACAAAGTTGCAAAGCTGCGATTACAATTGATCACCGACTGGCGCTGACAGCTCCGCACAGACAACAACAACCCACAAAGAGGGCGTTTCTATCAAAGGTCGTCGGACAGTGGACCTAGTTTATATCGTATATTCCAGATCCAGGTACAGTGCTGTTCGTCGTTTCCCGTGAACGCGCCGGTAGCTGATGTCATTGGAACAGGTGCGCGAAAACCAAGTTAACAACAGTCGCCCTACATCGCGAGGGATTACACACGGATGTGAGTGTTTTTCTACGACGTTTAATTCATCAGCCGGTATTAGCAAGCGATTTGAGGCTTTATTATTTTTACGTGCCTGGATAAAGTAAGCTGTCCAGCCTCGGGTGGTAGTTTATTGCCATTTCCGTGTTTTCTTCCCCTGGAACGAGCTTGTTTGGACCGTTTGAAGACGATATTTGGCGACACTTCTTGGTGAGCGGTGAGGTCTACCATAGATTTTGTCAAGAAAACGAAGAGCCCTTTTATAATTCGTGTGAGCTCGTGATTAAATTCAGACGAATGTACGTGAAATTTGAATGCAGCATAGAGAGAATATAATTTAAGGACCGAGCAATGCCCACTCCGAAGTTTTAAAACGTTTCTTTTTTTTCCCCACCAAGACATGGGAATGAAGTCGCTTTGCTTTATTGCGCTCTAAACGCGTTTGCATAAGGAAATAACCAGTTTTTTTTTTTTTTTTTGTAAAGACTCGCTTACTGAAGGGATTAATCATGTCCAAGACGCTGAAAAAGAAGAAACATTGGTCCAGTAAAGTGCAGGAATGCGCTGTTTCGTGGGGTAACGCCGGGGAGCTCAGCGCCGTGCTGGAGATACGCGGGGGAGCCGAGCACGGAGAGTTCCCGCACCTGGGACAGGTGTTGCCGGACGCGCTAGTGTGCCATGTCGGCAGGCTACCTGCTCCCGGAGACGTGCTTCTGGAGGTGAACGGCACTCCTGTCAGCGGACTGACAAACAGAGACACCCTCGCCGTCATCCGCCACTTTCGCGAACCCCTCCGTCTGAAGACCGTGAAGCCAGGTTAGTTTGTTCATTGCTAAAACCAAAGCTACCTTCCGAGAAAACAGTTTGTCACACTACACTGAACCTGAGGTTTACCTTTAAAACATGAGTAAATGCTAGTTTTAAGCCTGTGTTTATGAATGTTTCATATTTGTAATTTTGAACGAGGACTTAGCGTCGCTTTTGCACTGCTTGTGCTTGAATATTAAGATGTTGTTTAGCAACAGACAGCCAATCACGGACTGCCTCAGTGTCCAACTTATTAAATATTCATAGACTAAGTACTGTCTGAGAAACTTGATAACTTGAGTGACGTTTAGATGAAAATGAATTCGTTTCATCATTCGTTTTCCTATTTATTAATGTGAAGCTGCTTTGAAACATTCTATTCTGTAAAACGCTATGTATTAAAGATAAATTGACTAGATGATAAAAAACAACCAGAGAGGATCTGGATTGCGAAGTTCCCACGAAGATATGTGACCCGGTGTTCTGACAAATAATGCTACCTATCAGATTATGCTACCAACACTGTATTTATCATACTGTAAGGGTAGGTTTAGGGTTGGGGTAGGTGTACATATTAATAAAGCCTCACACCTTATTAATATCATGCATGAAGCAAAATCTGATAGGTAACACTTTTCGCTATCGAATTATGCTACCATTGGTTTTAATGGGAGGTAGCATTTTTCGACAAGGCAGCACAAATCGACAGAACACCGGGACCACAAAAACATAAGGGTCATAAGGGTCAATTGTTTGAAATTGAGATTTATACATCATCTGAAAGCTGAATAAATAAGCCTTATATTGATGTATGGTTTGTCAAAATATTGAGAAACTCGCCTTTAAAGTTGTCCAAATAAAGTTCTTAGCAATGCATATTACTAGTCAAAAATTAAGCTTTGAAATATTTAAGGTAGGACATTTAGGAAAACACTTAATGGAACATGATCTTAACTCAATATCCTAATGATTTTTGGCATTAAAGAAAATTTGTAACAATTTTAACCCATACAATGTATTGTTAGCCACTTATGACTGGTTTTGTGGTCAGCGGTCACATAGTCCTGTCATTTTATTGACCTGATAAATATGTAAATATGCTAGCTCATAGTTACACATGTACAGTATGAAATATGGAACAAGATAACCGGGTTAAGAACTTTTCAGGTAAAAAAAACGAACAGTCGGGCAGCTCTCAGGGTTTTAGCCAACATCAACCTTGTATTCTATTACTAGCATTTGCTTATAATTACGCAGTTGGCATTTTGATTAAATGGGACTCTCAAGGAAAAAGTGGATTTTAACTGAAACCGTTTATCACAGTTACCACAACAGGAGGAAATTGAGACTATCCATCATGAGGAAGTTTTGGTACCACTGGATGCTTTCTGTTTGTGGGTAACCACAACGATATCATTAATTGTGTAGCTGGTAGATACTTCTACTTTCCATTAAGACTTTCAAGGTTTTTGAGCTGCTAAAGCCAGGTTACAAGTGTTTACAGGAGTAAGGGACTGCTAATCTTGTGTTTGTTGAAAATAAAAAAGGAGGATCTACAAAAGACAGTTGAGACCTGAGCTTTTAGGACAGGTGAGGATCACAGAATTCTATCATGTTTCTAACTGAATCTCCATGGTTACTGAACAAATAAGGTAGGAATCTAGAATAACGTTGCATTATTGTGAACCCCGACCCGTCTGTGGATCGTATTACAGAAACATCCTAACTCAGAATCCTATCTTATCTGTTTCAGCCACCAGAATTTCGGTTACGATCGCACTTGCCTGATCTTAACCTTAAGAATTAAGATTTCAGGAATGTGACTCTAGATTATATAAGAAGTTAAGAGCGAACCAGTGCATTTTATTATTGTTCTTTTAAGAATGTGTAACCCTTTAGTGTGTATGCATAGGCTAATGACACCATTATAAGTTGATGCTTTAGGTATCCATTCGGCTGGGAATTCTGTAAACTCTTTAAACATTTAGAGCTCTGAACTTTGTGTATGTAATCCTCTTTGCCTGCAGCACAGATGTCGTCTGACTTCCCAGCCTCCCCCTTTGCAGTTCTCCTCACGCTTCCTAATGAGTGTAAATTGGCATTAGTGAACGGGTTAGCATCAGATGTCTCTTACTGATTATTTGAACGTAGTGTGAGTTTGTTAAAGCTGCCAATGCCTGCAGCTTTGAACCGAGTCCAAGTCTAATTGATTCAATTACTCTCTTAAATCTGTGCGATGCTGTCTGGCTTGTGACTCAGCAAGAGGACTGGACACCTGAAAGCATGTATGCTGTTTGAAATGGACGTATGTTGGGATTACTTAAAAAAAAAAAAAGTTTTTTGCTGTCTTAAAGGATCTCTGTGACCTTTAGCAAATCTCAAAGTTAATACCCATTTTTTATACTGTATACTGTGTATATATATATATATATATATATATATATATATATATATATATATATATATATATATATACTTTAAAATTAAATAGTCAAAATACTAAAAACTATAATAGTACAGAAATTATATTAAAATAACACTGATTTAGATTTCCTTGTAGCATTTAAAATGATTAATTTTAGTTGGTAGATGTATTTTTTTGTTTAATTAGATAAAATTTCTCAATTTTATTGGACCGAACATGACACCGATTATCGATATCAGCTAGAATTGAAATAATCCAATTTTGTTTATAAGTGTAATAACAGTATCTTACCACTGTGACATACAGCCATATTAATATAAACATCACAATCATTGTAAATATATGGTAAATGACATAATATACCCCACAATCTAATCAAAAGAGGAGTCAGTCAAACAGTTATAAGCGGTTCTACTTTCAGACTCTAGGGACAGGTATAACCCTGCGCAAAAAACAAACAAAAAAGTTCAACTGCATTTCTTAAATGTTCCAGCATCAGAGGCCGTGTTGTGTACTGTATGTGTGTGTGTGGCTGAGTGTTTTCTCTCTGTCCCTCAGTTTATGTTTAATTCATACCATCTCAATCATTGATGAGTCCATAGAAGAGGCCAGCTCAGAGGGATCAGATGGTACCAGGAGACCATTTAGCCTTATATTCAAGCCGCAACTAACACCGGCTGAGTGCTCTACACTGCTGATATGTGGCCGGGCTCAAGGCTCCTAGGCCAGTCTAGAGAGCTCAGCAGAGCTGCTGCTGGCATTTATACTAAATTTAGTGGGATGAATTGTTTGCAAAGGTGTAAAATTAAATGAAATGGTAGAGCATGGTGAAGTCGTGGTCAAGTGTTGCTTAAGACAATAAGGAAACAATGGAAGAAAGGAAAATGCAAAGTTGAAGTTTGAAGGGTCTAAAGTTAGTCAACATAGTTTGCCATGTGTTTTCTGTGCCAATGAGTGCACATTTACTGAGCTTTTCCTTATCTACTTTATTCTTTCCTGCCCAGTGGACTTGTAGTTCATACTCATCTTTTCAGCCGTATCTATTCCATGGCGTGAAGCTTCTTGGCCTCCCACATATTCACTCGAACCTGTCATGTCCTCCTCCGTTTTTCCTGTTTTTCACCCCCACACCTTTTCTGCCAGCCCTCTTACATGCAGATATGTCCAAAAGACCACACTGAAAATATGGTTAAAATCCAGGTTTAAAACAAAGAAATGTTATGACATAGTGTATGTGACTAATAAATATTTACTATTTTGCGCATTTGTGAAGACCAGGTATTCAGTTACAATTCTAAAGGTCCAGCCTGCTCATTTCTTTCCCAGTGGAGGTCCAGGCAATACCTTTTTGAATGTTAGTACATTTACATGTGGACAGCAATAATACTTTGTAAAATCCTAAATAAAAAAAATCTTCAGGGACAAGGATTTTGGAGGTTAAGCAGAGGTGTCTGAAAAATCTTCTACAAAAAATATAAAATAAAGTGCATTCGGTGTTGCATATTAATATTAGGTGATATCCTACAACAGCATAAAAATATAAATGAACCGGAATGCTTGTGGTGTGTACAGCTATGTTGTTTTGACATGCTGTAGAAACTTTAAGCCTAGGTTGGTAAGCTTTGTTGTAGACACGTGTACAATAGATAGTTTGTAATATTACATTTCATGTGAAACGTGTGTTGGGAAAAAAGTGCATTACTTTGCAAAGAAATTTCTGTAAGCAGTCTCTGACTTTTGACCTTAATAGTTGCGAAATAGGCCTAGATTATATGTAAACAGATTTTTAATATTAAACACATTTCAGTGTTAGTTCAGGGATAGTTCACCCCAAAATTTTCTTTCTTATATTGAACATAGGAGATTTTTAAAGAGTGCTGGTAATCAAACAGTTGATGGTCCCCATTGACTACCATAGTATTTCTTTCCCTATGGACGCCAATAGGGACCTACGGTTTGGTTCTTCAGTATTCTTTAAAGTATACTCTTTTGTGTTCAACATAAGAAAGAAACTTATGCAGGATGGTGAGTAAATGATGACAAAATGTTGGGTGAACTATTCCTTTAATCTCTGAGGAGAGTCATTGGATCTGCTCCGTATTTCATAATCATGCTGTTGCATCAGAATAAAAAGGCACTGCTGTCATACATCCGGACCAGATGAAGTTTTTTATTTTTTATCACGTACATCTGTGAGATTGAGCTCAAAGCCATTGTTTGAATGCGTCCTTGATTGACCGCAATGGTGCAGTTTCCACACATTGTGTTAATGTGCAAGCGGAGGAAGAGTGAGGGAGTGTATCATTACTGACTCACAGGCTGACTTGCATTAGTCCTCCTGTCATGATGCTGTGTGGCTTTATGAAGCAGCAATTGTTTTGATACTCATAGTGTGTTGTTGGCTACGTTTTCTTGTGTTGATCTCATTGTCTTTACTTACACACTCTCCTGAGTCATGACAAAGGGTCAAATGCCTCATTTTATTAGACCATAAATTCAAATTTTCTCACTTTCAGCATTATTGGTGGTGGGTGGGGGGATGCTGTACCATTCTCCTTTTTCTTCAGCTCTGCGGTGTGAGGTAAATCTGTTTTGTTCTCTGCTGGTTGATTATAGTAGTTTATGGAGTAGACAGCTTTGTAGAACAGGGAGGAAGCTTTAAAGTGGTTTTCCTTTTAGAATGTTTGCAGCTTATGAGCGGTCTGTCACAAGCAGCTGCTCCAGTCATATAACTTTACTTGCACGTTTGATGCTGACATACACCTATAAAAGAGAACCACAGCTGCTTTAACATTCTGTGCAAGTCTGTTCATCTTTCTGAGGGCCTCTGGCTCATTGCTTAGTCACCAAACAACATTCATGCAATTTTTATTTTTTTATGTAAACACCCTCAGTTCCTTTCCCAAAGTTTCATACAATGGCAGAATAAGAAATACATTTTTCAGTGGTAATCATCTCCAGCGGCTGTTACACAGATTTGACAGGAGCAGAATGCATTTTCTCTCCCATCCTCATTTCATCCTCCCTTCAAACTGGCTTTTTTATTAGCTGTCCTTGTGTAATTGAAAGCCTGTTGTTTGCATGTTTCAACCTGCCTCAAAGAAGCAAATAAAACTGTTTCTCTTTTGGAAAAACTCACTTACTAGTGTGACTCTTCACAAGTTTTATTAATTTCATTCAAGATTACTTTCATATACTGCATTTAATTCAGTGATTTTAAATGAATAGTATAATATAATATAATATACCAGCACAAAAAGACAAAGTACATTATATTCAAGATATAGTCTTTTGAAAACAAGTAAAAATAATGTCCATATAATAACAACATAGACCCAACTGACTTTGACTTTATGTACAAAAAAGACACCTAAATGACATCTAACAGAATAAATTGTAAAAAGAAAGTCATTCAGCCTTGAAATGAGATGAAGTTGCGTAAATGATGGCATAAGATAAAAGAAGATAGTATGATAATAATTGGTAAGCAAACAGTTGGGAAAAATACTATGTGCGTGTCTGTTTGGTTACCAGCATTCTTCAGAATATCATCTTTTGTGTTCAGCAGAAGAAAGAAACTTTATACAGATTTGGGACAACTTGATAGTCAGTGAATGATGACAATTTTCTTTTTTTGAGTTAACCATCTCTTTAATGTCTTATGAATTGTTGCTACATAAGATATTTATCTTGTTTTAAGAATTTTGAGATATTTTCTTACTAGAAAACAGGTCAAAAAGCCTAATTAAAAACGTCATTTAGAAATAGCAGTATAAGAGATGTCACCACCCCTCTGAGAGAAATTCAGCAGGAAAAGCGACATACACTTCAGTCAACCTGTAGACTGGCAAGAGACTGATTGCAACATTTATGAGGTAAAACATAATTAGTTAAATTACCACTCCACCAAGCACATTTTCATACATCTGCATCTGTGGTTTCAATTTAAGTAATGTCTTACAGATTTCCTTGCTCCCCACATCATTCCATGGAACGAAAAGTACAACTGAACTGAAGTATTTTTGATGGTGCATCCTTATGCTGCCCCTCTGGATAATCAATCCCGAATCTGCTCACACACTCTAATCGCCAATGCATGAGGGTGGGCACGGGCAGCAGAGCCCAACATAGGAGCATCTGCTTGGAATATTAAGGCATATCTCAAACCTCTCCCCACAGAACCCGTCTCACGCACTCAACCCCTTTATCAGCCTCGCTGTCAGCGGGAGTATGCAGATGGGTTCTGTTGTCGCACCGGCACTTGTCACTGGAACATTCCACCATTCCAGCACTGTTTATCTGTCCGTGGAGTCTTAATGGCAAAGAATGGCATGAAAATGAGAGTGCGCCTGTAGAAACCCGGCTAAAATGTGGACATCATATAACTCTCTTTGCTGCATTGTTGTGGCTGAGATCACTGAAAGTGGCTTTTAGTGTTTATTTGAACTGATATGTTGTATGTGACTTAATTGGCTTGTATAAGATATTTATGCCCCCTAGAGATACGTGGTCAGTGTGACCCATGCCAGCATTAGCATTTAGCCCCTCCAGCTGAAATCCACATGGCAGATGAGATTTATTGAAGCATACCTGGGAGGTGTTTTTCTGTACAATGAATGATCTGATATCTCATCCCCCAAGTACTGCTATTGTCAAGCAGAGTGGGCTTTGATATTTTTGGTCTGATCCGCAGCAATCGTCTGCAGTTTGACGGTTTATGCGGCAACAGGAAATGAAAGGATGCTTATGCTGTGTGGGGAATGGACATGAATAATTAAATGACAAATGAACGATGACTGTTTGATTCTGTTCATGCCCGTCATCAACAAGTGAGGGGGACTAAAAGAGGGAGATTTACTGTCACTCTTAGTTGTGACTTGAAGGAGCTTTACTGAATGAATAGAAGTGATCTGGATTTAGGAGGAAAGCAGCTGTGGAGCTGATAAGGAGATATAGCATTACAAAACATCAGAGAGATGGGAATGTGATTTCCAGGACTTATAAAGCCAAGCGCTCGCTGCCAGGTTGAAAATCCCTGACCTGTGCACATTTAAAGTAGATGTTCTACAATGGGTTATAATTTATATTTGTTTTGCATAAGAATGAGAAAGAGAAGTAAAAAAGTTAAGCTTGGAGAGATGTGGAGACCATTCGATTCATTTAGTTTTTTTTCTTAATTTAGTTTTTAGTTTTATTTATAATTGAATTAAATGTAGTTTAATTAAAAAAAATGATATTTTTTATGGTTTTGTTTTGGTTTTGGGTTTTGTTTAGACCTGGATTTGTTATTTTCCCAGAACTTTTTTTCACTCTCTTACTCCAGTGATATTGCTCTTGATATTTCAAAAAAGATGATGTAAACCTTGCTATAAGTGTGGATTAAATACCATTTGGATAAAAATGTGCTTCTCATCCTTGTGTATGGTAGATTTTATTACTGGCACATTTTTAATAGTCCTTAATAACTCACCCCAAATTTCTTTTTATAATTTATGGCATTTATTAAAGAAAATAGTCAGTGCAGTATCACGGAAATGGCTTTATTGTCAGGGTAGAGGTGCAGCTCTGTTATGCAGCACCACTGCTTGAGAGTGATGTGAAAGCCTAAGACGTCACAATGGTGTGAGATCTCCTGAGTGGACAAAGCAAACGCTGTAACAAAGATAATGAACTGAATTTATTTCTTCAAAGGACAGAGAGGTGGGCTGTGGTATAATACCCCCCCCCCCCCCCCCTTTTGCATTATTGTGACTGTTTCTGTGATCCAGGGGTCTTTATTATTCTTGTGCTGGCATGTTGTGCATACCACCGGGGAATGAGAAGTGATGGCCTTTTGAAGTCTTAATGCCTGCAAATAACTTGCCCTTCTTTTGAGCACTCAAAGTGTGTGTGAGCATGCTTTTGCATGAAAATGAGAAATTAGGACAGGAATATGGATTGTTCCTCTCTAGTGCCCTTTTGAGATGAAAGGTAATTACACTGATAGGATTTGTGTGGTCCTGAGGGTTGTGTAGACGGGAGCTATTTATTTGCTCACTTTGTGATTATTCAGATCTCGTCAGATGTTTCCTGCCGCTCGCATGTAGCGTTATCACAGGTGCTTCGTATGGCTTTATTTACAGAAGTGTCTCTTGGTTATTTTAAAATGATCATGTTAGTTTCACAGCTGAAATCATCTTTCACCTGTTTAAACTCCTCTTCCCCTCAGTATGTGAGTCTTAATTCATGCTAACAGTGTGCCGACTGAACGACTGCTAGCTGGCGCTAATCTCAAACCACTGCTGTGTTTACATCAACATCGCAAAGTCAATGTCTGGCCCTGGAGGACATTGGAGGTATGTGGAGGTATTTTAAGCCTCTCTCCTCTATATAATGTCACTGGAGCAGTTGCATGTGTGTTTTTCAGATTATTCTGATCACTGCATTTTCCTGCATGCCTGGAAAGAGAGTTGTGGGCTGAAAGAGCTACTAGCTGAAGTGAGAAGTTGTGGTTCAGTGGCGATTCTTTAAGGGGGGAAATTACTTCCAAACTGTCATATAAATTTTGCTTTGTTTGATTTGATTGAAATAATAAAATTATATTCTTTTCCTTCCTAACTTCCTCTTATACTTCCTTCCTAACTTCCTAATTTCAATTTAACTTTCTACCTGACTGTTTCCCTTCTTTCCTTCCTTTTGTCTTTTTGAAAATATCCTGACTTCCTTCTGTAGCCATCTTCCTCCCTGACTGTAAATCCTTTTTAAATTCCTTATGTCTTAACCAGCCTATTTCTCTTTCTTCCTTTCTTTTTCTTCCTGACATTTTCCTTGACTTCATTTGTACTTTCAGATTTCCTTTTATACTTTTTTTTCTGATTTCCTGATACAACGCTTCACTGGGTGTCTATTAAAGCATAATTTGCATAGGAAAAAGCTTGTAATGGTTTATTGGACATTTGGATTTCAATCAATGTATTATTGTCCCACCTGGAAGCCCTGCTGGTTTATATACTGATTGGGCGAGTTGTAAAATGGCTGGGGCTTTGCAACAAATGGCCAATAACTGAAACTAGCCTGTCTCTACAGTTACAGAGTTGTTCATGCAGTTGGAAGAGTTTTGAATGATACATAACATCTCACTCTGCATTAAACGATGGCAGTAGCACTTCATGATGGGCCGGCTGTCAGGGAGTTATCGTAAACTCAATCTAAATCTGAAATGGATGGCCAAGAGACAATCTCCTGTGTTAGATGACAGTGAATGATTGTATTTTTTTCCTAACCTTGCAAGCGTACAGTGAATGCTCCACTTATCTCATTGCGGCAGCTCATCTCTACACCCTGCCCGCATGAGATTAGTACACTATGTCCTCATCAGAATTCATGGATGTCAAGATCTCTGCGCGGGGTATCGGCTAGCCATGATGGTTAGGTCTGTTAACATCTTATTGATCTGGCTAGCCTCGTCATGTTAAGCCAGCATTCTAGCTACGGCTTTGAAGCCAAGCTGAAGGGGCAGGTGAAGCTCAACCAAGGCCACTAGCAATCCAGATCATCTTAAAGAGGATGAATGCAAATTACTTTTCAAGCCCAGTTTCGCTGATGCTACATTGAACATGTCTCGCTAGGACTGTGTTAGCATACCGCTTCATTGTTGCCTATTAACATTTATATATCATAATAGACCATCAAAGTGAAATGACGTTAAACCTAGAATACAAAAAGCAACCTTTGATGTGAACAGCGTCTCAGAGATCAAAGAGGTTTTTTATTGTTAGCCCTGTGGATGTGTGTGCCTAGTGTGTTTAAATACAATTAGAATAAAGACCAATGATCTCTCTATTTTGTCATGGTTGTCCTTACTTGATTACCTGATCTTGTTTTTTTTAAATCTCGTAAGACATTTTTGTACTGAAAAGTAGAAAATCATGTCCTATGACACTTTGCAAAATGGTACATTTGAGAAAAATTCATCCACTGTATTATGACGACACTGAAGATAGTGTTCCCAGTTGGTGCTTCATAATTGAACTTCATTATTGCAGTCCTTGCAAGACAGCACCGTATTGATATTCACTGTATGGAATACTTCTTGAATATCAATTAGTATCAGTCAGAATCAACTATAATTAACATCTTTAGTATTGATTTTATTTAGACAATTTCAGCCCTACGTATGCAATCTATTTTGAAGCTTTGTTTTAAAATAAATTAAAAAAATATATAAATTAGGTTATATTTAAATACATTTAAATATAACTTTCAAATGATTTTGGCTAAGCATTTAAAATTGATCTGACATCAATATATAAATATTTGCATAGTGAGCTGAACTTTTTTATAAACTTTTAGAACTTTGACTTTTATAATACATTTTTCCTTGACTTAATTTAATATTAATATCTTTCCGTTTTTTTTTAACCTGCGTCCTTCCCTTTCTTCCTTGCACTTTTCTTCCTGACATTTTTCCTGAATTCTTTCTGTACTTATTTGCATCTTTACTTCATATCTGATTTCTTATCTGCCTTTTTCCCTTTCTTCTTTGCTTTTTGTTTCCTGAAAATTTTGACTGGGAGTCACAAAACATAATTTGAATAGGAAAAACCATCTTATTGTTTACTGGACAATCAACAGTCAGTATATTATTGGCATACCTGGAAGCCCTGCTGGTTTATATAATGATTGGGTGAGTTGTAAAATGGCTGGGGCTTTACAACCAACAGCTAGTCATTGAAGACTGCCTGGCTTTTGGGGTTATATATTTGTTTGTGCAGTTTGGAGAGCTTTAAATGATACATGACATCTCTGCATTAAACAAAGGCAGTTACATTTAACGAAGGGCTGGCTATTATCATAAACTCAATCGAAATCTGAAAAGTATGTCTTGGAAACAATCTGCTATTTGCATTACTAATAATTATTATTATTATTTTTTTTTTCATAGAGTAGCAATAATTACACTTGAGGTAAATGGTTATATAATATTCTTTTCTCTATTTTTTTCATATGATCTTTTTATTCCTCAATAAAGGATTTGACACAACCATCGAATCCTCATAATGCACTCAGAAAAATCACTTCTATCTGGCCGGTCACGACTTTACATGTGCATCCTCATTTATGCAGCAGACATGTCGACATCTCAAACAAAATGTCTCACAGAGCCCTGAAATCAGCTTTAATTTGACGTAGTGCCATTCTGTCCAGATCTGGCTGTTCTTCACTCAGTACTCCTCAGCTGTTGCCTCTCTAGGCCCTCGTGCTTTTTTTAATTTTTTTTATTTGAAGAGTTGGAGTAGTCTCTTGACTCACTTGCTTTAAATGGGTGAATAACCACTGGACCAGATTTTCCTGCATTTCAAGTCCCTGATCAGCATAAGCTTTAGAGTTGCATGTCTTCGGAGGCATGCAACAAGCATAAGACTATTTTTCAGCCATAAAAATCAAGTTGTCAGATAATAAACTTGAATGCAAGGATGTCAGGTGGATTTTTACTCAGCCTGCTTTATTATCTATAGAATAAATAGTAGGCTGACAGACTGTGAGCTATTGCAGCAGCAGTGGTTTAGTATTATGAAGACTCAGCTCCAGTTACAGACGAACAGAAATGCATTATTTAACAGGGTTACACAGACCAACAGACTGAACTGGGTATAATGTGAAAGCCAGAGCTGACCAAACAAACTGTAACTCAAATACACTGAAGTCAGCATATATCTTTCTGAGTAATGGCTCATGTGTTTTTATGAATAGAGAACTCAAAATAAGAAGGGAATGTGAAGAATGTCCATTTGTACACATTGTTCCATTGGTGGAAGGAGCTTACAATGGAGTATTGTTAACAGGTGTTTGCTCTGACTGTGTCATACAGCAGCGCTTTCCTCAGAGACCCTGCATGATCTTACGTTGAAACTTGAAGTTTATTGAACAACAGTATTGTTCTAACTTGTTGAGCGCTTCCTCTGTTAATATTTTTGCTAATAATAATAATGATGATGATGATGATGATGATAAAATCACACATAAAAATTAATGGGATTATTCCGTGTCAAATCCATCAAATTTCAGAAGCATCCAAAGCTCAAATGTTTAATATTTTTGTTCTGAAGGAGGAGACACAAATGATGATTAAACCATGATATGAAATTCTACTAATTATTATATGAAGTAATATATTATTTTGTTTAGGAGGGCAAAATATTAATTTTCATCTGTTTTGTCTATGCTATGAAACAAAACTACAGATTAGGGTTGGGCCGATAGACGATGCCCCTCCCCTCCACCATTGAAGTGTGCGAGACGTTAATGAGGTATATGATGAAGACATTGCGCAGCTCAAATCCATGAATGAATGTTCAGAAATGAGGTAAACTTCAACAGATTTCCCCTTCTCTGGGAGTAGGGGGAAATGAACACGCAACAAAGTGACCATTGAAAATGATTTGAAATTTGTGTCAGCATATCATAAATAGAATGCGGCAGCAGTTTACTGTCGGGATTTGTGGTGTCACGCCGTGCCGCACTGTAGGGATGGGACGATAACCGGTTTTATTGATAACCGTGATAAAATGTGCTGAAGGTAGTAATATCGTTTAAAAATGAATTATCATTAAAACCGTGTTTGATTATCGCGGTTTTAATAACTCACTATTAAATCATGTCCAGCCAGCAACAGTCTGACGCAAGCGCAGCGCACAATGTTTTTTTTGTTTTTTTTCGAGAAGGAATGGCGAAAGTCAGTGACTTTTCTATGCTTTTCTATGCTTCTACACTTTTCATTGTAAGGAAGGAAATGCCACAGAATTTAATCTTTCTTTAAATTAAGTGCATAGAGTTGCTTGTTTTATTAGTTGTTTGTTGATTATTAAATATAAAACTTGCTGAAATGTTTTCAGTGTGAGCATCAACTATTTTTGAACACTTTCATCTCGTTTCAACAAAACCGTGATAATATTGATAATCGTGATAATTTTAGTCACTATAATCGTGATATTAAATTTTCATACCGTCCCATCCCTACTGCACTGCATTCAGTTTAGACTGCATCACTGATTATATGGAGTTCTATTGACTAATCTGTATATAATGAATCAGTATTATAGATCAGTGGTTCTATAGTATTTTGTCGTACTGCGCTGCTCACATTCACTGTAGACACGGTGTTAGGAATCATAAGTTGTTTTTCGTTTTTAAAGATTTAAGCTTGGGAAACCGTGTAAGGGAAAGACAACCTAAACTACCAGAGTGAACAAAAACCAGCAAAACCTACTGAGTGGACCTTTAACTGAGTGTTTTTGTTATGTTTTCTAAGGGTCATTAAGCACCCAAGAACCTTGTTCTTTCTTGCCTTCACCTCCATCCACTTGTTTTCAGTATTTTTCGGCGTATTAAAGGGAATCTTTTTTTTTTAGGTATTCTTGGAAAGGTGTCAGTATACAACATGCCTTAAGCATCTGGCTAATGTTTAAAAATGCCTATAATTCTACACATACATGACCTCATTCCTTAGCACAACCTTTTGGTTTTGCTCCCATTGTGTCGTTCTGAGAATTCCCTGTGAAATCTCTTACAACTTGTCATCGAGAAGCAAAGTTGGGGGTGTTAGAAAATATTAACAGAATGTGGTCTGACCACTAGCATGGTGTCATCATGCAGGAATTTTAACCTTTAGATTCAAGAATCGTGGGCTAGCTTCATTGTTAGTAGATCCTTGTAGCCTCTTTGTATGTTGTTTATGTGCCACAATATGAAAAAGCCATTGTTGTCAAAGCCAGCTGTAGCAGAGAGACACACATAGCGGATCGTCTCTAAATCAAAACATTTCCACTTTGACCTTGCAACCTCATCTGAATTCCGAAAACACCGACAGCATCTAATCTTTCTCAAATGGAAATGCCTTCGATTAGATGTATTAAGCTTGGATTCATGAGCTGCCATCGCTCACAGGTCGCAAATATCGAGGGAAACGGCCACCGCCAAGACTGCAAATGAGCTCCTTGGGGGTGATGGAAACAGTCAAGCTCTTTCACTGATTCAACACTTTTTCAGCACACGCACTGCGGCTTTGCAAGCACCTCCCAGATGATGGATAAAGTTGAAATGGCTGTTGACAGCCACCCCCCTCGAGAGCCACAACCTGCCTGACCCAGAACCAAGGACGTAATGAGAGGGGTTTTTGGACATCTGGCACTTTGGATGGGAGCTGGTCAGTGCTTGCAAATGCCAAACTAGTTTGAAACGGGAGGATGGTACTGTTGAAATTTCTTAATTCCTGGCCTGCAGCCATGTGAAACTAGAGTGAAACTAAGCAGTCAAGTCAACCGCTGCCTTCATTTTAGTCTCTTTTTTTTTTGCAGCCTGTGAACACAAATCCTCTTAGAAATTAATCATGATATTAAATAAGCTGTTTGATGGCATGGAGGTCCATATGAGCCCGGATTTTCTGTGTTCAGATCGGTGTGAAAGGCCCTCTATGCGTCTGACTCCAGCTGCCTCCTTTTTTTTCTCCAGTGGCAGATGCATGGCAGCTTGTGTCTCACTGGGAGAGACTTTTGGTGCAGCTGGAGCAGACCTTGGCCACCTCTGTTCCTTTGCCTGTATCATGAGACCAAACTGACAGTGTCCGATTTATAACTGTCTGACAGACTCAGCTCAGCAGCTTCCTTTTTCCTAAGGTTCAGAGCATAAAACATTTTGTACATCTTTTTAAGAGCGTCATTGTTGGAACTTGTTGCCAAGAAATGGGATTCGTTTTAAATATAGCAATGGAAAATTGGCAAACAATTTAAGATGCTCCAAAGGACATCTTTAAATCATACAGAAGTGTCAGAAGCTATTTTCTAGCTGTGATTGCCTTGTTGTTTGAACAATACATATTTTAAATGTACTGTTTATGTAATTTTTTTACTTTTTATCTAGCAGCTATTTATGCTAGAGTGACGTGTTGATCAACTTGAATGATTAAATGATTATTATTCTTATTACTGCTACTACTATTATTAACAGCAGTAACAACAAAGATGATCTGCTAAATTAACTGATTTAAATAGCTTATATATTATTATTAATAATAATAATCATTTAATAATTTAAATAATGATTAATACTATTAATAATGTTAATAATATCTTTATTATCATCATCATCATCAATATTATAAAAATTATTCGTTAAAATTATACAAAATATTAATGATGGTAAGTAAAATATTCATTATGCATAATAATCATCATTTAGTTGTGTCGTTGTGGCAGAAATAAAGCAACTATGTATAAGTTCTGCATTTTGATTACTGGACATTTAAATCCCAAAAATTGTGTTGTGGTAAAATCAAAGAACCTGGATTTTTATTTATTTTATTTTTTGTAAGCTTAAACTATATGCAGTATTTTCAGTAATCACTGGCACAAGATCATATATGCACAATGAAAATGACATTCCAAAATCACACAAAAGTTCTTTTAATATTAAATGAAGATCCATTGATACACTCTGAAAACATACGTAATTGCATATCCTCAGTTCTTCTGCATGCATTTTAGGACATTCATGATTTAGCACACGACTCCAACGCACTGCTTGTCTGGCTAATTGTACAAGAGGTTTATCCTAACAACATCAAAACAACAAAGCAATCACTGTTGCCGAGGGTACTCCTCTTACTAGATTTATGAAGCACCACGACTATCATGTAGACCAGCCAGCTTGCTTACCACTTTGCCTCTTTACACTTAACACTGATTAGATTAGCTTGAAAGGACTGAAGAAGCACCTTTAGTACCTGCAGCCCTCCATCTCTGTATCAGTGCATGCCAGGCCCTCGGTTTATTTATCCAGATTTATGGATGTTTTATCGCCTAGCTCCAGCAAGCTCTGAGATATGCAAATATATGCCCAGCTTTATTGTCTCAACTCACTGCTGTTAGCAGAGGTTTGTATTCAAAATTGGTGATCGAGGGTTGTAAACACAGTGAGCGGGGAACACTCTCTTTTCTCAAAAGCTTCAATTGATTTGGTCGCAGAAATTTTCCATGGCAGTCATTTGTAATAAAATGTTGGTGTGTCACTTGATTTAGGGTTTGAGTTACTTCATGTTTGGCTCTTGGAAATGAATGTGAGATCTGTTTGGAATTGCATAATTCATTTATGGCCGCAGCTTTATCCTTTGCACCTTTTTGCCTTATTGTTTTGGCACTTGAAGCAAATGAGTCTAGTGCAGGGTCAAAACCCTGACCTTTCCTCTTCAACTGCCCCACATGACCCCTTCACTTTATGGCGATCATCCTAGTCAGTTCTGTTATTAGCATGCTTTTCCATTCATTCATCAACCTCTGGCCTGTGATGTGGGGTGGCAGGGCGCAAAATGGTCCCAGATCCCTGGTTTTACTTCTCTCCTCTGTCCTTTCTCTTTTGTCTTTTCTCGTCTGTCCTTCCTGCTCTTTTCTAACTTATCTTTTCTGACCTAACATCTCTCACTCTCTTTTGTGCTCTCTTTAGCTCTCTCTCTCTTTCTCTT
The DNA here is from genome assembly GCF_963082965.1 of Carassius carassius. Taxonomy (NCBI): domain Eukaryota; kingdom Metazoa; phylum Chordata; class Actinopteri; order Cypriniformes; family Cyprinidae; genus Carassius; species Carassius carassius. Next base: position 18,167,759 of record NC_081791.1, on the reverse strand, counting down.
TTTAATTTCGCCATTGTTTATTGTCCTGTGATGTGGGAAAGACAGGAAGCTGGATAAATTGGGCCATTGTTTCTGGGGAGTATGAAGGGGGTTGAGGAGGCCTGTTAATATGGAGGAGGATTATGGTGATGGCTGAGCTGTAGGAGTGAAATACTATTCTGTGCAAACGCAACGCTACATTAATTTACCTGAGAGAGTGTGAAAAGTCAATATGACCTTATAATTGACCCCCTTTTTCTTGCGTGATCCATCTTTCTGGTCTTCTTGTGAATGATTCATAATGTTCCCTGCTTCATATTTCATCAAAAAGTAGTAACTTGCTCTTCCCCTGAAACGACTTTTCTGATGACATCAATAAGGCCGCACAGGATAATGGATAATGTTGAAGTCATGATGTGATAAAAGTGACGTTAGATCATCTGCATTGTGAGCTACATTTGAGGAAAAGAGATTTGAAAAAAAAAAAAAGGGGTAGGTTCTTGTTGGATGGAAGCAGATCTTAATGTGAGAAAGGGGTGTGTTTATTCAATCATATGGCGATAGAGAGAACAGAAAGTTGAGTTTTGATGTTTAAAACCGTAAGCATGGATGTTTACAGTAAGATCAATAACAAGCAAAATTACACTGGTTTCTTGCCAACTGTAACCATTAACCAAATAGTTTTGACTCTATTTTTTTATTGGAATATAATGGCCACTTTTCACAATTTAGTTAATTCCCAATTGAAAAAAATCTGTATTGTTCATAGAGAATGTCTTGTTTTCTTCGGATATATGAGTTATGCTAGTGAATTGGGTTGCAAAGCTGCATTTTACTTCCGTATGATTCTCCATGTATTTGGGAATGGAGAAAATGGGTTCAGTTTCGGGGGGTCATTCTCAGTTCGTATCCATGTTAACTACATCAGAACAGTCCATCCTGTTTCGAATGTTTGATTGAAAAATGACTGCAGCTGAAAACTAGCTGCTCCAGTTTATAGGTTTCGGGGAGTAACTGTTCATATTGTGTTTCCATACAAAGCCTGTATTTCCAGATCTCTCCACAGCCTCCAACAAAGCACCATCATTCCTTTACACCTGATTGAAGGGGAGATAATTATTGTATGTATTCACACACAGTTGGTTTTCCATTCCGTTTTATTAACAGAACAATCGGTATCTTTTCTCAGAAACTATAAACAAAGCAGCGAATGCTGCCTATTACATTTCAGCTTGCTTTGCTGTGTGAAAACAGACACTCGTCTCAATTTACATTAGACAGATGGGGTGAGTTTGAGATGGACCACCTCAAAGACTGTAACAAAACCTAGATCCTCACACAGGTACCTTGTTACCAGCAGTCCGACAGATCCGTAGTGTAACTGATCTCAAAGTCTGTGTAGATGTTCATTCAGACCATCCTGGGCTTTGTTAACAGGTGGAGGCTCTGATGTGAAAGCTAATTAGCTTTCTTTGTGATCCCCCTTAGCATGGCGCCGTTACCAGCCTTTGAAACCACCCTGACTGGAGGCAGCGACAGATCAGCGAAGCACTGCAAAACCTGCAGAGGACCTTGAATTTCCTATTACACCCACCAATACTTATAAACTCAGATAATCGGCCAATAGTGATTTCCGGTTATGAACATTTTTAACTTGTCCGCAGATCAAGGATGTCCATTTATCACAGGAATGTTTCAGTGTATCTTTGATTAGTCACTACTCAAAGTATGTGGTGTTTTAATTATTAACTAGCAGTCACCGTGTGAAACTATTTGCATAAAGAACTTATAAGACTGCTTTTCATTTGGTGTTGTAAATTAAGCATGTGGGCTTCGTTCGTGACAATTAATTGCGTTCTCTGTTTGAATTGGATTCGTTTATTCCATCTGTGGTGTTTCATTTATATTTAATGCACCTCTCTATGTCAAGCAACCCTATCATTTTTCGTGCACAATGACTCATTTTACTACCTACCCTGCTGTTGCAGTTTGGGCTTGTGAAAAATGACTTGTGAATGGTTCCCGCTGTTTATTGTGCTGTCATTTTCATCCCCAGGGAGCTCAATGAAGTGGGTTATCTCTTTGTCAAGGATGTACGGATACACAAGCACCTAGCAAAGACAAGCATTCACTGGCAGCTGCCTTGGCTATATTTACCTCTTCTAAAGACAATGTATAAATGACTACAACATGTGTGTGAGCCATTTAAACTCTTGCATTTTTAAAATCTTACATCTAAAACCAGACCTTGCTTTTTGAGTGTGTTATTTGTGTTTGTGCATGTTTACCACCTATGAATAATGAGAAAAGTTGTTTTGGGTAGATAGACATGGAATGAAGGTTTTCGATAACAGAAAGAGTGTGAGGTTCTTGCAGGTTTTGTGAGGAAAACAAGAATAACATTTTTATTAAAGGGATAGTTCACCCAAAAATGAAAATTTGATGTTTATCTGCTTACCCCCAGGGCATCCAAGATGTAGGTGACTTTGTTTCTTCAGTAGAACACAAACCAAGATTAAGTCAAACCATTGCAGACTATCACTCTTATAATGTAAGTGGATGGGAATCACGGCTAAAACATACAATAAAACTAAAAATCAAAAGAAACATACACAAAAAAAATTAATAATTAAACCCTGCGGCTCGTGGCGATACATTGATGCGTAAAGACACAAAATGCTTTTTGAGCAATGACTGCTAAACAAATTTTTTTAATGTGTTGTACGTCCCTAGATGTTACAAAATCACCTTTGTGTTAGAATGTTGATTTATAATGGCAAATGCAATTCAACTGTAGAATTGTCTGATAGATATATCTATCAGATATCTATCTGGCATGGGCTGATAAACAATCTGATAACCAATGTGATGCTGAATTGCTGATATACTGTCCATCTCTAAATAGAGTCGAGTTGAGTTGTATTGTGCTCGTGATGGCATGAGTTGATTGAGTGGAAATCCAAAGCAACTTTAAGGACTGCATCACAAAGCCTTTGAAACTCCTATTGTAAACTGCAACAGGTGTTCGACAGTCTGTGGTATTAAGGAAGGGTTGGAATGTACTTGTGTGTGTATTTCTGGATAGTACACTTTAATAAGGCTTCCTTAGATTCCTGCCAGGGAATTTTCAACTCTTATGTTGGCCTTGTGGATACCCCCATTATTAAGCTCCTTTCAGACAGTAGGCAAAAATGGCTTAGTTTTTATTTTATTTTTCAGAGGTCTGATGTGTTGTAGTGGAATTCATGCAACTTTTATGTAATTCCGATTGACATTTGTCAAAATTCTTCACTGATGCGAGTCACTCCAGTGCAGGACCATGATCAGTTCACATTAGAATCTCATATTGGTTAAATTATAAAAATAATGTCAACATCAGCTCTGAATTAAAGCAGGTCTGGTGTCCTGACATTTGATCCTATCTGCCAGATTGTCCTACCAGGGCTTACTGCGCATGGACAGGGGTACTGCTGTGGTTTCTGGACCCCCTGAACAGCATAATGATTCGGACACCCTTGGTCGCATTTGGGCCCTTAGAATCGTCCTAACCCCCAACCCACCCCCCCCCCCCCCTCCATTATGGCGCCCCTGCGCATGCACACATCAATATTGTGTCCTTTTTCTCACACTGGATAACAATAATTACTGTATTCGCATTATTGTAAGGGGTAGGTTTAGCGTTGGGTAGGTGTAGACAATAAAACACAATCTACTAGGTTGAAAATTGTATTTAATTGTTGGTTTCCATCCATAGCTGTATCCCTTCTGGCCACAACTGAGAATAACACCTAATTACTGTATTTGCATTACTGAAAGGGAAGGTTTAGGGATGTTGCAGGTGTAGATGTTAATAAACCATAATCTGAAAGGTGTCTAAATGGGAGGTAGCAAAATCTGACACGGTGGCACAAATCAACAGAACACCGGCCAGTCTGCGATTGGCGGCAAATATCAGTCCAATTAAGATCAGTGGTAAAACAAATGGTGCACCCCTACTCATTATTCACAGGCCATGCTAATCCAGTTCACGTTAAACACAGTTCTCCATGCATGCATCATTCTGAGCTCCCCGTGGCCTGTTGACAGGCTTCAGAGAGCTCTTCAGGAGACCGTTTCCTCAGCATTGGATACGCTTGTTTGTCTGGGCAGGCCATACCTAAATCTCATTCTCCCAGGCTGTCCTTCAATTGGGCATGTATTTACAGATAAGGCCAGATCCTATTATGCTGCTAGGAGTTTCCAATAGCAGTGACTCAGTTTATTTGGAAGTGCTAAATTGGCAAACAGAGTGAAACGTACGGCTACTGTAGGGGGCTACTGTGGGGGCTTAACGGTGTCGTTTGTGCAGTACTTGGATGTGTGTGTGGATGCATATCAAGGCGAAGCATTGCTCCCAGCAGCTTTATCGATCCCTGGCTTTGGTCCTGTATTTAAGCTTGGCTGCAGTAAGGTGGCCTGCGCTTGGTCAATAATGCAATAAAGTTTTGACTCTTGACTCCCAGGTGGTGCACTTGTGTCGAAGGACAATCCCTATGGTAATTATAGGCCATTGGTCACCTGCTGCTGTAGCTAGAGTACTCTGACACAAAGAGGCATTCTGTTGGGTGCAACACAGCAGTTGATGTTGTATTTGTGTCATTGCCTGCAAATGTTTGTCGTTTTTGATCGAGGGTATGGATACGGGTCAAGGGACACTCAGACAATCATTTAGCAATTTGGATGAATGTAAGGGATTGAGCATGTTGCTGTCACATGCAACTGGTTGGCCTGATGACACTGGTTTTGATTGTTTCCCTTGGTCGCTATTACTGTAGGTCAGGCTGATCAATGGATCTTTATATTCAGACAGTACAAAAATCTAGTGCATTCATCAGAACAATCGATGCTTTGTGTGTTTGTTTGTGTCATATTTCCCTCAGTAAACAGGGAATCGGGGGCACTGAGCTGGGAATGCCACTGCAATTAGCCAAAAGCACCATGGGTCCTGTCATTCTGCTTCATTTTGGTTTGTTTAACCTCAGAGTGTCACATCCTAGTCTTAACTGGCCACACAAACGTTTCATTTAGCCTCCACCAAAACACTGGAGGCTAAATGAATTAATATTCTAGTCCTGTTTTAAACATTGTCAAATGATGATATTGAACATATTGTTGGTATCCTATGGTATGTCCAAATTTAGGTCTTTTTTAATGCCTGTTCAAAAATGTAAGTAGTATAAATAAATAGTGGTAATGTAGTGCTAGCAGGCTAATTAGCTAGTGGTGTAAAAAGCTAGCAGAACAATCAGATATCAGTGTGCTAAACTAACAGGCAAATCTGCTTACTGAAAAAAAAATACAATACATTTTTATTTGACAATTATTTGTGTATATGTGACGTGGTGCTATATCAGTTATTAATGTAGATGTCGTCTTTTATGGTCTATTTTCGCTGTTAAATCAGTTGTTATGATGAGCAATTATCTGAAGAGTATTTTGTGATTGTTTGCAGGTGATAAACCATTTCTAGTAAAGTTCGATATTTTAGCTGGACATTTTATATATTGCTCATCATATATAATTTTGGTTACTTGTCTTAGGGGTCAATGTCTTGAGGTCATTGGTAAAGTAAAAACTTTTTTGGTCAATGATTTCGGCCCTCTTTCAGTACTTTTTTTTACTGTATCAGCTTTTTGATTCTTAACTATCATTTTGATCAGCAAATTAAGTCAAGTCATTATTCAAACATACTAACACATCCACTTACATAATACCTGTTGTTTCTGGCCTTATTTAAGTGTAGTATTTATGTAGCTCAGATGACATACATTAGTAACTATGTATTATATCGCATAGTTTTCTAATGCGATATCAAATAGTATTAAAAGTTCTTTCTCTCAGCTTGAGAATTGCATTGTGGTTTAAGCAAGAGAATTCTGGGAGCTAAAATCTTGCACTCTTATGCAACTATTATGGTGCAGTGCACAATTGGATTTTAGTTTGGCTTTGGATCACGTGGCAACCAGTCACCTGGAACAAACAGCATCTTTATTAGGAAGAGAATACCTTTAAACCATTAGCACTATGATTTAGAAAATCGTATGAAAATAGATTTACAGAAGCACTCTAGTATATTACGCTGGACCGCTGATCCGTACCATCCTGTAATTTTTCTGATGGGCAAAAATGGTGACCTGTTTTATTTAGCCTAAATGAGGTACATATGAAAGAGCAACAAATTGTCCTCTGGAGATAGTGCCCATTAGGGATCGATACCACTGTTTCAACAACTTCATTTATGATGGGATTCATTATGGGCTCACAGAGGGTCCTTTATAAACATTGTGCTTGGAGGGAAAGGTACAAGCCTACTATTGATTTTGGAGAAGGTCTTTGTGTAAGCCTGTAAAGAACACAGGAATACACGTGATATTTCTTTCCCCCTCCACCTACTTCCAGGTAGGCCTGTAGTTCTGCATTCATTTACGAGCAATCCTCAGAAATCCAATCATGCTTCTCTGCATTTTTCCCACAGTCACGTCAGGTATTCAACCCTATGTTAGGATTAGAACCTGCTCCTGTTTATTTCAGTCCAGCTCAGAGAGCGTCTGACCTCCATACAGCCCCTGATTATATATAGCATACCTACAGAAGCAGAGATGCAGCCCTGTCAAAGGGGCAGCCGCATGAATTGTAATCAATGGCTGAGATATTGATTGCGTTCTTAATTGGCTTCGTTCCAAGCTGCAGGTCTAGTCAAAAAGTGTCGAGGAAAGAAAGCAAATCGATAAATGATTCCTAAGCTGTTGGTGAAAAGCCGTATTAAAGCATTAACCAACAGTTCAGTAGCTACAGATGAATTTTACACGTTTTTGACACTTCAACTCTCTTTACTGATTTGAGACTTTGTCTGTCCCATATGATGCACTATGCCCTTGTACATCATTTACTTATGCACCATATACTCAACCATGTCTATTAATTATTTAAAGGGTAACTAAACCCCTGGTCAGAGCCTGACTCCACCCACTGACAATATTTGAAAAATGCTGAAAAGTGGGCAGATCACAGCAGAGATAGAGGGAACGAACCTAGGGCGGGGCTTAGCGTGTGCGGCGTGATCCTGAGACCCGCAGTGACGGATTGATTGACAGCTGCTGTCAGAGACGCTAAAATGGAGAGTGACTGTAATGACGCAAGTAGCTTTGCAACAGAGTGATCGTTTGAAGTAGAGGACTTTTCTCACCTACCTTCATCTGAAGTGGAGGATGTCGAGGTGTCTGTTCATATCAATTCGAGCAACTGGTTCAAACTGCGGTCTTAACTCCCGCATCACGTCGCTTTTCAGTGCGAGCTGTGTGGAGAAGCCCATCTCCACCTCCATTGCGTTGGAGAAGCAATCCCGTGTAAAATGCAGTTTGCACACTCCAGCTCTAGGCGGGAACTCACGGTCTTCCAGGCCAAGTGCATGCAACCACTGGCGCCTAATTTTAAAGTCTGCTGGAAAACTATGTCGTCCAGCAGTGCTGTCGCAACCAGCAACATACGTACCATCCTGACCACTGTACTAAATACAGATAAATCTACACTAACTTGAAGATCTAAATAACTATATAATGATATGCTAAATAGATGGTATAAAAGTATATCCTGATCGTTTCAATACTCGCAATTTCAACTCCTGACTCACTCCAGTGATTTTGACGGAACAAGATGGTTTTATACTGCCAAGGGCGTGGTAGCTCATACCAGGGGGCGTGGTGAGCTGGAAACTGCTTACGTCTCCTGCCACCGCTTATGTCACTTGCCACCGCAACATCCAATAGGAAAAATCAACTGCAGTAGCCACCGTTCAACCTGAAGAGGGCAGCACTCACACGTTTTTACACCATATATTATAGAATTAAAACACTTTATACTCAAATGTCAAAAAAGTTACCTGAAACAGATCATTAACTAAAAAAAGTTGGTTTAGGGTTTAGTTACTCTTTAAGGTTATTTTGTCATTTATAATCAGAGTCTGGTAGCTCCTCCCCCTTTGCGATCTATGGAGACAATTTCGAGGAATTTTGAACAATAGTCCAAAATCTCTACCGGTTGCAAATTTCGGTTAATTGTGTCTGCCGGTACATTGTCCACTCCTACAACAAATTTATTTACATTTTGCAAATTAATGCCATTTCAAAGCAGGTCATCGAAGTATTGTGGCAACTAAAGAGCAGGTCGAGATTGGCCTTTCCTTGCAGACTCCAATAAGACAGTGTGAGATATTCACGTACATAGGCATAACAAAGACATGGACATGAGCCTTTTAATGCTAATTATGAACTCGATGAATATAAAGACAATTTGCTTTAAAGGTGATAGGCGGGAGGCTTTGAGGGATTGAAGGGTTCTCTTGCCAAGATCCTTTGAGGTATGAACAGGGCAGAAAGATGAAGAGGTTGAGGGGAGAGCAGGCAACAGGTGCTGGGTTGCCACAGCAACAGCATGGCTTGAAGGCGCCAATGGCTTCGGCAGATGTTTGAACACTCACTCGAGTCACTGCAGGAACACAAGTGTTTTACAGTTGGCACAGTCGGGGTCAGTTTAACATTATCCCTATCTCAAAGAAGAAGACTCCAGCCAGCACTGCAGTCAATCCTGCTGCTCACTTGCAGAGGAAACAGCAGGACAGAGGCTGGCTGGCAGGCAGGCAAGTCACTTATGACTGCTTGGGTCTTGCCCTCAGCCCATAGGAGATATTGGATGGCTGGTGTCTGTTTATTATCTCCCCGTACGCTTTCCATAGGCACCTGCTGAGTGAACAGTATTGATGCCAGCTCTGCAGAGGAGCGGATACACTCGGGTTCTCGCATTTGATGGCTGGTCAGTGGGTCTTAGATCTTCATCCTGGCATTTCCATCATTGGGTCTATTGATCCTGGATGAGGGCGGTCTCTTTCAGTTAGATAGACAACCTATGCTGGGCAGTTTATATGGAGTGAAGGAGTGGAATACAAAAAATAGGACTGAAAAAATAGGGGCACTTGCTAAAATGAACCGCTCTGTAGAGTTTATTATATTCTTTTCAACTTATCACATACGGGGGAGAGCAAATATCTGATAATTACATAATTCTGAGGCAAAAATGAATCCAGGAGAGGCTTTTGTCTGTCCCGGCCTCTGATCTTTACTTACAGGTAATAAATGGATTGAAATGGGCCTTAGTGTATTGTACATAATAGGAGGAGCATTACACAATTTCAACCCACTTTAACTGGCTCTTCTGCCTACTAATGCAGGTTCAGAGATACTAAAGCCCTTACACATGTGGTTTCCCCCCTTGAAACATAGCATATGCCCTGATCTGTTTAGCTAAGGAGCTTTGAAGTCTCGGGCTAATTGGCAGCAGGCTTATGGCAGCATGACCCATAATGGGTGGACAAGTAAGTCTGTTGCTTTTAAAAGGAGGGAGAACATAGAGTTCAGGTGGTTCAGTGTGTGTTAAAGAGGGTTATGGGGATGTTATAGTAGATTTTGGTCAGTTTTCACATTTGAAGGATTAACAATGAATGGTTGATGACCTAGATTTTATGTGAAGTCCTTGTGGTTTATGTGGTTAAATGTGGTTTAAATTAAACTAATTCAGTAATTAATTTTTTATTTATTATTTGTTGCATTCTTTGCCATGTTAAAATAAAAAAAGTTCTAAAATTGAGAATAAAGTCATAAAGCTTTAAGAATAATCTTATAATTACGAGAATAAAATCAGAAAGTTTCAAGATTAAAAGTACATTAAGAGATTAAAGTAGTAATATTTTGAGAATAAATTCAAAATGACAAGAAAACACTCATAGCATTATGAGATTAAAGCCATAATATAAGAAAACAGTTGTAATAAAAAAAGGAAGTCACTGTGGCCTTTGACTTTCTCATTTTAAATGTTATTTTTTACTTACATTTATTTTTCTTTTTTGTAATTAACAAGGCCCAAACACACAGTCATAGGAGACTTTGTAGTTTGTTTGTTTGTTTGTTATAATTTATAGACAATCTGAATTACTTTTGAGACTTGTGAGACTTGAGATGTTCAATGCAAGCTTTTTCCAGGCTTGCACATTGGTGGAGACATTTGTAAGGTTGTCCATAATGAGAATAGCATATTAGATATGCATTAACTTCCCCAAAGTTCTCCCAAAATATTTTTTTGGGTTACAGCCAATTTCCTACTGGATTATATTAATCCTACTGGATGTGTTTTTAGGTAATGGAAAATCTGGAAGCTGCAATCTGGCCAATATTTTTTGGTTCAGTGGGTTCACAGTATGCACAGTTTGGGAATGAGCTGATTTGATGAAACCAAACACCCTGGGGTTTCATAATGAACAATGATGAGCAGTTAGATGTGTTTGTTGTGTAACATTCCCCCCGTCACCACCTGTTTCTAGAGATCATAATTGTGATGTGATTCAGGCTCATCATCACAGGAAAGGCTCACATGAGCAAGTTTAGCTTGTGTGTAACTCCACGGCTCCCACCTCAATGTTGACATCATGATAATGTCAAAAGTTGTCAGTAAAACCTGTGTACTAATGAATAACATTTATATAATATAATTTTTTTTTGGTAAACATTCCTCCTCAAACACTGCACTGCACACACACACACACACACGCACACACACACACACAATAATAAAATAAATAATACAAATATTTTAGTATAATCAGTTTTTTAAATATATATTTTCCAAAAATAATAATAGTTTCTTTAAGAACATTTAAAGGTGTTTAAGTACATTTGTTTTTACTAGAAAACCAGACCAAAACAAAATCATACAAAATAATTGACAGGTGCAGACCAGGTATTATTATTTATATATTCATATTTGTTATATTTATTCTTATTTATTTATTCTTGTTGTTAAATAAAAAAAAGTCACACTGGCATGCATTTCTATATATATTTATGTATCCATGTATGCATGTATGTATGCATGCAAGTAATTTGCAGGGGGGCTACTGGGTCATGACCCCCCCAAAAATCAGATCCAACTAATATAACCACCTCAATATCATCACATCATTCAGATTAAAATAATATGAAATATTCAGAATGAATACTTTTGTTCGTTTTCTTTATTAATATCATTTGCCAGCAAGAAAGATAGTATTATATTTTAAATAATCTGTAATGTACCCCCCGCCCACCGCACCGACTACTTGGTATTACCCAACCGGCTTTCTCTACCAAGTTTACCCCTATTGCTAAGTTAGCTGTTAAGGTAGCTCAGCGTTTCTCAAAGTGTGGGGAGTAGAGACATGACAAACCGGTTTGGTGCCCATCTTTTTAATTCCTTTATTTATTGACCATACACTCGAAACAAAATAAAGACACATTTAAATGTAAGCCTTAAGGCCCTTTCACACCGGATGCGTAACGAAAAAGCGAAACGAAAAAGCGAATAGTTCGCGTGCGAATAGTTCGCGTCAAAACCATTCACATCAGCCGCGACGCGAATTTGCGATGTCTGTGACGCTCAGAGAGCTTCAACATTCCAAAACTTTCGCGCCGACAGTTGAGAAAATGGACACTTCAACATCATCATCCAGTGAAGACGAGCTTTTCATTTTCTTTAAAAGACAGAAAAGAAGGTTTTGGGTGCACCCAGTCCTAAAGAACAGAGAGTCTGAAGGGGAGTATGCCAATCTTGTACAGGAGCTAAAACTTTATCATGGCCGGTTCCGCACTTACTTTCGGATGTCTGTGGGACAATTCGAGGAGCTCCTTCAGATAGTGGCACCGCATCTGACGAGACAAACCACAAACTTCAGGGAACCAATTGATCCGGAGCAGCGTCTGGCAGTCTGCTTAAGGTGAGCTGTCCTCTTAAAAACATCAGCCCATAGAACACACACACAAGTAATCAGAAGATCCGTCATTTTTGCTGTGACGTCACCTTTGTTTCCTTGTATGTGATTGGCTGAAGCCTTTTTGTCGCCTCAAAAGTAAAAAAAAATCGACATTGAAGCGAAAAAAATAAAAGTCGTTTTTTCGCCTCAGCACATTCGCGTTCGGTGTGAAAGCACTCATTACACAAACAGCTGATAAAAAAAATAAAACCATCGCGCAAATTATTCGCGCGTCAAAATCGCGTCCAGTGTGAAAGGACCTTAACTTAACCTTTTCACACGTAAGTTTAAAAGTTTTTCAAGGCGACCGTTATTGATCGTAGTATCGCTTTATGGTTCCCATGGAGACGCGTCATTCATTGCTTGTCAGCGCTGAATGACTGATGATCTGCTTTTATTTCCTTTTTTTATTCTAATTTCACAAATTTGTTAGCTATAGCAGGATATATCTGATATTCCGATTGTCAAATATGTGCAAGTGGATGTGTTTTGTTGTTCAAACATCTTTAGTTGGGCTGTATTCGCAACGTATTTTAGATATCTATCTTATTAAAATACCTAAAAAAAATACGTATATATATATATATATATATATATATATATATATATATATATATATATATATATATATATATATATATATAGGGGTGTGACGAGACGCTTATTCCACGAGACGAGACGAGGCACGAGATTGGGTTCACGAGAACGAGACAAGATGAGATTTTTACACAATTTTTAAGAAATCCTCAATAAAAAAATATGAATGGAAAATAGACTTTTATTCAACTGAAAATCACAAAATGCAAAACAATTTAGGTGCATTTTGAAATCAACTTGTAATAATGAATGTTATTTTACTTCTATTTTAATGAATTCCATGCAGTAAAGGACATACAAAAATATAAAACAGTATAAATAAAATAAATATATAACAGAAATAACACTTTAAATGCAAACAGTAAGTGTATCATCAACTTAAATCAAAGTACTGCTCTCTCAAAACTACAAGTGCAAACAGAAACAAATTTTTCTTCAAATATGAAAAAGAGATAAATTAACTACACAGAACAGCTTAAGATATGGTCATGTTCTTTTTCAAGAATATAAGCATGTCAACCATTTCTGGCAGCAGTTGAGACCTTTGGGCAGTAACTATGTCTCCTGCAGTTGAAAAGACACGCTCACTTGGAACAGAGGTAGCAGGGATGGAAAGGTATGCTTTGGCAAGTGGAGACAGCAAAGGATATTTAAACCGGTTTTCTCTCACCACTTCAGAGGGCAGCAACTGAGTGGGATAGAGGCCTCTCTTCTGTAGAGATCAATTTCCTTCTCAGTCCCTCTGCTGGACTTTTCTGTCTTAGAGAAAGAGTCCCCTAGTAGATCCTCAAGCGCTGTCTTCTTGGAAGCAGGTTCTCCCTCTTCTGACTCGACTCCCAGAGCCCACTCTCCTCCATGTGTGTAACAGTGAGCTGCTGCCCCTACTCTCCTCTCTGTACTCTTCTCACCTGTGGTCTTTAAACAGCAGAAACACTGGCTTTAACCTTTAGCACCAAAGCAGTCCCCCCTCTCCCTCTAAACACAAACACACCCACTCTGATGCTGTCATGTTTCTAATAAATGTTTCTAATTTCTAACACACACACACACACACTTTGCATTAACCCATTAAACATTTTCAGTTGGTACTGGGAACATAAATCTAGAAGGAAAAAATGCACACACACTTTCACACTTACAAAAGGAGTAAAGTAATTCAAACTGATGTATACCTGATTTTGCTGCAATTGTTCTGCCTTTTCCTGCACCCTCAGGAAGACAGACTCGCGTTGGTTATGGTCTAGCTGCGGTAGAGTCAGGAATCTTGGGTCCAGCGCAGTGCTCTCTAACAGAACATTGTATGCATCTCCGCTGTATCTCCCTGAAATATTACTGAGGATTGCTCTCTTTGTGTCTGCCACGGTGGGGGAATCGCCTTCATTTGGCACCATGCTCTGTTCAATCATGCTCTTCAGTGGCACAATGAGAGACACTGTGGGGCTCTTCTCCTCACATAAGACTGTGGTGGCTGTTTTCAGAGGATTCAGCAGCTTCACAAGGTCTTCGGCATTCAAGATATCGCTGCTGTCCAGTGTATCAATGTTACGGGCATTTTGTCTCATCTCAGGGCTGGTGAGAGCTGCTGATATGGCAGCTTGCTGCTCCAGGTAACGAACCAGCATATCTAAAGTGCTATTAAAAAAAGCTGTTACTCGTCTCACCCGCCCAAGCAACCGAGTGACGCGCGCAACACCGAGGCCAGCCTGGGTAGCGAGGTTTATCGTGTACGCAAAGCACTTGATGTGCGGCTCTAATCCTGCCTCACGCACAGCCACGTCCATATTACGCGCATTGTCAGTCACAATTGCGATGCCATGGTTTGGTTTTTTAATCTCCCAGTCAGTGACAGCTGCTTGTAAAACTTCAGCTATGTTTGTCCCTGTATGGGACTCAAAAAGTGGGCGAGTCTGCAGTACAAAATTCACCATTTCCCAGTCACTGTTGATTATGTGGGCTGTAATTGTGATATAGCCCTGCGTACACCTAGAAGTCCAACCATCTGTAGTAATGGCGATGCTTTCTGCCTCTTTCAGAGTCTGTACAACCTTTGTAGAGGGTTGGGACCACATTGCGAGTAAAATGCGCGCGTGATGGGATGGTGTACCTCGTTTCCAGTGTGCCGAGGAGTCGCCGAAATCCCAGATTTTCCACCACAGAAAATGGCCTCATATCTGCTGCAATGAAAACGCCGATGTCTCTCGTTATTGCTGTGGCTCTTGCACTTGACGGTGGAAGAGATGCAAAGGCATTTAGAGTTGTTTGCCCTTTTAATGTTTTCGTCACAGGTGCAGCTTGCTTTAGTAGAGAGCGGTGTTGGTTCTGTATGTGTTTTTGCATAGTGCTCGTGTTAGCCGCGGTGTACGGCATTGTTTTCTTACAATGTTTACATATTGTGTTCGTCTTGTCTGTCACTCTTTCGCCATTTATAATTTCCCCAGGAAAACCAAAAAGTTGCCACACAAACGATTTAAAAGTGGCAGGGGCATCTTCAATACTAATTTCATGCTCCATCACGCTGACATCGCAACAACACTCACGAGACAACTTTTCACCTCAACGAGAAATCTGTATATAATATTCATTTTTTTTTTTTTTTTTTTGCATGGAGTTTGCAAAGTGACAAAATTAATCCAAGCACAACTAAGGTTCAGTCCACACTTGTATTTTCTCAGCTTCTGAATTTGATGTTATCAGAGGCTAAATGCAAACACAATTATTATTATTTTTAATCTACTTTTGAGTCTTATTTCATGCAAAGTGATAATATAATTGCACTTTCATTTTCTCTGTTTGAAAGTTTTTAATGCTGTTATTTGATGTTAAGTTTTTAAAATGTGATGTTAATAAAATACATTTTAACAGTTAATCTTAAAGCCTAGTTTATTAACATTTTGTTGGGGTGATTGGGGACAGGTGGGGCTCGGAACCCTTTCCTACCTCCGAAGTGGGGAATGGCAGAAAAAGTTTGCTGTGTTAGCTGATGATTTGTTTTATTGACTGGAGTTGGCTGGCTAAATGTTTGTTTGCCAGTGTCCTATAAGGGAAAAGCCAGAGGGTGCCAGGGACTGTGTAGAACCAATGTCACTGAATTGTAACTTAAGTTGCTGTTTGCTCCAATACAGTCACCCGTTTTGGGGGGGATTGCATAATTAAATTATGCAAATTAGCATGTTACCTTTTACACAAGAAAATTATTCAATAAATAAATTAAATAATAAATATGCCGCAAGTTTACCCCCCCCCCCCCCCCCCCAATGGTAGACCCAAAGTTAAGCCCTTGTATGTATGTATGTATGTATGTATGTATTTATTTAGAGCAGTGTGAAATTGAAGTTTTTACATTAGTGTAAATTAAGCGGTACATCTGCACTTTAAACAAATGCTCCACATTATGTACTGACTTTAACTAAGAAAAATTGTGAGATAAGTTCAGTTGAATTAAGTTATGTATCCATTGAGTCATTGTAAGATCAGCAGATGTCTATGATGTCGCATGTTTGCCAGAAGGGCTGGGATTGAGTGAGAACTACCTGAATCTCTCAGCTCCTTAACAGACAGATCAATGCAGTAATCTTCCCTCCGACAGCCTCCGCCACCCTTTCTAGCCTATATTAAAACTGCCACAGTGGCCTATTGTGTGTCTGTGAAGCTGGCAACGACTCCCCAACTGCACAAGCAAACACGATTATGTATTAGGACTGTGAATTGACCTGTCACTACCTCACCGGTAAAGAATCAGATTATTGATTGATGGTACACCGGTTCGGACCTGATTAGCGGCCAAAATGAGCCAAAAAAAGCTCATGTTACTCCTCTCCTCATCAGGTTACACTGGCTACCAGTAGCTGCTCGCATCAATTTCATGTACTGATGCTAGCCTACAAGACGACCACTGGCACGGCACCAACTTACCTAAACTCATTGGTTAAATCTTATGTGCCCTCCAGAAGTTTGCGCTCTGCAAGTGAACGACGCCTTGTGGTACCATCCCAAAGAAGTTCAAAATCACTCTCACGGACCTTTTCCTGGACTGTGCCCAGCTGGTGGAATGACCTCCCAATCTCAATTCGTACAGTCTTTACTCATTTTCAAGAAACATCTAAAGACTCATCAAAAAAAAAAAAAAACCTACCTATGCGTTCTATACTAGACTAGGAAGTCGTGGCCTAATGGTTAAGTAAACGGGAAGTCGTGGCCTAATGGTTAGAGAGTCGGACTCCCAATCAAAAGGTTGTGAGTTCGAGTCCCGGGCCGGCAGGAATTGTGGGTGGGGGGAGTGCATGTACAGTTCTCTCTCCACCCTCAATACCACGACTTAGGTGCCCTTGAGCAAGGCATCGAACCCCCAACTGCTCCCCGGGCGCCGCAGCATAAATGGCTGCCCACTGCTCCGGGTGTGTGCTCACAGTGTGTGTGTGTGTTCACTGCTCTGTGTGTGTGTGCATTTCGGATGGGTTAAATGCAGAGCACAAATTCTGAGTATGGGTCACCGTACTTGGCTGAATGTCACTTCACTTTCACTTTCACTTTCACTAACTGAGACTTGTTATGGCACTTGTACACTGTTTTTGTTCTCTTGTTGACCTGACTGCTTCTATTGTTCTCATTTGTAAGTCGCTTTGGATAAAAGCGTCTGCTAAATGATTAAATGTAAATGTGAACTCTTTGAAATAGGATTAGCATTTTTGGACATTTGCCTGGGATTTGATCTTAATAATATTAATCCTTACAATGACATGTCATGTGATTAAGTCACATGATCACCTGTGATTTTTCTGAAATGGCAAGTTTTTATTATATTTATGTATTAATATATTTTTTATTATTCTTATTTAATATTAATATATTATAATATTATTTTACATTTTGATATTTTCATGTCTTGAATTATTATTTTATTTTTATTTTAATAGACAAAATAAATATCCTAAATGTCTAGACTAACAGTCTATGTTTTTTTTTACCCCATTATACCATTTTTTATTTCATGCTTAAACAGCACATTTATTTTGTTTTATGCTTAAAACAAGACAAAAATTAATTATATTTAAAATAATTTAACATATTGTCTGATTAACTTCATAAAATTATCAAATTATATTGTATATTTCATATTGTCGTGACAATATTTTGATATTTAGATGCAACAAAATAAAAATAAAAAATTGATTGCAGTGTGCATGTATAGTATTAACTTTAAGCGGCGACTGATATGTGTGTTTCAGGGCAGATTCAGATTTTTACCGATCAAGTAGATGATAACTTGATGTTTTGAACCGATATGTTTAACTGTTGTAAAAATGAAAATGTCAAAGTAAAGAATAACAAGGGCTCTGACAAAAACATTCTTTAAATGCTTTTAAATTATTTTATCGGCAAATCGGTTTTGAAAATGACCGATACCTATAACCTTAAAAATGCTTAATATCAGCGCCAATAATTGGCTAGGCTGATTCTCGATCGACCCATAATAGACATTTCCAGTTTATAACTGGCTGCGTATTTAGTGTGTGTTTAATACTACATGACTGATGCCATGGATCTCTCTTTAAGAAATAAAGGTCTCTATAAAGGCTCTGTGTGCTAGAATAGAGCCGGTGAGTGACAGGTTCAGAAAGGGCATCTGGTGGTCTGTAGTCAGTGACGGGCCCCTCCAGACCCAATCAACCCGTCACATGTGTCTGAGACAGATAATTGTGCTTCTGCCCTCACCTCATGCGTCCTGATCTCTCCCCTCCTTTTTTAACTCCTCACTGTCCCCAGGCATTCGTCTTCCTCCCAGTCAACCCCTGATGCTCTCCAAATTGTATTTTTCACCCTTTTCTGAGAGCTCAGAGTGTGTTGCTGCCTTTGTCTTTGATTCCTGATGAAGGGGTGAATGTGCCTGTTATTTTTTGGTTCTTTTTGTTTTGCAGAAGGACTTTGTTTATTAAGAGCATTGGTGTAAATGTCAGCGGAAGAATTAATTGTCTCATTACGCGGCTCATCTCTATATGACCCTCATTAATTTGAGCGCTGATGGGATTGTGCTGTCTTGGATTTGTGTGGATGTGTGTGGGCCTGTGTTTATGGTGCACAGTGAGGGCATCTTTATCCTGTTTTATTGTGGCTGGCAAAAAAACTTGCATCACTAGGGTGTCTGTGCCAAAATTGGTTTATCAGTCAGTATTGGATATTGAATTATGTTAGTGCGTTTCCTTTATTTTTTACATTTAACCTTTGCTTTAATCAAACACTCAGTTAATTTTTAAAAAGACTATAATTTAATAAAACTGTTAAATGCCATCTTTAGCAGATTATAAAATGAATATAATTTTTTTTATGCATTTCATGTTGTGTAATCGATAAGAAACATTAAGATGTAGCCTCAGAAATACTTCCTATCTTAAATTATATTGTAAATTACTTTAAGAATATTTACAATTAAATATAATTTAATATAATATTAAAATGTTTAGTATTAGTTAATTATTTCAATAGGTATTATTTTATTTTAAGACAAAATAATATATAATTTTAATATGAGCCATTTATCTATAACATGCCAATAATTATTAATTTAATTCAATGCCAAATATACTTTTCTGTAATTTAAGCTCACCAACTGTTGTAATGCGCTCAAGTGGTTGCTGTGCATAAAACCTGAGATCAGTTTATCCAAATCTTTCCACTTGCAGACAATTGTACATGAATTTGTAAACTATCATATTAATTTCATGCAGCAGAGACTGAATGTTTTTTTTTTAGCATTGTACTCCAGATGTTTTCCATTGGCCTGACGACATGAAGCTCATTGTTCTCCTGAGGGTGGTAAATAGGAGTGTCCATGGCTGTTGAAGAACCTTTTCCTTCCAGGTTTTGTTAGTTTCCTTTAGTATAACTTTTTTGTAGGAAATCTAGTGAAGAATTTGTCCCTTTCTGGAGTCACTCTTTGATAACTAAACATTACAACTCTCTAAAGGAATCCATTTTTTTCAAGACAATCATTGACATGAGGTGAAAGAAATTCAAGTTTACTTTTAACTTCACCACGAAAACTCTGTCACTTTATTTCAAGTGGGTATATTATCCAGTTAGCAGTGGGAGCGAAATGTGTTTGAAGTTGACAATGAGTATCAAAGGAATTTTGGAACAGCAAGCTTTAGATCTTTTTGTATAGTTCACGTTTTGTCAGCAGAAGCCGCTTAAAAGAAGAGATTTCGTGGAGCATTCAATTTCACTAGCTTTTCATTTATTGCGTATTTCATGATACACCACTAAAACTTGTGACTGATGTTATTAAAGCTTTTGTAAATTAGAAATCATGCAGGCTTAGAAGATGTTTCATTATTATTGCTGTTTCTTTAATGTCGTAAGTAATATCCTGAACCCTCCAAATAGCAAACAGATGATTTTTCTCAATAAATAATGCCCTGTGCTTTCCATAATATTTCATATTGCCAAGTATTTAATGTGTAAAACTTCCCTTGATTCTTTATTACTTAAATGCTTTAGCTCATATTTGGCATTCAGGCTTGCTGTGACCTTAATAAGTGACAAAAAGCCCAGTCATGAGCTGTTTTTTGCTGACATCAAAGTGCAGTGATTATTCATTCCCACACTTCCTATGTTATTTTTGTTGTTGTCTGGAATATTAAGATGTGTGAGCTGCTAAATCCTCAGCGGACCATTAAAGGGTCACAGCTTTTGCAGTTACATAACAACTGAATATTCTCCCAAATGATGCCTGTGATCTATATAACCATCCATTACCATAATACAGGGCATCAGAATGCAGGTGGTCCCTCTGGCACGGGCTTATGAGATGGCATCTTCTGTCCTGATTCTATAATTAATGGGTAGAGATTTATTAAGGCTCTGCTTGCAGTATGGGAGATGGGGAAGGTTGTTCCTCACCTTGCTTTGAAACCCAAATGGAGTGTATTTTGAACTTGGCGTGCACTGCAACGTCTCCACAAAGCTCTGCGGAAAAACAAGACCGCATTAATGTCTCGCCGCATCCTCGCTGAATTTATACTTCAACCTTGACGTCTCGGAGCTCATTCGCTTGCGAGGATCAGCTCTTAGTCACTTGTGACTGGATATCTGAGTTGGCACTTTCTGTCTCATCCTTCAGCTACTGCAGTCTCTATTCCACTCATCTCTATTTAACACAGCGGCCGCTTGCTCTGTGTTGGCTCTATAAAGCTGCCATGTCTGTCCCTCATTGCATAGAATAGTTTACAGCAGAGGATGCATGAGGATTGCTTAAACACAACAACAAATGCGCAAATGCACCCATATCAAAATTCTGTCTGATAAGCCGATATGTTCATTTTCATGTTTGATAAACTACTGTGTTTACTGTATAGATTATATAAAACTTTTGTATTATTTTTTCTATGAAGTAAATGAAAAATAGTACCAAAATCAGTCATTTAAATGCTAAATTAAGTGAATTTAGGCATCTCAACATTATTATGTATAGTATACAGAGTGTTAGATTATGGCAATTGTAATCTAAATAGAAACATTAATTGAACCCATTGTTATCTAAATTAGCTATAAATGAACACTAATATGTATAATATAATAATAATAATAATAATAATAATAAGGATAAAAAGTAATTTAAAATCATTTAAATAAATAAATAAAAATTTTACATTTAAATCATTAAAAAAATCACTTAAAGTAGTAATAATTAAAATTTGGTCACAGTTGTAATAAAGCAAAACATACACACACAGAATAAAAACATGACAGCAGCAGCACAGATAGTGAGGGTGATGGATTGCCCAGCGGTCTCCTCCTCACCTCATCCTCCTCTCTTTTACTCCTCAGCGTACTCTCACAGTTTCATTCGCTCATTTGTAACTCGGAGAGCCTGTGTGGGAAAACGTGCCTGTGAACCAGCCCACTTTCACAGCAGGTTTTTGTAGAGCCAGAGCGGTGCATTCGCAGCTGTTCAGGATGACGTGGAGCTTTGACCAGTCTCGTTAATGAGATCCAGAGCGCTCAGCGGGTCGCTGCTGTCCAAGAGCCAGATGTGGAGGAGATAACATTCCTTAATGGGCTGCTCAAGAGAAGCATGATGAGAACATGCTGTCTGAATCAGTCACACTGATGAAGCATGGCACGCCAGGGCCAGAGTCTTTCCGCTGAGAACCTCCACCACATACCTTTGACTTCAAGAGGTCAAGCTTGACACTCTTCTCTGAGCATTTAAACTTATTTATGTGTGTTTGAAAAAGCAGGAAATGCGTTTCACATCCATTATCAGTTATGTTAACTATACTCGATGATAAACCACTTTTATCAAAAATGACCAACAAAATGACCCAAGAAGAATTGTTGACATTCCAGTTAGGATCCTGTTATGTAGAAAAGCTGTGAGGGTGTGTAATGAATGTGATTTAGCAAAAGAAGCTCAGGTCAGGGACGAAGAGAGATCACTTTTAAATCAAGGTAATTAGATGGCAAGGCAATTGGATGAAGCAGCAATGTGTCCTTTCCTTTTGAATCTCCTTTGAATTTGTCCAGTCAATTTGTCTTCAAACCTGCGACAAAACTAACAGCAGAACACAAACCAAGTATAAATTAGATTTCAGCTTCTCTTTTGCAGCATACTGTATTTCTTCTTGCAGATTAAATTAATGAGCAAATGTCCTTGTTGTCCGACTCCTTTAGCCAGCAACCAGATTTTTTATGAATTTCTCAGTTTTGATTAAAATCTTTTTGTGAATGTTAATCCCCATTAGGACAATCCATGAGGGATATATGCTGTATGTATGTGTATATAGTCTGTTACTGTTTCAAAATTACATGACAAAATTGTAGTTAGTAACATAATCTATTACATGACACATTTTTATCAGACTACTTTAGATTTTTTTTAGATTACTTGTTACTTAACTCATTCATCACATTGATTTACATAGGATATTCTTGTACAATATTAATATAAACATAAAAAGAGAAAGAAAGTATATTCCATTTTATGGAAGACTTTTTTCAAAAGGAATTGCGAATTGTATTTTCAGTTGCGTTTTCCATATGTGGACGCATAAATTGTGACATTGAAAAAGTATAAATATGTAAATATGACCGTAAATATGACAGACTCATAAGTCTGACATGGGTTAAGACATGGGAAATGCAGTTGCAAATGGACTATTCTTTTTCAGTTTAAATTTGGCAGTCACTGTGCTTTTGTGAAAGTGAAACTGCAAACAGTAATGCGAGATTTGCAATTGCGTTTGGATTGTCAATTTATCCGTCCACATGTGGAAAACACAATTGAAAATACAATTTGCAAGTCCTTTTGGAAATTGCCCTATATTGCCCTATTATCCTTCCATACCATTTGTTGTTAGTAACAACATGAAGTGCATTAAACATAATTTTACATCAAGGTTTCCCATACTGGTCCGAAAAGAAACTGCAGGTGGGTTTGTGAGTTTGCTGAAAAGCTAATAATGAACTAAATCATAAAAATGCTAATTTTAAATAATTCTAAAATTACGTGACAACAATCAAAATTAAACACTTAATATTAAACCCGTTTACCTGCTAATATAATAATATGTAATCAACACAAACCTAATTGTAGTCTGTTTAGGGGTATTTTAAAATGTAATATAATCGAATTACAAGTACTTCATTTTTTGGATTACATGATGACATAATCCAGGTTACATGTAATCGGTAACTATCCAGTTCTATAAATAAATAAATGAGGAATTAAGAGCAGTTTGGTTGCATAAATAACTATAAAATCTAAATAAGATTTTGATGAACTGTCTCATCCTGTAAAATAGAATTGCTTGGTTGTTGTTTTTGTTAGAGGAATTACCACTACTGTGTGAGTGACTTAAATCCACCCATTTGTTTAGTACAGGAAAACAATCGAAGCCTTGTAATGAACTGGGGCTCCAAGGCCTCCCTTTGTTTGCTCAGTGCCTCTGTGTCACTCTGTACCTGGAACTTGAATTATGTTAAGCTAGAGGCTAAAGGAGAGGAAGTCGTCTGGCCCTGGTGCACATATGTAGTTGTGTTTACCGCATGTGCATGCAAGCTTGCAGAAGACATTGCCCCCAACAGTTCTTCTGTGGCTCATTTTGTTTTGTTGAGAGTTAGGTGGAGAGTTATTCCACTTTTTGTCGAGCCCAGAGTTTTGTTTTTTACCCACCTCCCATAGATGTGACCTTGACCATGTAATGCATTTGCTATACCATTTCTCCACTACCTGCTTCTCACCCTGATCTTTAATGTTTTATTTTCCCCAGGGATTGGATTATTCATTATGTCACCAGACTTGAGACAGTACATTTTTTTTTTAGGATGAATCCAAGCGAGCTGTAATCGAATTGAAAGAATGTGTTCATGACACACAGTATGAAGCGTGTGATGAATGAAAAAAGTTTGTGTGAAAAGGAGAAAAACAAATGTCTCTGCAGTTACCAGTGAGATTTGTATTTCAGTAAATATGTGGTGATGGAAAAAGGGAATGCTGAGGTTTCTTTTATTTGAATATGAACCAGCTGGAGCATATCAAGGGTGTGTGAACAGACAAAGCAAATTTCCCAGAAATGCCAAGTAATGAGACATCCTAGGTAACATGGGCTGGGCTTCAGATATTAACATGAGTTATGCAGGTTATTCCAATCTCTCTCAGTCAAGGGAGCACAGTTTTTTAATAAACATGTTTGACATTTTTTTCTTTTCTTTTTTTTTTAAGGGCTAGCTTGTTGTCACAATGCTTTTATGGCATATTCATTGTATTGTATTAACATATTGGCTGCTTATTAGCACTTATAAAGGACATATTCTGCATGACCATATTCTACACCCCAAATCCTACCCAATACCTAACCTTAACAATTACCTTCTAAATATTAATAAGCAACATATTAGGAGTTTAATGCAAAAGTCGTAGGTAATGGTTCGTCAACAGTGAGAATTAGACCTTAAAATAAAGTGTGACCCTTTTGACAAAAATATTAGTGAACTTGCTGCCATTCATTTGCTATGATGTTACATAAATCAGGAGCACTTGATTGGCCCTAAGAGTATTTTCTCTTCAAAGTACCTCATAGAAAGTATATATTTTAGTCAGTAGCCCATAGAAAATGAAATTACCATGTTCCATCAAATAAATACTGATAGAATATTGACATCGTCTTACTATTGTGAGGGTCCCATTTGTTCACAGCTAAGATCTGGCCTTATTTCATTATTACACGAGGACACGTTGCACAGGCGTAATTGACCTGTGTTATCGGGTTACATAAGCCCTCCGTCTCAAGAGTGCAGTGTGCTGCAGCTTGACACCGCCTTTGCTGCGCCACATATGTCTTTGCAGGCTCACTGGGGAATCTCAGCCTCTTTACAGGTATCTTTCTTCTATTACAAGGCTTTCAGCACAGACCCACCTCAGCAGACATAAGTTAATTAAGTGTATCGTTTCTCTGACAGACTCTTATGCCGAGCTTCAAGGACAGCGTTATGCACTGCAGCACTCTACTGCTTCTGAAGCCCAGCCCACAGCCTCGCCTCAGCATCGCAAAGTGCCTTTGCATTCCTCTGTTCTAAATGTCAGAGTTCGATCCGGTTTGTAGCAACCCATTTGTCTGTGTTCACAACAAGAGGCATAGCTTGATGCGTCGTCATCTTCTTTTGGAACTATTTTAATTGACAGAAAATGTAGATACTAGCTAAATTATGTTTGAAGTGCAAGTTGCTTTATGTTATCTTATATAAACTGTTAACAGCAATATCATATGCAATTGGGTACTGAAAATCGATTTAGCTGCAATGACATCTGTGCAGTTATAGTGAATGGGGACAGAAGTTGCAAGCTTCAAAAGCACCATGAAATATAGTAAAAAGGGATCTACATGTTTCTTCTTTTTGTGGAATGAACATTCTTGCTTTTACAGGATTGTTTTACACAATTCATGATTGTTCACTAATAATTTTACACTATAGTGAGTTAACTGTTGTGACTGGATTACTGAGTAAATGTGAGAGCTGTATGAGTCATTTAGTGAAGTGGACTGGATCAGTTGAATCAGTTTTGTTCACTAGATCAACTGAATTGTTTTTGTGAACTGCTTCAATTGAATTTTTTCTGTGAAATGTTTTTGGAAACCTGACAATCTGAATAATTTTTGTGAACTGGATCAGTTGCTCCTTTGAATATGTCCATGATGAGCAGTCATAAATTTAGTAGTTATTTACTCGCTATTAATTTTCCACTAAATTAAGCTTTTAACCAATGTGATCAGATCATTGAGTCAGTGATTTAAATGCAAGAGCTATTTCAGCCTGAATTGAGAATGAATCATTTAGTCTGTCTTTGTGAACTAGAACAATAAAATTGTTTTGGTAAACTGGTTCAACTGAATCAATTTTGTGATCTTGATCACGCGATTTATTAATAAGATCCAACTCCGTGATTAGCTATACAGTCATTTTGTGTGGTGAATGAATAAATTTTAACAATGCATTTTCACAGTATTTGCGTTTTAACCATTGACCAGATCACTGAGTCAGTGAATTAGATGCTAAAGCTGTATTAGTCTGGTTGGTAAATGAATCATTTAACCAGTTTTTGTGAATTGGATCAATTGATCCATTGAAAAGATCAGACTCAGAATGATTTGACTATAGTTTGATTGCTTACTTATCTCATGAGACCATATGAACATATTAGCGATGAATATCAAGAAGATCTGTTTCTCCCACAAAACTACAGTATCATATGGCTTGTTCAGAAGAATAGTGCACAAGTCAAATGGAACAAGTTTATGATATGTATATGTATACTGAAATATTTTGAAGAAAATTTGGAACACATGAGGGTGAATAAATAATAACAGATTGTGAAATTCTAGTTGAGCTGTAGCTTTAAGTGCACATTTGAATAAATGTAAATGGTGAGGCCGCTCAACATTTACACAGCCTGTCTGTTTTGAACACAAGCCCACTTGGAGAAGCTTGTAAACATGCCCCAGATGGTCTCCAGACAAAGGGGAGCAGCTCGGCACGGTGTCTCCTGCTGTTTGACATCATGACCTGACAGCAGAGGTCAAAGGATCACTCGTATTGCAGTGTTGTCATCATGCCCCCCTCAAGTGCAGTCTTACAAAATCACATTCAGATCATTGTCAGCTGCTCTTGTCTGGAAGGCTCCGAGAAATCTGGAATGCTTTTGAGGAGGAAGTGGTTGCGCTGCTGGGAACTCGAGGCACAGAATGACGGTAAAATGTGGCTGGAGAGACGAGGACTTGCGTGAGGTTACAGCGGGTTGTTAAAGTGATGCGATTCTGTGGGTCAAACATCTTTGTTTCTGATTGTTTAAGGGTCTACTTTGGACCAGTTTCTCTCTTTTAAAACCACGGTAATGAAGTTATGGCAGCACAAGGAGGGGACTGCTCACGCTTCGATAAACCATTTTGGCATGGCTGAGCCCCTGATCCCTTAGATGATTATATGTTTCATACATATCTGCCAGAGAGGGAAATATAATATGTATCTTAATGCTTCCAAGGTAAACCAGTTTAATAGCTCTTGATAGGCAACTTATTTGAAAATACAGTTGAAATGGTTGAAGACTCCTTAATGAAAATAAAAAACTTTATTTTTATTTAATACATTTATTGAAATGTTTTTGAAAAAAGTCTCTGATCTCCAGGGCTGCATTTATTAATTTTGTGAAATATTTATATTAATAATTCATCATTTTTTGTTCAGTATTCTTTGAATAAACTTCATAGCACCAGCATTTATTTGAAACAATGAAACTTTGTAACATTATAAATGTTACTTGATCTATTTAATGTGTCTTTGCTGAATAAATTATTAATTTATTCAGAAAAAGTCATATCGTAAATAATTTATTTTTTGAAAAATAAAAACAATAAAAAGAATCCAATAAATGTGTAAAAAAAAATTATCTGGAAACATATTAATTAAACTAGTTTTTACACTATATTTCTCTAGTTCTTGCAGCCCTAAGTTGTACAACTTTGGTTTTATCATATTGCTCTTACTTATGTAGTCCTATCCCTCACCCATGGTATAACCACTGTCGCCTTGTGTGTTATTTATTTTATTCCAAGTACATGTTGGTCTTGTACAATGATGTTGGGATTCAGTCGGCATAGTAAAAATGGCTTATTTGAAATGTCTGTTTACGCTTCCAAGCAGTTTATTATTAACCATCTGCATATGCTGGAGTTAGATCCGAAAACTGAGCTGCAAACTCTGAAGGACTGTTTCTCACACTGGCAGGGTCCTCGCTGCACATAGTTCAAGGCCCTTGAGGCGTGCTACTTTTCTATTGTTTGTGTTATTTTTAGCTGAGCCACATCAAGCTGAACTTGAGGGCTATGCTGGCTGGCCAGCGCTCATTAGAGCACAAAGACCGCAAAGTGAACTTCCATCAACGACAGGCCTTTTCCTATGTGCTTTTGAGGATGCGTTATGTAGTCAGTTCCCGCTCCACCCTTGTGTGTAGAGGGATAGTGTTTCTTCCCATTTAGGCCTGGCCTGAAAAAAACGAACCCATTTCCATACACTCGCTTTATGTCAGGCGAGAGAGAGAAGGACTGATCTTTTATTTGTATGCGGGCGCTCCAGTCCTCTGATTACATTTTCCTCAGGCATAGATGGAGTTATATGAAAAATTTGTCTCAGCAGGTGAGCGGCGGGAGACAAACATTCAATAAGGCTTTGTCACTTACATTGTGAGTCCTGAGTCGAAAGAGTGTGTCTCTGGCTTTTTTTTTTTAGGAAGGGAAAGCATTGTCATGGCGTAATGTGACACGGGTAATATGGAGGCATGTGTGATTGTTAAGCTGGAGAGTACAGGGAAATTTTTAGGGGATTTAAAAAATATACAGTCATCGTGGAATCATAATTTATGCTGTTTACATAATACACATTCATGATTTTGTTGTGCATATTTTTCATCACAATATTTTTTTTGCTGTGTGACTTATTGTATGTTAACCTGTAGCTAAATAGCTACAGTATTTAGACATTTACTTTGGCCAACACGCTTTCGCCTGGGTTTGTTCTGGTTTGTAATGCTCTTTCACCATTTAATCAATTCCCAGTGGATAAAAAAAAGTCCTGTCGTACTTTTTAACTAATTAATATCATTTTTCACTCATGGATGCATCAATAAGTTGTAAATGGGTCTTCATGTTGGTTTTAAATCAACACCAAGCCACTCCGCTTCATTTCTTTTTGCATTCTCTAATGGAACCTATCTATGTAATGTAAACATGATAAATTAGATAGGAATAGTATGATACACAGACTCTGGTCTAGCATTTATTTTGATTAAAGGCAAGAGAGAACTGGAGTATATTTGGTGAGCTCTATAGGTATGAAACATACTAAAGTCTGCATTATTTATAGGGTTCCTTCACAGTGTTTACTGCTCCCTGCACACTAAACAGGAGATATTTCTCTTCACTTGATAAAATTTAACCTCACCAAACATAGACGTCACAAGTTGTGCAGATTCAGTTATGACAACACAATATAGGCCTAGGTTGAAGTTCAACTCTTCTGTAACATTATAAATGTCTATAGTGCAACTTTTGATCAGTTTAATGTGTCTATGCTTAGTAAAAGTATTAGTGTCCTTAATAAACGTTTACTAACTTAGTTATTTAATTGCACGGAGTATGTTTAATGTAATTTTAATATTACACAAATATATAATAGTAAATTTATTAATTCTATGAATGCCCATATAATTAGTGTTTATTGTATGAGTTGATGTTTAATATGGAAATATGTAATTTAGTTTATTTTATAGAATGTATTTATGTATGTATGAATGTACAGTCAAACCAAAATGTATTCAGACACTTTAAACATTTCTCACATTGTCAGTTTATTCGCTATAGTTTAAAAGAGGGAATAAAATAGTTAAACTGTCAGAACAAATTCATCTTGATAATGCCATCCTTCTGTTAGACTGTCTCTCAAATGAATTAGTTTCAATAGTTTTCAATTAGTTTCAATTAGATAATACCAATTTAGGTCAACCAGTTACCAAGCAATGCTTAATTTTGTTTAGTCTGTGGTGTAAAAAGTTTGCAATGGCAATTAAAGAAAAAACACTTCAAATCATGGTTAGGTCAAAGTATAATATAACACAGTTTCCTTTACTTTGCTATCCTCACTTACATAAATGAACAATAGTGTCCTGCCACCACTAGCAAAAAAAAAAACAATTATAATAGTAAGTTTGAATGTATATTATGCAGGTGGTCATGAGGCTTCTCCTGCATAACCTTGAATAATTGCATAGCTTCATTAAACTAAATAGTGTGTAGATTTCCCTGTCCTCTTCCTGTGGAGGGATGTTTTGATGTTCCCTATGCTGTTTGTAGTGCCCTTTGGACTGAACTGTATGCTTCCTGTGATTTTGGAATCTCTTAAGATGGCTGAAAACCCAGTGAGTCCACTTCACTCAGCACTTCACCGGCTGCTTGGAACGGTCCCGCTGCAGAGGTGAAAGGGCCAGCCATATTGGCTCGGATTGAAAATGCTTTTCACTGCCTGAATGGCTTTTGAGGGCCAGTGGGAGAGCGACTCCATTTCCAAACGTTTTGTAACATCACCTCAGACAATAGTATGTAGACGTCCACCATGAGACCCCTCTCATACCACCAGCTATCAGCCTCAAACACATTCCCACCCAGCAGAGACGTGCTGGCTGAGACAAAGATGGTGTAATGTCTTGAATAATTGAAAGCTTTTCTGTAACTGAATAGCGTCTTGACACAAATTAGTTCTAGAAGTTGAAGCTGAAGGCACCCAACATTTCCCAGAATGCCTGGTTAGCTAATTAGCTAAAGTAATTAATGAGTGAGGAGCGTATGGTTGTGGCCCCTGTGGGGTGGTTAACAGTCCTTAAATTCCCAGCCCAACTGCCCTACTACTGCATGGAACGGGCTGAAAGTGAATAGATGTGTTGCAGTGAACTTACATTTGGATCAGATTCTGTCATGATCTTATAAATCAGTGTCATAGCAGTCTGGTTTTTGAATGATTTGCTATTCTGAGGAGAAGTAGCATCCCTTTTTTCTGCTTGGCTCTGTGTATGTTTTTTAACTTTCAGCATCCTTTGTGTGCTCTATCAAATACATTTTTTTGACTCTCGACATATGTGATAGATTCACAGAGCAAGATTTTAACTTATGGTGCTAAGTCTGGTT
The DNA here is from genome assembly GCF_963082965.1 of Carassius carassius. Classification (NCBI taxonomy): domain Eukaryota; kingdom Metazoa; phylum Chordata; class Actinopteri; order Cypriniformes; family Cyprinidae; genus Carassius; species Carassius carassius. The sequence goes on along the minus strand of NC_081791.1, from coordinate 18,137,087 downwards.
AAATATAGATAGTATTTTTGAAAGTGTTCTGTCCTAAATGGGCTGTGCAAAAACTGTCGTTTTCTTTCTTCATGCTTAAGGCGACAACTCGATGAGACTAATGAAATGTGTGTAATAGCTATCATCCATCATGATCTAGTTATGCAAAACAGTAGGGTTTGTTAACAAGTTAATGCTCCTTATGCAGTTCTGGCCATTTCTGTCTTTTGGGCAGTAGGGCTAAGTGAAATATTGAATGCTCATTATATATTCATAATGATTTGGATAAGACAACATCTTAATTATTGAGTTGGGTTTAATGCACTTTTTAATGCGGCCGCTCAGTTTCCTAAAGACCGTGTCATTGTCTTGGGAGTGTGAGTGATTTTTATGGTATCAAGAATAGCTTAATTAAATTTTAAAGTAGTGTTTTTTTTTCTGTTTCAGTTAGATCTGTCAGTTGAATTTTTTTTAATTTTTTTTGGCGTAATCAGTCACAAAACTACGGTGCCCGTAAGGTGACTTATTCGGTTTACTTAGTTTTGTCGTGGTTGAGTTTAATGCGTAAACAAACCTGTGTGACCATAGCAACCCAGTATTATCAGAGATGGAATCATTAATATTTTATTTTGAATTAAGAAATTATTATATTATCTATACATATAAAATTTATGCATTTACATTTGATGCATTTATGACATTTTATGTTAATTTCGAGCATTTGCAGTACGCTATTATTTACAAAAGTATTCAGAATGTTAAGTAAAGAGATCGAAATTGAAGCAAAAAAAATATATAAACAAAATAAAAAAATATAACCAATAATAATAGGCTAATAATAATAATAATGTACACATATTACGGGGGAAAGACTATCAGTTAATGGACTTACAAGACTGTAGGATGGATAAAAAAAGTTTTTATATTTTATTATGCACTTTATGTAATATTTATTTATGATAAACTTCATTTGAATACTGACGATCGCATGTAATACAGCCCGGTAGCCAAAGCATATGGTTAATATAATAATTACTTAATTCAAAATAAAATATTAATGATTCCATCTCTGATAATCACAAGTTATTTTGTGGCCACAACAAAACTAAGTAAACCGAACAAGTCACCTTACGGGCACCGTACAAAACAGTTTTTCATGTAGGCCTAGTACAATTTAAAATAAAAAGTAAAATATGGTTATTTTTATGATTATTTTTAAATGTTTAAATTTAAATACATTTAAATGTAATTAAATATTTAGATTAAATTAATTTTAGTATTTTACTTTTCATTAAACATTTAAATATACTGTAAGTAGTAGAAGTAAAATTCCCATCTAGGCATTTTCTTTCTTTATTTATTTTTTTTTATCTGGCATAAGGCCAGTGTATTTTAGTATTTATATAGATTTAATATATTTATATGCATACATTCTATATTTTGAATTATTTTTTCTATTTGAGTGTTCATTTAATTTTCAGTGTAAAACTTTAGAGTATTTTTGTTATGTGCTTTTGTCATTTCTATGGATTTATTATACATTTCCATTTAGCTTTAATTTATTTTTATTCAAGTTTGCTTTAGCAATTTTAAAACTCGGCAAGGTGGCACCTTTCATCTTGCATTAAGTTTTATTTAAGCTTCATATTAATTTACAAAACATTTTATAATGGTTGTAGTTAACATGAACAGCACTGCATTTGGCATCACAATGTTTTTCTTTTATTTATTTTTTTGGCACTTAATCTTGTTATACTGGTTTCAATCAGTGTCTGTGAATCTGTGCTCCTCTGTGTAAATCCTTGTTCACACAAGGTCAGGTGTTGCAGAAATTGAGCATGAGAGCTCAAAGGGTCTCTGTACTATGTGTAATTTCTAATCATCAACCGTACCATATAAAAAAAACAAAAAAACAATTTAATTAAAATAATTTGTAATAATTCAGAATTTCATTAACACCGCTGCGTCTAATAGGTCAGACAGCCTTCTGTTTGAAAGTGCTGATTGCTGGATTTCACTTCTTCCTTTGGCCGTTTGGCAATGAATGAATTCAATGCCCTTCTCAGAGAAATATCCTTTATGGAATAAATAAAACGAGGCTTTACATATCCCAGTCTGTTTTCTGCCAGTAGTGCAGCTGCTGCTTGTGTGAAATCAAGTAAATGACATTCAAACTCGATGTGGTATCATGTATCAAGTGGAACGGTGGTTGTAAACACTCTAATGAGGATCTGTGGATGTCTGTGTTATCAGTTGAGTGGTTGAGTCACTGTTTGTTCAGTTAATCATGCTGTTGTATCCTTTCCTGGATTGAGGCGCAAATGACTGCAGATTTAATATTTTATGCTAATAGTTTAAAGGCGCAATATGTAATTTTTCTGCTTTAAAAATAGCAGATATCACTATATCTATGTTATATTTTTTTTTGTTGTGTACTTACATTATCCCGACAGTTTCCACGAACTTTTAAATCCGGAGAAAATTATAGTTTAATTAGAAGACACGGCACGTTTCTTTATTTCCGTTTTGTCGCCCGTCTATGGCGTCATATAAACTTTGACCCCTCTAGTTTATCTAACTTCCTGCGGAACTGCCAAATACAAAGGTGAACAGAAGCAAAGAAGAGACGAAGAAGAAAAAGTAGTAGCTAGCCTTGATCGAGACTATTATATTTTATATTTATATTCGTATTTATACCTCAATCAATAACTTAGTTATGGATCATGATTATGCTTTGCCTGCACGTTCTGTGAAGCGCAAACGTACGGGTGAAATAAATGACCTGAGAAGGTTTTTGGACGAAGAAGAAACGAGAAACGGGTAAACATTGGAGTTGCATTTCCAAGATAGAGAGAGCTTCGTGACAAGCTGAAACTACAGAGAGATGCTTGCATTCTAATAAACAGGTATGCATCCATTCAGCTAACTGTATCTATCCGTATATTTTGTGAAACGATGATGTCTTGTGTAAAACGCAGACGGACTAGCTCTCATGTAGAGTATAATGTAAATCTACATGTGTTCTATATCTAGCTGGATAAAGTAGCTTCAAATGCAGTTCACTATCTTGTTTGATATCATAGTATAAACGTAGCCTAATTATAATTATTAACGAAAGGCAACCGTGTTTTTTTTAACATATATTACTACTAGCTAGATAGAATATTGATTTGATAGGGGTCTGATAATTCATATATCTCTCCGTTCGAAAATACGTGATTGTCAAAATACTAAGGCCGGTGACACACTGGCTGCGTGGCGTCTCTGCTGCGTGCCAGAAGCATGGCGGCTGCTGCTGCTGTAGGTGACATAGAGGGAGACCGCTGACAGACCAGGCTCTTGTCTTCATGACAACAATATCTATACTTCATGTTGAACATAAATATAAAGCCTACTGATAAAGGACACCGTCAACAGTATTGACGGCAAAATAGACTATGTTTGACAGGTGCAATATTTGAAAATCGATAATTATTTATTTATTTTTTAAATTACATTTGTATCTGAATTTATGTCAACCTATAGACTTTCAAACATCAAAATGTCATGAATTAATATGTATTTGTGTACAAAATTACATATAAACATATTTTCCTATTATATTTTGCCTGGAAACGCTTCCAACACACGCGCGTGTCGCGGTAAAAATAGGCGTCGGTTCTATTTCTAGCAAGCACACGTTTTCTGCGCGGCTCGAGCCGGGCCTGAGACACGCGTCTCACGCAGGCAGTCTGCAAGCTCTAACCTATTAACATGGGAGCCGAATTAAAAACTGACACGCCACGCATCCAGTGTGTCGCCGGCCTCAGTTAAAATGAGTGAGGAATGTGGGGAGCGACAGAGCGCGTGTTCCAATGAACAACAACTCCCATGAGCCTACGCTCTTTCCCGACGTCATCAAAGTACGTCTCATGTAATTATTTTGATTGAGTGACCCCTGGTGGCCAAAAATTCCATACTGCACGTTTAAGGGTTTAAGATAAGGCTATTGCATTTTCTTTCCACTAAAGCTAAAGCTAGTGTCTGTTATTTTATTTTGTTATTTTATTTTGATGTTATGTGAGGTTCTTGATGCTTTTGATGTCTGATAGCTCTTGGCGCTCATCTCAAGGCGTAACTCGTGATTCTCACCCAACTCCCTCAGCTCTCCTCTAACTAATCACGCACTTCTACATCTTTCCAGATGACTGTGATTAGTTTATGACAATTCAGGCTGATTCTTACTAATAAAAATGTGATGTAATGCCCTGGAGTTTCTTTGTTTCAGCAAATACAGGCGTATCTCTATGGAGCTATGACATTTTATAGGCTTCAGTAACATGGGCGGTGTAGCCTTGTGGTTAAAGATCTGTGTTGGGGTAATTTGCCTCTTATTCGAGTTCGGAATCACTCAATCAGTGACAAGTCAACTCTGCCGTTGCATCTGTTCCAATTCACATCAAGTCAGAAGTGAATATAGCTTGAGATGCAAAGACAATTTTGATCTCTAATAGGGTGAGGCTGTGTGTTTTCTTTACTCCGTCCATGAAATACATGACATCCCATCGATTTCTGAGAAAGTCCTTCTCTCTTCTTGTGTAATGAAAGCTTTGATGGCAGGTTCGAGATGGTGCTTCATGCTGACTCTCAGGTAATGGTGGAACAAGTGTTTTTTTGAAGGGCCAGGACAGTTGTGGCTTCATTGGTTGACGTGTCCAGCCTTCCCCTGACCGCACTACTGACTCCCCCTCATACACGAGAGCCAAGGGTGGAGCAGCTCTCTTCTTCTCTGCTTTCATCAAACAAGGCTCTAATGATCAAGAAGACAGCACTGGCTCCAGACGTGATTGAGAGAGATAGATGCTGCAATGGTGAACTTATTGAAGAAACAGAATGAGGTTAGGTATATTTTCTTTTGACTTTAATTATTTCAAGGCAGCAAGTTATTGTTTTATATATTAAACAAAAATGACATTTGAAAAAAAGCTATCCAGAATGGGGAAAAAGGGTTGCAAATGTAGCCTAAAGTAAGCTGTCACACGGTAAAAAATGTTAAAATCGGTTCCTCAGGTGCCAGATGCTTTCATACAGAACTTGAGGTACTTTGTTCAGGTGCACTCTTGGCTCATGGCTTGCATCCTGTAGGCATCAAACTATCTTTTGTCTTACCAGCCACACAGGCCAGGTAGATGTAGAGGTAGACTTGTTGAATAGATGTGCAGTGTGCTTGTTTACGAATGATCCCTGTGCCAAGAGTGTCCATTTCTTTAAATAGAGCTATAGGATATCGGCATTACATGTTTTGTTCCTGATGCCACACATGCCAGAGTGCATTATAAAACATATGTTAGTGAGAGGAGAAACATTAGCAACAGTAGGGTGTAATTTCTCAGTGTTTATAAGTGGTAATGAGTTGTTAAAGCCTGTGAAAAACAAACGAGGTCGTGTTATCTGTCCTTGCTCTGTGATTGCAGCTGCTGGTCGCCAAACAGAAGGCCTTCCATCTCCCTCCAGAGTAATTAGTGCTTGCTAAATGTTGCACGGCTGCCTGAATTACCACCTTATGCAGCTGGTGAAAGTCATTTCAGCTGTGCTTATTTTCCTACCTTTAGAATTAATGCTGTGGTGCAGTTGTATTATTGCCGTTTTATTGTAGTGTATAGTTATAAACTCACACCATGTTTAGCAGTGCTCTTTTTCTCACACACAAGACTTTGGGATCATCGTAAGCCCTATTTGGACAGGTCTAGTTTTCTAAACTATGTTTGAGTTTGATTTTAAAACCATGGTTAATGTGTGGTTACTTTAGTTTACCTGTTGTTATTTTTATTTGTAGTAAAACCATGTTTAATTTGAAGGTACATATTTAAATGAAACTAAAAGTAATTAATTTATGCAATTGAGTGCAGTGATGATGGTGAGTAATCTTGATGCTGATATTACAGTAGCCAATTTTTAACGGTTAACGTGATTTGGCTTTTATTATTGTTATTTCTTTATTTTTTTCCCGTGAGGCAAACATATCAAACATGCACGCAGTAAGAGCATCAAATAAATATGCTGTTGAAAAAAATATTGGCTGCAATCACATACATTTGCATTCGGATGGGATTAGTTTTCTCAGAGGATCATCGAGTTTGCTGTAAAACAGTAGATAATTTGTTCTTGAATTATTACAGAGGTCGTGTGAAAAAAAAAAAAAAAAAACAGACGTGGCAGATTCGGATGGGATTAAAATTTCTATGTACGTCTGTAACTCAAATTTCTCTTATGGCCCACTGTAAAACTAGTCCCATCCGAATAGAACTATAGTGCAGATTTGGAAATCAAGTCAATTGGGAGATTTCACGTGAAGGCAAACGACTTGCCTATGCAGATTTTGCAGCAGTTTCGGTCAAGTGGTGTGCATTAACAACAAAGTTGGTTTTTAACGCCACTAGTTCCTTGATGTGATTTTATTTGTTTTTCAGGCTTACAATGTATGGCAAAAGCCATATTCAGCTTATCTGCGGCAAACTCGTTTATACAACAACCTCCCATAGATCTGACTCCCTCTGGAGCTACAAGCTGTTTAGATGGAGACCACATCCAGATTAGGTGCATCACTTTGAGATCATTCAAAGCAGTGCAGCTCTCTTAAAACACAGACAGCCAGCACAAGAAAAGGTCACTTTGAATGGCACATAGACTTACTCCAGCTTTATATGCTTTGCATGAAAGGAGTTTCTTTCCTCTTTGGGATGCTTCTCAATTTCTGCACATCCAACATTGACTCAGATGTTTCAGAAGTGCTGCCTGAATAGATAAACCTTGACTGTCAGAAAAATGATGTGTAAAAATAAAATTACTTTTAGGTGCATGACAACTTGTCACTAGCTCAGTACCCTTAGAGGGACATCTTTGTATCTTATCTACCCCTAAAATGTGGATCTTAGTAACTTAAAGTAGTAAAATTTAACCTTAAGGCACTACTATGAAGCTTTTAGGGGTAGATGAAGTACAAAGTTGTTCCTTTGAGGATACCATCCCAGTGACAAGCTGTCGTGACCCTAAAAGTACAATTTTTAGAACTTTTTTTTGTTCTGATTAGTCTTGGTAAAATCACTTATTCTACACCCTGAAGAGATACAAATGAAAGTGGATGGTGACCAAACGGTCACCTAATTATTCTTAGGTTCCACACCAAAAAAGAAGTTCATGAGGGTGACTAATGGCAAACTTTAGCTGTAACATGAGACATATCACTCAGATGTGTTTAGATGTTTAAATAGTTTTGAAACAAGGTGGAGGAGGTTGCTTTGTGATCTTCTCAAAGATAGCAATGGCAAACAGAGGTGGAGGAGGTTGCTTTGTCATCTGTTCTTAAAGATAGAGTGTTTCTGAAATGTGAGCCTGTGATCGGTGTTTCAGGATGGTAATTTAGGGAAACCAATTCAAAGTCGAACAGTGTTCATACACCTCCCGACCCAAGAGTTTTTGCTTCAGTAGTTTCTCTAGTCAAAATAATGGCTTTGCGTTTCACTGAGCATTGGTCGCTGAAAACAGAATGTTTGTCCTTGAATCTGTCGTTTTGAATCATTGAATCTCTGCCAAATATATATATATTAATACAGTTTAAATTACTTGAAGGTAATTGCGTTTTTTTAATGGAGTAGCGCAGAGTACTGAATGAACATTGGTCTAATAGTGACTTTCTGTTCTCTTTCATGTGCACACGTGGATCTCCGATGCCCGTCATCACAGGTAATTTTATTTATTTTACTTATGAAGTCTGCTTGCTAATCAGTATATTATAAATGTTTAAATAACCATGTGACCAAGTGCTAAAGATTTGTATTGCACATGATTGGGAAGGCTTTAGACTTTTTTTTTTTTTGTACTGAAAAAAGGACTGTCCTCGCATGAGCTGTTGACTAATACAGAGTTTGTGAGGGGAATAATTGTGGCCTTGACTCATTCTGTCACACAGCACTTACAATCACAGACAGCCGTAGATTTACTCCTACAAAGTTAAATAGCAGTCGTTTGAAATTCTCTTCACTCCTATTGAATGACATGATCTGTCAAAGTACAACTGCAACTCTCTTGGCAAGCTTGAAACCTTACAAACTGCAAGCGTTTTCTGTAACAGTTTCCACTTGAGTGTAATGTATTCAGTGAGGTTTTAATAACAGTCTTTTTCTACAGTACAGAACTGCTTGCTTTGTCATTTATTTTTAGAGGATGTGTTTATTGTGTTGACTGTAATGTAGCTAATTAGTGTTTGCTGTTCATCTTCAGTTTTTTTTTCTTCAGTGTTATTTTCTCCTGCCTCCCAGACGTAAACTACTGTTCAAAAGTTTAAAGAATTAATACTTTTGCTTAGCAAGGTCACATTAAATTTATCTAAAAAATGTCTGAAAAGACATGATGTTACAAAATATTTCCATTTTAAATAAATGCTGCACTTCTGAATTTTTTTATTTTTTAATTTTTTTTTTTTACAAATATTTAGTTCTTTTTAACATTTGACAGTTTTTTGTCAAAATATTTTACAATATTACTGTATTTTTAAACAAATAAATTGGTATTGGTGAGCATAGTAGATTTCAAAATATTTAAACCCCACACTTTTGAACTATAATGTAAATAAAGAAAAGTACAGGTGTACATCTTAAATGTACAACTAAATAAAGACTGTTAAATGATCATCACATTATTTTATGTAATTCCAAGTAAAATATGTGAACAAATATATACAAAGTATAATCAAAATCTAAAAAACAAAACATATTTTTGTATTAACACTGTTCATTTGATTGTATAAAAAAGAGCGATATGGACATGTGCAAAATATCATCTTTCAGGTTCCACAGTTTGCATTTACAACAACCTGAAGGTCAGTAAACAATAAACGGTGACAGAATAGCCATTTATGCATGAACTATGCCTGTTAGCCTCGCCAATGGACATTATATTCATCTGTTTTCCACATTCCTAAGAAACACCTCATGGTTCCCTCAGCAGACTCTTTGTAGTTCTCCCATGCCTTTTTTAACCACATCCCTAGAGAGAAACCTGGAATTGTGATCTTTGCTGTCCAGACCCTGGAGAACAGTGCTGTCAGACAAACCCACACATACTGTAGGCTCGCAGATCCGCTTTGGACCGAGCTCACCGCTACACAGTCCCCCAAGACCAGGTCTATAGCCAACCGGCACTGACAGACAGCATGTACCTGCACAGAGGAAAAGAAACTCCGGAGGGAAGAAGCAGAGAGAGTTGAAAGAACAGAATCTATTAAAAAATAGTACTTGAAGAGGAGAAATGATGGGGAGAGAACCACTAATAAGGTCGCAGCAGCGTCTCCTCATGCTTACCTCACTGAAGTGCGTGTTCTTTCTTTAATCATTTACATTCCACGGCTGTTATCATCTTATCACTGAAGGGAGTGGATCAGATCATCACGTATCTTTGCCGACATATTTGTTACTGACCTGATATGCATGAGCAGCAAGAAAACCCTGATGTGAGCTGCCTAAAAATGAGCGGTTCGAAGAATTCAGACAGCGTTCACACTTTAAAGGTTGAACTGGCTTTTGATCTAGAAGCTTAATAATTATTGCAGTGAACTGCTGGTTGTTTATGTCACTGTCAAGAAGCTGAAAATAATAATCACCTGGGATGGGAATCGTAAGGATTTTAATGATTTCTGTAGCGTTAGAAGAATAATTGGTCACTGCGATATATAATCAAAAAATAAATAAAAATGCTGCTTTTTGATAACATTTCTTTTTTAAACTATTTGTTATGGCAGAGCTCTGTTCTGAATTTAATCTTTAACAACCAGTGAGTAATTACGTGGTCTTTAGCATTTCAGGAAACAATGTCCGAATATTTGAGTTGTCCTGTGTTCTCAAAGGCAAAACAGAGCAGACTTTAAAGAAACATTGACAGAACAAGTTTCTTAAAAATAATTGGGTTGTCTTGCCAAATTCTGTTCCTCTTGAACTGTGATGAGTACATGGCTGAACAAACAGCTGCACAAAAACCAAAGATGCAATAAAACAAAATGACTTAATTGTAAAATAATAATAATAATAATAATAATAAAATTATCTGACTGAAATCACAAAAACAGGTGTAAATTGCTTGCTTAGATGTAATATTTAAATAAATTAAATTCAATTAAATTAAATTAATTGAGATTTTGATGATTGTAAGATTTTTTATTTTTTTAAGTGTCTTATCCTCACCAAAGCTGACATTATTTGAACAAAAAATATTAAAAACTTAAAGGTCCTATGACATGAAAATTTCACTTTCTGAGGTTTTTTAACATTAATATGACTTCCCCTAGCATGTATGTGGTCCCCAAGTTTCAAAATTTTTTAATCGGTGTAAATCGAGATTTTGCTATCTTTCTCTGCCTTTGAGAAAACGGAAGCTCAAACAGGCCGATCTGGAATCTCCTCTTTGTGACGTTGTAAAGAGAAATGTTACCTCCCCTTTCTCTGCTTTGCCCGCCCAAATATTTACATATAATTCAGTCGCAATGTCAGGACAGGCGTTACAAACAGACTTTTATGAAATGGATTCGACAGCACCGGCACAAACAGTGAGTAACAGTGTTCATTAATGCCTGATCTGTGATCAGTGATTTCTGATGTGTAGCTAATTATTCAAGTTCACATAGACTTTCTTTCTAAATCGTTTAATACTGTTTATGCATCAGTGAATCAAGCCAGTGACTAAACGATCAACTTCACGTTGTTTCTCTTAGTAGCATGAAACAAATCTGTTATTTAAATTGTGATTTAACTACAGAGAGCGATCAAAGAAAGCTTCCTTTTTTCGGAGCTCTCACACATCGCGAGTATATCTGCACACTTGCCTAAACTGCCGTTACAATGAATGACGCTGTTATGCTGCACAACAAAGCTCTTACTGTATTCATGTGTTTGCTGTTAGTTGTGGTGAATATATATATATATATACACATATATTTGAGAGGGGTCCACATGTAATACGCATTTCAAATGCAAAGATGTCAGCCAATCACAACAGTTGTCGTTTACTCGGAGTCTCACAGCAGACACGCCCCTTCAAACAGAGCATTCAAGCCAGAGGGCTAATATCAGGATATAAAAAATGCTTTTTATTTCTAAATTTTAAATGTAAAAATCATACTAACAATATAAGTACACCTAAGGAAACATTAAAAAGCATTTAAAGAAAAGGAAATAATCCATGTCATGGGACCTTTAAATTAAATTTAAAAGAGCTGATTCCTATTTCATTCCTATTTGATTGTATATTTTTACAATTTATTCCTGTGATGCCAAAGCTGAATTTTCTGCAGTCATGTGATCCTTCAGAAATCATTCTAATGTGTGATTTGGAGCTCCAGAAACACTTCTTATTATTATCAGTGTTAAAAACAGTCATGCTGTTTAACATTTTTTGGATTTTCAAAGTTCACAAGAACATAATTTACTTGAAATATAAATCTTTTGACGCATTATAAATGTATTTGCCGGTTTTTAATTAATTGAATATAATCTTGCTGAATAAAAATGTTAAATTAAATAAAAACAAACAAAAAACATTTGAACGGTGGTGTATATCAGTAATAGTGTGCCCAGTGGTTTGCTTATTATGCAGCAAATATAATAGATCTAGGATTTTTTTTTTTTTTTTTTTTTTATGTTCTCATTTCGTAACTCCTCACACATACTGTTTGTGCCTGTGAACATAGACACCTGGAGTAAAAAAAACTTGGATGTTGTGGGTGGCACATAGAGCCTTATTAATCAGCTCCTGCAGAGGCATCAGTCACGGACAAACTTCACACTCGACAATCCGTCTCCCTCACACGCACACACACACACGCACATTTGGATTGATTTTCTTCACTCCTTTGATTGCCTTTCTCCCTCCTCATCTAGGCTTCTGTCTTATCATCCTAGCAGATTCCTTTGGGGGGCTGCATTTATCCAGTGAAAACAGTACTTAGAAGGCATTCAGATGCTAATCTGACTCTGGTGGAGTCTTTTCTTTCTGCTGTCAGAGGTTGGGATTGTATCATTTCTCAATTACACAGACGCACCTTTAGCAGTTGAAGTTGCTCAGCCCTCCCTGCCTACTGATGCCAAACGTGCCACAGAACAATACACCTCAGTCAGCAGCAGTTCAATCTCATTATCATCATCATTCATTTGGTTTTGTTTTTGAATCGTGTGAGCTTTCATCTTGAACATTTCTTCCTTTGTTGAACTGAAATAAATCAAACGCTGATATTCTCTGCAGAAGGTTTTGATTGCTTATGCAATCACTGTTCAAACAAATGATCATTGTTCATCATTGTTGATCAGTTATCCTGCCCTGTGAGTTCCTATCAGATATTCAGAGTGTCAAGTATGATGGCGTGTGTATTTTTCCACGTCCTGAATCATAATATTGTCTTATTTTAATGTGTAGTGTCTCTAAATTAAAAGACCTGGATACTGACTTTGTGATGGGCATTAAGATGCAGTTGGAGTCACACTCCAGAACATCCGGAACGTCCTCTATTTAGAAATTTAGTCTGGACTCAAAGGGATGATTTAGCAGAGCTCAACAATAAGGATATGTCGTGGTCATTGTTAGAGAGTTTAGGCTAGTTGTCATGTGACCTGTTGGGCCCAGTGCTTACTTTTTTACACAGCTCAATGCAAATGTAAAGATTTGGTTTCTGTTTGCATGAGTGACTTGTGATGGTGCATTATCAGTTACATTATATACTGTAGCATCATTTTAGTACTATATACCATCCTTTTCCATTTAAATTATTTGTTAATGTGACATTTACTTAGTTTAGCCAAGTTATGTATTTTATTTATTTATTTACACTTTTGACACAAACATATGTTTCCTTTTTTGGTATTGGCAGACCTGCAGAAAAAAAGACAATTTTGTTTTCATTTATTATTGTGCTGCGGTTTAGACAAATTTGCAGCATGTGCAACAAACATTTGAATTGTTTTGAGCTTTGACATCACAAGAATAATCAAATCAAAATAGCTGGGATTGTCAGATGCAGCTTCCATAAAGGTCAGGGAATTGGCTCATTCATTTAGGCCTGTGTACAGAACGTGCTCTGGTTTCTGTGCTGCAGCAGAGGCATGACAAACACAGGATCCTGTGCTCATTTCACATCAGCGTGACACGTCATATGGCCTCCTCCCATCTCTCTTCATATGACTAGCTATAGATGTTTATTAATAGCAGTAAGCGGAGGTATCTTTCAGGGTTGCACTATTATCAGAGACGTAGGCTGCTGTTTGTTTTGTCATTCCCATTGCTGTCTGTTCCGCCGTAGTGCACAGAAGAAATAAAGGCCTTCGGTTTGAATAAGATGCAGTACAATAAAGCGTGAGGATTAAATAAAGATGCTTGAATGATATTCGCTACAGTTTGACTGCCTCCATTAAGGTTAAGAAAATCTAATTAATTATGGCTGTCAGTCAAGTAAAAATGTATGCCGTTTACTCTAGTGTTGAGTGTTAAGCATTACCGCGTAACTTTTTTTACTTTGTTGTCACATGGCATTGAATAATTGCAATGTGTGTTTGTTTGCATTTTCTGTTTATGTTGATTTAGTGATGGAGACACATTCCTGCCATTGAATGTGTTAATTTAGCACATTATTTTTGAGTTTATTAATATGGAGTTATTTCCAGATTTTATTGCAATTAAAAAATTATAATAAATTAAAATATAAATATATAAAATAAATGTAATATCTAAAATATATTTTATAAAATGGTCATATTATATTATATTATATTATATTATATTATAATTGTTGAACCTCATAATAAATCAAAAATATTTGCAATGGTCTGCATAACATGCAAAATCCTTTAATGTGAATTTTTTAATTTTTTTTAATAATTGTCACACTTGAATGATTCAGATCATCAAACAAATTTTAATATTATACAAAGATAACCTGAGTAAATACAAAATGCAGTTTTGAAATAATGATTTCATTTATTAAGGGGGAAAAGCTGTCCAAACCTGGGAAGGTTCACCACTGTTCCAAGTTTTCTCAATTTGTGGATAATGGTTCTGAATGTGGTTTTCTGGAGTCGCAAAGACTTAGAAATGGCTTTTTAACACTTTCCAGACTGATACATATCAACTATTTTGTTTATCATCTGTTCTTGAATTTCTTTCTTGCGTTGCTCTTTAAGCATGCTTCACTTTGTCAGACAGGTTCAATTGAAGTGATTTCTTGATTCAACAGGTCTGTCACGACTTTGGGGGAAGTCGTGGCCTAATGGTTAGAGAGTCGGACTCCCAATCGAAAGGTTGTGAGTTCGAGTCCCGGGCTGGCAGGAATTGTGGGTGGGGGGAGTGCATGTACAGTTCTCTCTCCACCTTCAATACCACGACTTAGGTGCCCTTGAGCAAGGCATCGAACCCCCAACTGCTCCCCGGGCGCCGCATCATAAATGGCTGCCCACTGCTCTGGGTGTGTGCTCACAGTGTGTGTGTGTGTTCACTGCTCTGTGTGTGTGCATTTCGGATGGGTTAAATGCAGAGCACAAATTCTGAGTATGGGTCACCATACTTGGCTGAATGTCACTTCACTTTTTTCAGTAATCAGTTCTGGGTGTGGCTAGTGAAATTTAACTCCGCTTTCTAAAATAATGTGCTTAATCACAGTTCTTTCATGATTTAACAGGAGGGGGCAATTAATTTTCCACGTAGGGTCAAGGTAGGTTTGGACAGTTTTTTCCCTTAATGAAATCATCATTTAAAAACTGCATTTTGTATTTACTTGCATTATCTTTGTGTAATATTAAAATTGGTTTGATCTGAATCTTTTAAGTGTGACAAATATGCAAAAAAAAACAAAAAATTTATTTTATTTTATTTATAGTGGCCAGCAGTAAAATGTTCCCATTGTTGGGACCTTTTGATTCTTTCTTTTTTTTTACCGTTATAAACACTAGTAAAGATTTGCCTAAAATAAATGTGAATTTCTCTTGATAAGCGTCATGTTGCCAGTCTCCCACCATGAATATTAAGAGTATTGGCTGTCTTCTTGAGCTAAATGCCTCTCAAGGTCTTTCACCCGCCATGCCTGTCTGCTTATCTCCATGGCAATTCATCTGAATGGGCGAGGGGAGTCCTTGCTCACCTCCACACTTTTTAGAGAATCTGTCCTGTTTGGAGCTGGAGGGGTGTCTGCAGCCCTGCTGATTTATAGACAAGGGTTTAATAAACGGCAGTAGCCTGGCAGCCAGAGCAGGTAAACACAGACCGAGAGGGGCTTTGGAACGTGTTAAAGGTGTAATTTTGGCTATTTGTGCTAGAGCAGAAATAGCTGGCCTGGGGTATTACAGTACCGAGATGGACTGACTTGCTTTTAAAGGAGTTTGGCACCAGCCTCTGTAGATTTATGCTCAACATTATTCACAGATCACATTAATTCTGCCAAAGCCTCTATCATGATGGACACTTTAAATGGAATCTGTACACATGCCATACAAAATCATAGCCGTTGAAATGGCACCGGCCCATATTCTTCCACCGTACAAAAGCACAGGGCTTTAGCTGCTGTCATATGTTGTGTAAGATTACTAGACACAGGTCAGCACACATTATATCAGCTGGGCTCTGTGAATGTGGGGGGAATTCACAGATCTCTTTAAACCTGTGATCACCCCTGACCGTTTCTTTCTCTCTGATGTTGAGAACAGCATGTAATAGTGCTGCTGGTGATTCTCATCACAGCCGCTCCTGGGAATTGATACTTACTTTCTCCCTCATCCTGTTATATTCTACTCATGCTTTGGTTTCTGTGCAACGTTTGGCTGAGACTTTTAGATGCTCTTCAGGTATGTTTGGCCAGGCAGTTTGAGGGGTTTCTTGTAATAACTCCATGTACTGTACACATACTACTTTAAAATAACCGATTTTGATTATTTATTTAATGTGTATTTTGAATTTATTTAAATTAGTACAGAATTTTAATATGGGTCATTTATGGGTTTTGGCTATTACATGAAAATAATTCTGTTGATTTTATTACCCATGTATTTGATACAGGTGCATCCCTAAATAATAATTTCCCATGCAACTTACATCCCTCATTTGTAATGACGCAGTTAAAACCATTAAAACCCGGGCTTTATTCGATTTTAATAAAATACAGCATATTACAGACATTATCTGTGGGTTGGTTGATAGTAATCTGATGTGTAGTTGTAAATCACAGGTTGGGTTGAGAAGGCACACATTTCTCAGAATTTGTAGTGATACCACCACCTGTGACTGCACAGAATAGCCGTTCACTGTGGAAATAATAATACACACATGCTGATTCATGAGTGCTGCTGTAGACTAGAAGCAGCGTTTCATTCCTGCACTGTGCTTTAGCCTGATAATGGGAAATAGCTGGAAGGCAACTTCAAACTCATATCACCCTGAAGTTTGGTGACTGGTTTTCACTGTAGTTTTTTTTCTTTTTCTTCATATTGGTCTCTGTAATGCTATGAAAGTGCCACTTTAGATTTTACGATGTCAGTGAGGGGGAGGTGTTGTTGACCTGTTTCTCAGAGAACTGCCTTTTACCGAAATGGTTCATGTGGGATCTGAGAGAGAAAGACCCTGTTTTTGTGGGCTCTTTAAATACACAACCAGTCACCAGAGCCTGGAAGAGGGGCTGAAAAAGGGAGATATATTAGCTATTCTTCTCAAGACACCTGTTCATGCCACTATAAATCTGAACCATCCCTGGGAGGGGGTCCAAAAGGCCCAACAAGGCCTGAAAGGAGAAGGTTATCTTTTCTGTCAGGGATAATGTAACATTGTTCAGTATTTAAGCTGTCCTCAGGAAGATTACAGTCTCACCTTTAAACCCAACAGGTCGACTCCAGACTGATTTGTGTACCAGGGTTGTGCAGAATTCACAATTGAATTGAATGACCTTTGTATTCCAAGGGTAGAAACCAACAGGATGTTGAGTCTGTATATATTTGAATCATATGTAAATATTAATACATATATACATGTAAATATTGTTGATTGCACAAACTTTAATTTTGGATGCGATTATTCACGCTCTATTTTACTTGCTTGCTTACTTATATATTACTTTACAGAATTGTCTAATTTTTTATAAACTCTTCCTAAAGGAGTCAAACATCTACCGTATTTTCCGGACTATAAGTCGCACCTGAGTATAAGTCGCATCAGTCCAAAAATACGTCATGATGAGGGAAAAATATATAAGTCGCGCTGGACTATAAGTCACATTTATTTAGAACCAAGAACCAATCGAAAACATTACCGTCTCCAGCCGCAAGAGGGCGCTCTGTGTTTCAGTGTAGACTACAGGAGCACTGAGCAGCATAGAGCGCCCTCTCGCGGCTGGAGAAGGTAATGTTTTCTATTGGTTAATTTCTCTTGGTTCATTTCAAATTAATTTTGATAAATAAGTCGCACGCGACTATAAGTCGCACGACCAGCCAAACTATGAAAAAAAGTGTGACTTATAGTCTGGAAAATACGGTATAAACCAATTAGATTTTTATCTTGATTTATTTTATCCCAAAACTTGTTTAAAATAATGAAATGATTTTCAATGTGTGACTGCTGTATTTCTTTAAATTGCATTTCAGTAAATTACTCTTTCTGTCACTCTAGTTGGGTTACAGTCAGTTCAATTTAATATTCACACAAATGATTGAAGGGGCCAGTTTAAAAGTTCAGAAATGTGCTCAATCATGCTATTATAAAAAGGCGTCAATACATTAAAATGCAGTCCAAATTTCCTCTCATTTGCTTACTTGAGTATCCACTTCAATAACAACTGGCTCCAAATATCTCTATAAACCTTGTTTTAAAGTTCACTTTTATTTTATGTCACCTTATATTTAAAATACAGTAAGATGTACAATCTGAAGACATGGTTATATAAAATCTGACTACAAAAACTCAAATGAATTCTTCTGTACCCTCTACCCCAAATACCAAGGTCTTTGAGGTAGAGACAGTCTCCTTGGTTACAGGATCCAGAGGAGAGAGAGATGGAGACACTTGAGGGGGGAAAGATCACTCCCTTTCTCCATTTCATTCCCTTCCCTCCAGCTTCAGCTCCCACAGCTAATCCTGTTTGGAAATATTTTTAAGGAAAAGAGGATTATGTTGTAGAGTGCTATGAATTTCAGCACAGTTCACTCGCGCTTAATTAAATTCATCATTGTCTCCTAAAAGCTTGCATTTTTCTCACTGGGACATTTGTTCCAATAAATAAGAGTCAAGGTGCTGTAATGAAGTCAGATGGGTTCTCCTTCATCTGGGAGTTTTAGAAACCACTGAAACTGGATTTATTTCTGTGTTTATGAAGAGGGGAAAAAAATCTGTTTATAGCAACTAAAATATGTGGAAAACAGAAGATTGTGAAGCCACAATAATGCTGTATAAACGTAAAACATTTTTTAAAATACAAAAATGAAATGTAAAACAAGGAAATTAAATTCCTTCTCAAACTTTTGTACCCCACAATACATCAGTGTATATGTGAGTCTCATGCTATAAATTTCTTGCCCCCTTCTCTGCTATGAAAACATGCTGTTGTGAACTACAATCTTTATGTTGTATGTCAGGCACGTATCCTCAAACAAACCATTGTTTCCTGCTCTTGACAGCTAGACTGGCTTTTTTCGGTCAGGTTGATAATGTTGAGCGACAGAAGTGTCTTTGTGTTTGAGGGAGCGATGCTCTTTATTTTTCTCTGGCTGGCACTTTCACAGTGGACTTCTCAAGTGTCATCCTGGTCTTGCAGCAGAAATATTCCTCTCATTTAGACAAACTGCAAGGCTTGAAAGATGAGGATTCTTTAATTAGGTAGTATGTGCATGGAAATGCACTCACATTCATTTTGTGGCTCTTCGTATTAGAGCCCAGATATTACCATGTAATGGGCAGATGAAAAGGGCACTATAATTGTGGTCTCATTGGATAGATTGTGGCTTGTGTGATTGAAGGTGTCCCTGCGGCTCTAATGTTACTTATCCCAACTAATCATGAGGCTTATGTGCATTTGTGTCAGACAGTGTCAGACAATCAAACACATCAAAGAAGCTCCATAAAGAAATAGACCATTGATTCCAAATCTTCTTAAAGATTCCTGTTCCGTTAACTGTTATTTTAACAATTTGAGAAAAAAAAATTCTGTTTAATTGACAAATTATACACTTTTAATAATATATTTAAAATAATTTCTGCAAATGGTGTTTGCACCATTCATAACACTTTAAGTGTCCTTGATCATGTATTACATGCACTTTAGTAATTGCAGTAAATTATGCATAATTACAAACACCTGTTCCCAAAACCAAACCCAATAAAATAACCTAATTATATAGCATGTATGTGTTAATTAATATTACTCAGTACTTATTTGTGTAATTATACTTTAACAAGTGTATCCACTTAATTCAAAATACAGTGTATCCAAATGTGTTTTTTTGCACTCTAGTTAGACATGACATTAATGAAAACCAGCAATTGGCCTTAAAGGGAGAGTTTACCCAAAGATGTTAATTTTGTCTTTATTTACTCACTCTCATGTTGTTCAAAATCCCTAAGACCTTCATTCATCTTTGGAACACAAATTAAGATATTTTTGATGAAATCGGAGAGCTTTCTGACCCTCCATAGACAGCAACACAAGGCCCAGAAAGGTAATAAGTAATAGTAGTAGTAAATATCAAAGTAATGATATTTTTCGTGGCCTTTTAATGAATTTAAAAACAGTGTTTCCTGAACAAATGACTCTTTTTGTGAAGCAGAGTCATTCCTTCGGAAGTCCCTTTTACTGTATGGTTTTAATTCACTGAATAGAACAGAGTGATACGAATCATTCATTCAGGAATCAGACTCTACTGGTTGTGCTATTTATTTTTAATGCACTAAAAACAGCTAATAGGAGTCATTTGTTTGGGAATCAAGCTGTACTAATTGCAAGGTATGGTTTTATTCACTAGAAAGAACTAGCTCATAAGAGTCATTTGTTAGGGAATCTGACTGTTTCTTGCTATAGGTTCAGTTCCATCCTCACTGCGGAACAGATCCAAACGTCATTTAGAGCTGGTATTTTTAAAACAATGAAACGGTTTCTGAATAAAATTAATGTCACACAACTCAACTGTGTAAACCTGTGTGACCTTTAACAGATCTGAGTAAAATATATCCTATTATAAACATTCAAAATGAGAATGTGTAATTCAATTTTATGAGAGTAGATTACAAAATGGCAAACATCAAAGGAGATTTCTTTCTTTTCAGATGGGTGAAAAGATGAAATGGCTTGACCTTCAGTCGATTTATGAAAAATGTCATTTGAATTATTGGACGGGAAATGTTTCAGAGACTTTACCTTTGTTAGGGACGCCCACTCCAGTCCTATTAATTAATTGACATTGCTTTGAACTCCCCCTTTGTGTTGCGCGTGAATGATCCAGCTGTTTAATGGCACAACCTCTTTCCCCAGTTGTCCTGTTTGACTCGATGCCTGCAGTTGGTCCTATCTCGGCCTTTATTAGTTGTGTATGACAGCCCTGATGAACCTCATGGGCCTGGGCTTGAGGTCTCAGATTAATTAAGGTTCCTGTACCGTCCTCTGCAATGAAATCTCAGTCAGAACGGCTTTTTACTGCCTTAAATTTTCTTTACTGCCCCAGCTTGGCTTAAATTTTTTAAAGGCTTGAATTCAAGATGTCAGTGCGCTAGATATTTTTGCATACATGCATAGGAAGTCTATACTCAAGTGCCTTCACAATGCACTTTACTATAATATCATACTTTAGAGAAATGATGATATAGTGAAATAAGATGCATCTATAGTTAAAGCAAAGCAAGTTATTGCATTTGGATACAAAATCATCTAGACTTTTTATTTAATAAAGCACATTTACAAATGATATACAATAAGACAGTAATGTTTAATAATATTGACTGTATTTTTGTAATTTTAAGCTAAACCTAATATCTCTTTTTGTTCCACTGACGTTGATCTTTTTGATGGTTGATTTGCAAAACTGGTTTTAGTGAGATGTTTAATAGGATGAGCAATCAAAACTAAGGCTTAGAGCTTTGTATATATAAACAACACGTTTTCTGAGGCTCGACATGACTCACTAATAATGAAAAGGTTGGCACAGGGACAGATGCTGTTTAGGCATGGGCGTATTTCAGGCCTCTCCCTGGGAACAGCTGGATGTGCTGCATTCTTCTGGCTGCAGTTGGAGATGCTGCTTGGAGGTAATTATCCTTTCCAAAGGCTGAATGCATAGGCAGTGGAAAACGAATCATAGCTAATAAAGACTCATGATCCAGCTTCAACCACCTGAATTTGACTAAAGCTGTCATTTAGGCTGTTGTTATTAAGATCTGTCTCAGGTGATTGAATCACAAGCGGTCAGAAAGGAAAACCTCTTCCAAACAGACTTTTATTTACAATATCATCATCTGATATGCCAAGTCAAGCCACGCATGACTTCCAGTTGTCATAGGATTATGTAGTATAATGTTGGAAAAACTGCATTTTAACACAACCTTTGTTTGTTTTTTGGCTTGAATACTATCTGCTCTTCTTCTGCCATTCTCGCATTGACTGCTCTGTTTTGCTTCAAGAAAACAGACTAAATCACAAACCAAATGACAGTTTCCACCAGCCTGAAAACAGTGAGTCACTTGGCTTCTTCCCCTTCAGATCAGCGGCCTCTGAACTTGTGCGCTTCCCAGGAGTGTAAGACTGATGTGAACTGGACATTGACACCATTGCTTAGACGCCCTGATCACTTCATGGCCGGCCAACTGGTTGGTTTCTCTTAAGGGCAGTTCCTGTGCCAGAGAGGTGATGGATGGCTTTAATGAGTGTGAGCCGCCCTCGGAGAGCTCCCTCATCCTAGCCGAGGTCAACAGGGAGATTTGCGACCACAAGATTCAGTCAGTCTGACAGTGGAAAACATTCCTTTTCCTCTACACAGAGAGTGTGACATGGCATTTTGCCATGAAGACAAGACTGTGTGGTTTTGATATTAATCCTCTGGTTGTCACACACAAGAACACATGGGTCATTCCTGCTATGCAATGCATCTTAAGCTCTAGAACTTTTGTTATATAAATGAATATGGCTATAGTGTTATTTAAAGAAGTAATTTTTATGAAAGCTCATTAATTTTTTTTTATTTAAAATTAATAATGTGCTGTGGTTAGTCACTGATCAGTAAAAGATTGAGAGCTTACATTAGACCAACAGCTTGAAATATTTTTAACCATATTTTGAAATATCTGTATTAGCAAACTGATTTCTGAGGAAGCCTGTTTCCACCTCAGAGAAAACAAATTAAATAACAAAAGTCTGACAATATTTCCTGTAATCAAAGCTCACAATAGCGATAACACAATATGATTTTATTTCTTATTTATTCTTTTTTTTCTGCAATACTGGCTTCCATATATTTCTGTACTTTATTTCTAACAGGATTATTTCCAACAGACTGATACAAAAGTTTGTGGTCAGTGAGATATTTTTAAAAAGGTTTTTGAAATCTTACACATTCCAGTGCTGAATTTATTTGAACAAAAATATTATGAAATAGTATTACAGTTTTAAAATGACTGTTCTATTTGAATATATATTAAAATGTAATTTATTCCTGTGATGCAAAGCATGATGTCAACGTGATTTCTCAGAAATCATTATACTATGCTGATTTGGTGCTCAATAAATGTTTTTTCTTATTATTGTCAATGCTGCAAACTGTTTTGCTGCTTAATATTTATTAATTTATCATTCCATATATATATATATATGTGTGTGTGTGTGTGTGTGTGTGTGTGTGTGTGTGTGTGTGTGTGTGTGTGTGAGAGAGAGAGATTCTTTGATGAATAAAGAAAGTTAAAAAGAAAAACATTTAAAAATTCTTTCAAGCAAGGACACATGGATTTAATCAAAAATACTATCACTTTTGATCGTTAATGTGCCCTTGCTTCATAAAAGTAGTAATTTAATCATACTGACCTCACACATTTAAACATAAAATATTTTCACTTCCTAGAAGTTGTTTAATATTTATTCCAGAATATTTTACAGAGAATATTATATAACTTATGATGGAGACATTAAAGTTTCTGCCTAGTAGGAATAATCCATGTATGCACACAGTGTATGTATAAAATCAGCTTTTAGAAAAGTATTTTCATTCACTTCATATGAAGATAGGTGGGTGATACATGATCAGACATGTTTTCAGGATCACAGATCCACTTATGCAAATCTGCATGCTAACGAGACACAATTGAGATGGCCTGCAGGCTTCTCCTGGCTCATTTCAAGAAACCGGCGTGTGGACTGATAAGGCCTTGTTTCAGTCAGACAGCACGAGCGCTGCATAACAACACTCCGGGAGAAGGGCCGAGGTCATGGCTCCACACACAACACTGACTGGCTGGCATGTAACTTGGGCTTGTAAATGTTTCTTCCAAGAACTTCGATTATGCCACAAGTGTCCCTGCTATCTGTCTTGAAAGAGATTTCAGCCTGCTTCTCCATTTCAAAAGCATGTTAAAAAATCTTCAGACATAGCTTGAGGATCATAGAAATGAGGATCATAGATTCTTCTCTACCTATCTCTGCCATTTCAGTCTTTCTCCCAGAAGGTTCATGCAGGATCTTCAAAAGCTTCCATCATGGAGTTGATGGGAAAGGAGGAGATGAGACGCTTCGAACTGGAACTGTGTGGTGCATCAGACACCACAAAGCCGAAAGGTCGGAGTGAGGAGGCAGTCGTGGGCTCGAGATTTCCACAGATCCCTCTGTTCTTGACTCCTTTGTGTGATTGTTCCTTTAATCTATGGATTCCTGTGACACTAGGGGCATGGTTATGAATATCAGAGGTGCACTTATGAGTGTTATGAACTCAAGGCAGAAGAGACGTTGCTGGTGAGATTGTAAATATTTAATTCCTCCCTCCAGATTTTCGTCCCATTGTTATGGTTGGGTTTTATGCCGGTGCCAAGCAGGGCATGCTCACTGCTGGTTTGTTGATTGAGGACATTGAGGCATTTGAGTGTGAAACTGTCGTGGTGTGTTATAGCCTGAGGGTGCTGTTGTTTTTAGCCTTTATCTGCGATTTCATGGGAGTTCGGAACAGAGGCTCCGTCAAAAAAAACCTGAAAAAGACAGACACTGTGAAGAGGTGGGAATGCATTAACACACACATTCATTTAATGTTTGCATAACATCCTGTCTGAAAGAGGCTTTCACCTAGGTTTTTGAAGATAGCAAAGATGTATCCATATCCACAACAAAAAAATATAATTAATTTAAAAGAAAGTGTACTTTTCACCAAAAAAAAATTTATTTTATATAAATAAAATATATATATATATATATATATATATATATATATATATATATATATATATATATATATATATATATATATATATATATATGTTGAAAATAATACATGATAAAATGTTATGTATATTTAATAATTAAATAATAATTTAAATTATTTTAAAGATTAAGTAAAATTTTATTTTATATTGTTTGTATTATATAAAAATGTATACAATTATAAAATTGTACAATCCAAATTGGATAATAATACTTTTTTATGTATATGTATTTTTATGTATAATTGTATAATGCATATTTATGTATGCGTAATATTTGTTTCAGTTTCGAAAAGTATTATTTTGAAGTGTGTTCATTTTATGTTTGGCTTTTATTTTGGTAGGTTGCTATATGCGGAAAAGAAAAATGTTTATTTTCTCTTGGTTACAAATTCAGACAAAATCTAAAGTTCCCCAGCAAACTTTTGAGTGAATTGTGTGTTCACTGTGGGCCCTGGGCGCCAACAAAACCCTGAAGATCTAACAAGCAGAGAGCAAGCGGGACCCGAGTTGCCAAGCGCCTCTTTCTGCCCGCTAATTAGCTCTTCACTGGGCTTCCCGTGAATCTCCAACGGACCACTGTCATAACATGGCCTTGTTAGTTCCTGGTGATGGTTTATCTGTGGCATTTATATTGCTCTCCTAATTGAAAAAAGAAGTGGTCTCAGCATGTGGGATTGTTTTCAGGGCTGAGGTGACGGTGTTGTGTAAGCAGTGTCCTGTAGGGTACTGTGTTTGTACAACACACAGGTGGGTGGCTGACTATGTAGATTCCTTCTATGAACTCATAGTCATGGGAGAGTCTATTTCTGTTTCTTTTGTTTGATATTGGCAAATAGAGTATTCATGCCTGAAGATATACTAGAAGGTATTGAAGTGTAAAAGGTGTTAAGGTGCATTCATTTGGCTTTCCCTTCAACACGCATAAATAGACTCATGGGATCACGTAATTTTTGTGCAAATGTTGGTGAGTGGTTTCAACTCAGCATTTGTTTGCTGTAATCGTCTCTGCATATAGTTTGTAGTGTTGTTTGGCTTTTAAATCCAGAAGGTACAGTCAGCTGGAAATATGGTTGTTGTTATCTTCCTGGTGCTGATTTCAGTAACAGTAATATTTATGTTTTCTTCAAATTGAACATTCTCTGCTTCAGCTAAAACAGTGTTACTAGACTTACAGTGTTGGCACTATATTTAATGTGACACAAAGGAAAATGAGGCTATAGAATCCTTCAAAATGTTATACCTACAACAATGGTGTCCCTGCAATCAGGGGCAATCATTCAGCCAAAGAAACATAGAAAATTTGCAGTGGACAAACACTTCAATCTTAGAAAAATGATATGTAACTTAGTATGCTGAGACAGTACAGTATGCCACATTGAACAGACCAAAGTGGGGCTGCACTGTTGATCAAAATCAAACCAAAATCAAAGCAGGTTTATTTATCCACAGTAAATGCCGCCCCACGGGATCTCTGTGAGTTCTGGAGGTTTGAGTCACTTATAAAGTGCTTTTAGGAACACAACATGCGCTGAACAATCTTCCCAAACGTGTAATGAGAAGTGTTTATACCTGCTTTCATCAAGAAGCTTTAAAGGTTCCCTGCGGTTTTCCACCAAAATAAAAGCTTGTTTTAATTTTTATAATTTAGAAAGTTAAGATAGCCATAAATATAATTCTTGTAATTTTACATTAAATACAATTATTATATTATTATTATTATTAAATAACCCAACAAATTGTGCAGCCCTAAAAGCAAGCACAGCAAACCTCACAATTAGAATTTCTTTCAAAATAATTGGCCTTACAGTCAGTTTCATTTGTCAAATTCAGCAGCATAGCATCGGTCATAAAAGGAGTAGCCGGGGGGTGTATGTTTCCTCCACTTTTCCAATCCAGTTGTTTGTGTAATAAGAATATTTCAACATTCGATTGCTGTGCGAACAAAAAAATGCATTAATGGCCACTGGTACAAAAAGACTTTGACGGTGGAGTGAAAGAATGTGCAAGTGCTAATCATCTACTGGGCAAACATGACTTCATTAATATTCATGAGCCAAGTTAATAAGGTTTTTAATGTAACCCTCTCACTTTTCAGATCACTCCTACGCCCCTGGTCAGATTAAATATGGCATCTAGTCCAACTAAATTCTGTGTACTTCTGTTCCACACTCTCGTTCCCTGACATTTTACCGTAGCATGTCTGAGGAGAAATCACCTTGCCCAATCACTACTGTCATTTAGTCAAGTGGATAAGAGCATAACTACTGTAAATATAAGAGTTAGTCAAGTAATAAAAGAATGCATGAGGTGAAAATCTTCTTCGATACTTTTGTACAAGAATAGATCAGCGCTATGGTATTGAATCATGGATTCGTTCTGAGTCCATGCCTGACCCCATCAGGCTCTAATGCCTGGATGATGAGGCACAAAAGGAGCTTTTGTATCCCGTGGCTCCCATGGGCAGCCTGGCAGTACAGTGACTGGAACTTGGTGCGGTCTAGTGGGAGACACCCCAGAGATATGACACAGCTC
This sequence comes from Carassius carassius, assembly GCF_963082965.1. Taxonomy (NCBI): domain Eukaryota; kingdom Metazoa; phylum Chordata; class Actinopteri; order Cypriniformes; family Cyprinidae; genus Carassius; species Carassius carassius. The sequence continues at coordinate 18,110,150 of NC_081791.1, read as the reverse complement.
GCTAACGCTACCTGACAGCGTAGCCACAAAGAGCGCCTTGTTCTAAACAAAGACCTAGGCTGATATAGAATGAGTGTGTGGGGGGTTTCACTGAGCGTTAGTGTGTGAGAATCTCATCAAAATAACAATGTGATACATGGCTAATGTCCTGATGTCTCCTGCTGCTCGGCATGTACGAGGACACACAACAGTGAGAGCTACAGGCATTTTGTAACTCTTTCCTGAAAGATCTTCAGCATTATCTGGGGTAAAGGCTTTTGGCATCTCGTATAGCTGGGTTTATATGAACTGCAAGCATGCAGAATTTTTCTAGAGAACATGGAGCACGTTCGAGCGTGCTACTGTACAATACTTGATGAAGGATGAAGCAAAGGTATTGTGGCCTGACCTAAATTCCTCCCGTTTGACAATGTCCACAGAATTACACAGTGTAGCTCTTGGACCTTGTTGTACAATTTAATTTGAAAACCGTCACTAGCTTTGAAAGCCTTCCCCACATAAAAAGCTCTCGTTTGGCATGGTTTTTATTTATGAGTGAATGCAAATTATACTTTATGTATAAGAAGTGCATTTCGAATGCCACTTTTAAAATGACCCTCACTGATCTCAGTTTCTATATCATTGTCACTTACTCAACATTCTTCAGAACATCTGTATTTGTATCTTCTTGAGTAAATGATGACGGTTTTCATATATGGGAGAACATGGAAGCCATGTAAATGTAGCTGATCTGAATATTTGAAGGTGTATTTCTGCCATCAATTATTTTCGCGAGTTCAAGTTTTCTGACACATCTTTAAAGGACAAGGTTTTCGAGAAAAAAAAGGAGTCGAATAAATGTGCCAATAGTCAACTAATCACATGTTTATATTAATTGGGGTGGGGACCTAAACCATAATGAGCCTTTAATATATAGCCTGTTCCAATCTCAAATGCCAACGCTATCTCACGACTAATTTGTACATTTTTTTTTTTTTTTTTTTTTGAAGTGGCTAAATTGTACAAATTCGTATGACCTCACTTGTATGATTTAGTACAAATTCTGTGAGGGTAGGTTTAGATGTAGGGTTATATGTGGTCTTTCATATGAATTCCTACGAATTTACCACCTTTTAAAATGTGTACGTTTTTTCACAAATCATACAAATTAGCAAATTCCTGTTGGGCCACAATACATCCTCAAACTTTTTAAATAGTTGTATTAACATAATCCTAATTAAAATGATTCTCTGCTTATAAAACACGGTAAAATAAAAATGAACAATAAACTGAAATCATATTTTGGGGGTTGTTTTTATTGCAACAGAATTGGCTTAGATAGGAGGGCCTGGAATCAACATTTTGATCAAGCATTCTAAAATAGAGTTTATTACTACAATTCGAAATATGATTCATTTGCTTCACTGCTTTGTGTGATTTACAACCTCTATTATATTATTAACCACATTCCCAGTGCGTTTCATGCTCTCGAGCTGCTGATTATTTCCAGGTGTGTGTAGCTGGAGCTGGTGATGTCAGTGTAAGAGGAGTCTGGGGGGCTTCTCTCCACCCGTCCTGCCTCTCCTTTGAGGTCTCGCAGTATGACTCACAGAGCCTCCCTAGCGATCCCAACTGGCCTCATTCAGCATAGTTCAGCACTTCATACTGCAGCTCAATACGCACTCGGGCAGGACCAAGACACTCCCTAATGAACGGCAGCTATAAATCATGTTGTACACTATTAGAAATGAGTGCTGCAGAATGAAAAAGTCAGACACACTGTAATGTCTTGCTAAACAACCATAGAGGTGGAATTAATACCAGAACTCTAAATGAAAATGATGGGCCTCTTGAGCACATTTAGATTGGAGCAAATTAGTATGCGTCGAAGTCGACCAATGAAATGAGGCTAATCTGCAATCACAGTGGGCCATACATTTCATTCCCTGTGAGAGAGAATTGCTTAGGGAGAGACTTGTTTTGATTACCTTGCATTCGAAATTAGCCAGAGATAGCACAACATGTTTGTATTTATTCTGTCTGTAGGCACAAATGTCGTTTCTCTCGAGGCCACATGAATTATTTGTCTTTTCAGCTGGACTGAAACATTGAATTTACGGTGAAATTCATGTTAATTCCTAATTACTTAGTATTTGGTTTGTCCTTCTTTTTGCTTTAATGACTACAAAGCATAAAATAGTTAGAAGAAAAATTCCAAATATTTCTTATTCCTTTTCAAGATGTGAACACTTTCTGTTTACTTAACAATGACCTGGAGTCAGTCTGAAAAAGAGTGTAAACTCCACTCACGCATTTTAATTGATCTTGTACATTTTTTTAAATAAACATATTATATTATATGGTTTTCTGTAATATAATATAATATAATATAATATAATATAATATAATATAATATAATATAATATAATATAATATAATATAATATAATATCTTCAATCACATTTTATTTTTGTAAAGAAAATTTCAATGAACAGAAAAATATTTTTTGCAAATATAAAAATGCATTGCTAAAAACTGCTGCACTGCCAATTCAAGTTTTACATTCACTGATCTTGTACATCTATTATTTTTATGTCTTGCAATATAATATAATATAATATAATTACAGCTATTTATCTTCAGCTTGTTGCATATTTTGCAAAGTAAAAACAATGTTAATAAACGAAAATTTTATATTTTAGCAAATACAAAAAAAAAGCGTTCATTTGTAGTGAGACCAGTAAAAATGTTGAACTACAGAGGGGGAAAAAATTGTCTGTGTTGAGCTCTGCAAACTTTTAGACTCCACATTAACAGCACATGCTGATTCCAGATGTCAGGACTTTGCAAAGGTTTAGCTTGACCCATTTTTGAAGTAGCCGAGGGGCTCTTTTACCTGTAATTATATGCCAGAGTGTGTCAGGATCCATGATCACACAGGTCTGTGAGGACAGCCAGACGGGTTCAGCAGCTGTGAGGTCCGAAACAATGCTTATTGATGCAGCAGTCGTGTGACTGGCACAGATTCAAAGCATATCCTCCCAAACCCAGAGATCATCAGCTGCGTAATACCAACAGCTGGAGACTGGAGCTGCTCAAAGAGACCCCTCCCTCCCATATTTAATTCGTCAGGGGAAACTTGGCTCCGACTCTCTCATTCTTTAATTCAGAGGGTCTTCTCCTCCCCTCCTTCCTCCAGGATGACTTGCACCGCCTCCACACTTCCTTGAACTCCACCTGAACTCCTGGCACTTTTGCTGCAAGAGCGACCTGCATTGTTTTGTTAGCACTCATCTTGCATTCACACATCTGGATGCTCGTGAAAGGAAGCCAGTAAATATTTTTTTTGTAGCTGTAGAAACAGCTGGACCTCCTGCTGCACATCTCAAGGTTGTCATTTAATCAGAAGGAAGACTGGGACAGTTTCCAGATTTTAGCATGATTTAGTTATATTCACCTCATTTGCAACTGACAGCTTTTCACTTTTGTTTGTTTGCTTTTTGTTTGCCAACCCGCACAGCTGTTGCTAATGAGCAGAACTCAGTCACAGATTATTAAAATTCTGTATAAAATATAAATCATTTTACTCATATATCATTCTACAAGTTTATTTAATGGCAGTTTGCAAAACTTTTAAGCAAATAATGCTCTTCGTATCAAGAAAAAAATTTTTTGTTGGGAAAATGAATAATCATAAATTAAAATTGTAATGGTTTTAAGAAGGCTGCATTTATTTGATTAATAATACAATGAAAACCGTAATATTGTGAAATGATATTATAATTTAAAATAACTTTTCTATCTGAATATATTTAAAAAGGTTATTTATTCCTGTGATTACAAAGTTTAATTTTCAGGAGCCATTACTCCAGTTTTCAATGTCATATGATCTTTCAGAAATCATAATAATATGCTGATTTGGTACTCAAATATATAAATAAATACATACATCATATATATAACTCCTCTGCTCTATTCTGTCATATAGAGAGCACTTTAGCTTGATCCAATCAATTTCTGAAGAATGAATTCAATGGGTGACACAGGACAAACCTACATATTTTGGAATATATTGATAAATATCCTGTTTCAGTCATCACAATATGGATGCATAATAGTTCGCAAATGATGTTTTTGTACTCAAACTACCCAAAGTTTACCCAAATTCAATGTGTCTCTGCAGGTAATGTGTTAAACACGGATCTGCGTCATTACCTCAGCCTGCAGTTCCAGAAAGGCTCTTTGGACCACAAGCTCCAGCAGGTGATCAGAGATAACCTGTACCTGCGTACCATTCCCTGTGAGTACCACACACATTCACATGTCTGACCTCGCTCAGATCCTTAGAACTCATTAAATGTGTTAGTGCAGGTCACACTCAGATGATTCTGCCATGACTCCGGCTGCTCGGACAATGATTATGGTGTCAGTAACACGTCTTCAGTCCCTAGAAATGGCTCCCGGTTTCCCATATAGTGCACTGTGTGATGAACAGTAGATTAAATTATTACAGACAATCACCCACTTCCGGGTTTTTCTGATGATCTGTTAAGCAGTATGTAATTTAATTTTTGTTTTTTTATTTTAATTGTTTACAAAATAACCCAGATATATGTCTTATTCATTGCTTAAATACAGATTTAGTAGACTCTGAAGTAAATGCCCATCTCTATGATTGGCTAACAGTTGTGTATATTTGACAGCCTACTTCCTTCACAGACGTTACTTATTCTTTTGTGGTTTGACATCATGCCCAATGAAGTCAGCACAGCATCGTAATTTAATTTTAGTCTTTCTGAAAATCCTGTATTAAATTGTGCCTTTATGAATGAATCCGTGGTTAATTGAAGTGAAAAAAGGACCAAGATCTTACTGACGTTTCATTAAAAATAAAGTTGATCTTTTGGTTTCTGCATAGACCTGCGTTTGCCTCTCTTGTTATTTACACCTCATGCACGAATCGGTGGGCGGGGCTAAACAGGCAGCGATGCAGAAGCAGGTGTTGATCATCTTCTGTGGAGGTGGGGTTTAGCCACACTATTATGTCATAAAGTGCCACAATCCACAACCTGTCGTTTTGAGAGACTGCCTTCTATATAAGCTGTTTTTAAAATAAGTTCTGAAACATACATGTTAAAATTACAATGGCAATTTTGATTTCTCAGTTCACGAGCCTTCTAAAAAATGAAATTGGTTTTATTAGAGAAAATACGATCTGATAAATGGAATCCGAATCGTGATGTGTGTGAAAAACATATTTCTCCTTGTCCACTAAACAAAGCTGCAAATGGTGTTTCAACCCCACAGCACTTTTTGGTCATTTTCAGCTGAATATAAATGAGCATCTAATCTTCAACAGCTCTTGAGAACCCAGAAGTGCTAGTGCCGAGTGTTAGTTTTAACGCAGTAATTTCATCTAAAGGGAATGTTGAAAGAGTGAGTAGACTCAGCATGTGTTTTTTAGGGTTATTCACATGCTCTTCCTCTCCATTCTGCCCTCACCTGGTAGAACAGACTCTTCACCCAGCTGAGCATCATGAGTCACAGCGTTCACAGCAATGACGATGACTATAATTCTAACTGCAGAATTAATGTCTATAAGGATTTCATACCACAACTATAATGATAACAACGCAGAGAAATAATGTCATTGGAATCACTTTCAGAACGTTTTTTTTCTCCCAGTTGATAAATAATAAAAACATTTACATGCAAACTGAATTTACTGAAGAGCTTGAGTATTTAAAGAGGCAGAAGACAGAACTACAGTGCATGGCTGCACGCGTATTATAAATAGAACGCTATCGTCTGTTATTGTGGATGATAATATATTTACCATTTCAATTATTGTTCTTGGTGGGATTGCTGTTTTAACAAGCAGATGCCCGAGGCTGCTGATGCGTACTTGAGGACAGTTTATTCCTTCTCTCCCCCTCTCCCTGTTTATTTTGTGACAATTTCAGTTTCCATACTTCCAACGTCTGAACTGTTTGAACTAATGTCACATAATCATGATCGATTAAACCTGTTGGGTAATGTAGAATTACTTGCCAGTATTGGCTCAGTAATTTCTTGGCATCAGTTTTCAGTTACAGACTGTCTGGAACAGACAACCATCTTTTTTCTTTAACAACATCAATGCCAATAAACCAGTACATAATCACGGAATGAGTTTTGCTCTTTTGTTGTGCAGAATACAGTATGTGGTCTGGCCACAAACCAGTGAATTAGTGAAACATATGCCTTAATTACTCGCACATCCTTAATTAGCGCTTATTTCTCTCGGGCTGTGGTGTAATCTTTTAATTAGGGCTGTTTAAGGTATTTAACATCATTAATATGGCTCATACTTAGGGTTAGAGATTTTAAAAAAACATTTAATGCTAACTATTTAAGGAAAATGCTAACTATTTAAGGAAAATTTACCTGAAAATGGAAGTTATGTAATTATATACTCACCCTTTTTGTAATTCCAAACAAGTTTTGACTTTTTTCTTTTGGAAACAGAACTGAAAATATGTCTTTGTGGTTTTTTATTTATACATTTATTTCCTGTAGTGAAATTTAAATGATCTAACGTTTGTTTGTTTGTTTGTTTGTTTGTTTGTTTGTTTGTTTTTTGACCCCTTTGACTATCATTGGACATTTCATGGACAAAAAATGGTAAAAATGTTCTTCAGAATATCTTCTCATATGCAGGGGTGGATTTAGTGAATTGGGGGCCCAAGGCAAAATATAGGAATTGTGCCCCTATACATTTTCACCTTTTTTGTTTTGATGGTTGCTGCTGCACAATGGTGCCCCATAGTTGTGTCCAATTTTTCTACATTTTTCATGTACATGTTAAATAGCTTTAAATACATATATCAAGAGCATGCTCACAGATTAGAACAAAACAGCATTGGATGAAGTGGATTAGAGCCCTACATGGGCCTCAAATATAGGCCATAGCCCAATCTTTTTCCCATTTTCACCCCCAAAAAGCTTATAGTTTCAGCTATTAAATAGTTCAGTTTTGTATGTAATGGAAAAGTGATTATATTTTGTTTAGTTTTTTTATAAAGTAAATTTAGAAAAATTTTCAGAGGATTTTTTGTTCGTTGAATGTAAGTTCTTTTTGTTTTGTTTGTTTTTTAGTCCAGCGGCAGACAGTGAATTGATTATGGACTATATGTTTGATCAATTTAGCCTTCTCAAATCATCACGACTTGCCTAAAATAAAATCTATAGATATAACACAAGCATATCACAACCTGTCGTTTTGAGAGACTGCCTTCTATATAAGCTGTTTTTAAAATAAGTTCTGAAACATACATGTTAAAATTACAATGGCAATTTTGATTTCTCAGTTCACGAGCCTTCTAAAAAATGAAATTGGTTTTATTAGAGAAAATACGATCTGATAAATGGAATCCGAATCGTGATGTGTGTGAAAAACATATTTCTCCTTGTCCACTAAACAAAGCTGCAAATGGTGTTTCAACCCCACAGCACTTTTTGGTCATTTTCAGCTGAATATAAATGAGCATCTAATCTTCAACAGCTCTTGAGAACCCAGAAGTGCTAGTGCCGAGTGTTAGTTTTAACGCAGTAATTTCATCTAAAGGGAATGTTGAAAGAGTGAGTAGACTCAGCATGTGTTTTTTAGGGTTATTCACATGCTCTTCCTCTCCATTCTGCCCTCACCTGGTAGAACAGACTCTTCACCCAGCTGAGCATCATGAGTCACAGCTTTTTCTCACAGATTTTTTGTTCGTTGAATGTAAGTTCTTTTTGTTTTGTTTGTTTTTTAGTCCAGCGGCAGACAGTGAATTGATTATGGACTATATGTTTGATCAATTTAGCCTTCTCAAATCATCACGACTTGCCTAAAATAAAATCAATAGATATAACACAGTTCAAGCATGTCACAATTTAAACATATTGTTTAAATGTTTAACCTAGACATTTGTGTGGAGAGTTGAAACTGAAGCATGCTCTGCAGGACATGGAGACGACGGCGCGATCACTTGCAGTTTTTTCTAACAGTGGAAACAACTTAATACTAGTGGTCGACCGATATGTGTTTTTTGACAGCCGATGCCGATATCTTGGAAAGCAGGGGCCGATAGCCGATATAAAGCTGATATATATATTTTATTAGGGGCCAAGCACCGAAGGTGCGTAGGCACCTATTGTATTTGTTCCCGTTCTTATTATTATTCTTCCTTCTTCCGTCTAGGAGTCTATGGCAGCCGTAGAACCGATTGCGGGAAAGTTGTAATGTTTTGACATTCTGATAGAGGACAGTGCCAACATTAACTACACCAATTTTGGTGTGTCTAAGTCATTCCCTCTAGCGCCACCAACTGTCCAAAATTTCACTTATATTTTGTTAATAACTTTTTAACCGTAAGGCCAATCAACAAAATTCAGAGGTTTTTCCTCTGATTTCTGAGCTCATGACGATTCGAATGCACCCTATGAAGTCATTTTCCGTCATAGAAATATGGCCGCCATTTAGAATTTTTTGAAAAACCTACTTTTTCGAACTCGTCCTAGACGGTTTGTCCGATTCACACGAAAATTTAACCAGATCATCTTCAGTCAGTGCTGACCAAAAGTTATGCAACTCAAATTGATTCGTCAAACCGTTTTCGATAAACGCTCAAACAAATTTTAAGTAGCGCTTACAAAAACAGTCGTAAGGCTGTATCTCTGCAACGATTTATCGTATTCAGACCAAACTTGGTACATGTCATAACAAGCATGACCTGAGGCTACTTGCTGCGTTTCAGCACGGCGCCACCTACTGGTCCGGAGATATGAAAAATTGCTATTTTTGCTTATAACTTCTAAACAGTTTGTCCAAAAATCATAAAACATGCCGAGTCGACTGATATCCAATTTTACCAATTCGGCCATTTTGACTGTCGGCCATTTTGAATTTTGTGCTAAAATGCTGCATTTTAAGAACGCATCAAAACGGATTGTTATGAAACATGGTATGGGTCATCAGCACAATGTCCTGAGAGAGCGTGAGAAGATTCGAAACAGCGCCACCTAGTGGTGATCTTCTTTTTTTAAATGCTTATAACTTTGGGTGTGGTCGACCTATTTTCACGAGACTCATCTAATTAGACTCCTGAAACCTTACCGAGTCCTACGATATCAAACATGCTAGGTTTCGCCCTACGGTTTGTGTAGCTTTGTGATTTAGCGCTTAAAAAATATTCGGCTATATCTTCGAAACCGATTGTCTGATCGAGACGAAACCACCGTCAGAAGTTCGGAAACATAGGTCGATAGTCATGAGCCAATGCCCAAATGTAAAATTCAATCAAAGTCGCGTCATCAGTTAAGCTTCACAGACCACATTGCTACAACTACCCGGTCCTGCAGGTTTGCCTTATACAACATTAGGAAGATTAGACCCTTCCTGTCAGAGCAAGCAACCCAACTTCTTGTCCAAGCTCTTGTTCTCTCCAGACTGGACTATTGTAATGCTCTCCTGGCGGGCCTTCCTGCATGTATTGTCAAGCCTCTGCAATTGATCCAGAATGCAGCAGCGAGGGTTGTCTTCAATGAGCCAAAAAAAGCTCATGTTACTCCTCTCCTCATCAGGTTACACTGGCTACCAGTAGCTGCTCGCATCAAATTCAAGGTACTGATGCTAGCCTACAAGACGACCACTGGCAAGGCACCAACTTACCTAAACTCATTGGTTAAATCTTATGTGTCCTCCAGAAGTTTGCGCTCTGCAAGTGAACGACGCCTTGTGGTACCATCCCAAAGAAGTTCAAAATCACTCTCACGGACCTTTTCCTGGACTGTGCCCAGCTGGTGGAATGACCTCCCAATCTCAATTCGTACAGTCTTTACTCATTTTCAAGAAACATCTAAAGACTCATCTTTTTCGCCTGCACTTAACCAACTAACACTAGCACTTTTCCTTTACTTGTCTTTTCATTTTATAAAAAAAAAAAAAAAAAACCCTGCCTATGCGTTCTATACTAGACTAAATGAGACTTGTCATGGCACTTTTGTTGCATACTGTTGTTGTTCTCTTGTTGACCTGACTGCTTCTATTGTTCTCATTTGTAAGTCGCTTTGGATAAAAGCGTCTGCTAAATGATTAAATGTAAATGTAAAATGATTAAATGTGTCAGTCATTTTTTACGTATTTTTTTCATATGAATGTCTATAACGCTGAAGTGAATTGAGATATTTTCACCAAAATTGACACACATATGTATGGGCTCACTCTGAGGACACATTAAAAAAATGGTGTGACTGAGCCTCTTGGTGGCGCTATAATAGAACAAAACATGAAATTCCCATTGACTTCAATGCAGTTTTCTGAAATAAAATGCTATACTAAAGAAATGCATCGGTGTAATATTACGAAACTCAGAATGTGCCAACAACACTATCCCCTGAAGGTACTCAAAATATTTCGGAACAGCGAAGTTATAACACAATTTCAAAAAAGGCTAATAACTTTTGAATAAATCTGGCTATTGAAATGGCGCTGGTCTTATTAGATTCCATGGGTTAAGCCGAGAACATAGATACCAAGTTTTCCTTATTTGGCCGAACTTCCTGTCCGCCATCTTGATTTTCAGTTAAAACCTACTTTTTCGAACTCCTCATCAACCGTTGGTCCGATTTTCACCAAAATTTATTCAAATCATCTTCAAACTGTGCTCACAAAAAGTTATGGATTTCGTGTCGATAGACGCAACCGTTATCATACAGCGCCACTATGAACTTTAAGCACTGTGTCAAAATGACTCTAAGGCTATATATATTCAAAGCTTTGACATACTGACACCAAACTTTGTATGTGCAATAGTCACCTCACACTGACCATTCCACACTAATTTAGTAACAGCGCCACCTATTGGTCACACGTGATAAGCCAATAAATCCTATTACTTGTTCTGTTTATTGTTTTCAAGCCATTTGCCTAAAATAATCTTAAATCTTTTAATTACTCATTCCTGCCATTCGTCTGAAGCTTGCTTCTGTAGTGCTTGGCCCCGTTATTGCTGCTTGCAGCTATATTTATTATTATTATTATTAATGTTTAAGAAATTTGAAATAATTTGACAATGGATTAAAAAAATAAATGTGTACAAGAAACATACTTTAGATGACAGTCTTTTTAATTATATTTTAATTAAATATTTGTGAAAAATAAAGTAAACACTTTAACCCACAGGGCACAGAGAAGTTTGTGTGCATTGGGTATCATATTTTTTAAATAAAGCCAGGGTAACCCTCATTTTACAGCACGTGAAAATGATATGAATATGACAGTGGGCAGATGCATAAAGCGCAGCATAATTTGAAATCATGAGTTTAAAGTTTAAAGCATTCGATTCACACGGAGAACATCCAAATCGGAGGTCAGTCTGAGTGCTCATGGTCCTCAGTGCGTACAGCCGTACACCTGCAGGCGCCACAGACTCAGACGGTTGTCATGGTAATAAACACCGTAAACAGCAACCGTTCATGTGTCAGTGCTCAATGCCCAACTCCTATATGTAAAGCATTTTAGGGGGCCCCCTGGCCTTAGCGGGCCCAAGGCGGTCGCCTACCTTTGCCTAATGGGTAAGTCCACCCCTGCTCATATGCACCACACAACAAAGAAATTCCAGAGCCACAAAGACCAGAATATCACACTTGGGAATGGGATTTTATGACTTTAATCATATATTAACTGCATTTCAACAGCCAAATAGTGTTGTGTCAGCAAGTTATGCACCAGTAAGTTTTACAGGTTTTTTTCTTCAGTAAATGTAAAAATGTAGTCTCCATCTGTTAATTTAGACATGTGATCTAGTTTGTGCTGTTTTCATTTAGTGAGTCCTGCACCTGGCATGTGACTCTTTGTAATTTGGGATTTTAATGGACACCAGGCCTGAGCAGATGTTTTCTTTTGCTGTGGCTCAACATTGCATGAGACACTGGCTCAGTGTGTGGGCCCACCTGGAATCTCTAATGTCATTCTCATCCACTGCCCTTGATACGGTCTGTTCAGGCCCATGACTCAACACACAGTCCTCCATTGATTCACACTTTTCCATCCAGTATAATCATAAGCATCAGGCTGAGAGTCAGAGGATGGACAGGTCTACTTATATTTAATAGTGCTGGTAGTAGCAGTAATGTCAGAATGAACTGTCATAGTTCATCGTCCAGGCTTCAGTCAAGTAAAATAATCAAATAATGGTTTAATTATAAGTTATTAATCACAGTAAAGGTGAAGGACAGTGAGGAACAGTATTGCGATTTTATAGCAGTCAGTGTTTAATAATACATTGCTCAATTTCTCAGTTTTAAAGAGAAAGCTCAGGCAGAAATAAAAAATTATTGAAAATATCTTACCATATGTTGTTCCAAACCTGTATAGCTTTATTTTGTCTATGGAACACAAAAGAGTATTATATGAAAAATATTTTTTGCTTTTTGTTTGGGGTGGGGGGGGGGGATACATACAATGAAGGGGTGCCAGTGTCAAAATACATTTGCTTGTGTTCCACATACCATTAAAAAAGGGAGGGATTTCACAGTGACGCCATTAAAGAACCATTTTGTTTTCTTCAATGAGCTTTTCATGAAACAGTTCTTAAAGAACAGTTTATTGTTAAAAAAACAAAACAAAAAAACTTTTAATAGTCTAAAGAACCATTTTCGAATATAACAAAACTTTTGTCCAATGGTTTAAGGTTTATTGATGTCTATAGATAGTGGCGGTTCTAGGATTTTTCTGTGACAGGGGCCAATAAGGGGCCACATGCTACATTCAGGGGCCAAGTACAGGGTACATTTATTTTGTTTTTCCTGTTTTATTCAAAACATTTGCAAACATACTCACTATATTATGAAATATCTGATATTCCGATTCTGAAATATGTGCAAGTAAATATATTTTTTTTCAACAAGCACATTCGTCCTCTCCTCCCGAAACAAGTAGGTTTGAAGTAGGTCTCCGGTAAACTCCGAGAAGGGCAGAGTAAACTTTAATTACCTACACAATCTGTATATGATATCAATAAAAACATGAAGTCAGATTATATTTGTAAGGATCATTATTGCCGTTTCCATAGACATCAGCGTGTATTTTACAAACTGTAAATGTATGGTTTGCTTTGTACTTATGTGTATTTGAAAACACTGAATATTTGTGATGTGACCAGTGCTCAGCACGTCTGATCTGGCTCAGCGCCAGTCAAAGCACGAAAGCGGATTTAAATTCAGCAGTTGATGACGTGACGCACTGAAAGTTCTAATCACACCTGTGTGATCGTATGTGTCAAAGGGTTAACAAGTTTATTAGTTTACTTCGAAAGTCCTTCCACAATTTAGTTAACAAACCTAAAATAAGTGAGAGCAGCAGCTAAATATCCTTTCATATTTTAATGACAACCAACACGAGGATTTGTGACTCACCAAGAATTGTCTTCAAGTTGGATAGACAGATGGATTCTTCCTCCCACCTACTGGCATAACGGCAGAGAATGTTCTGGTATCGCTCAATCCAAAGCCATTCACAGGCAAAATTTCAAGCAAATATAATATAAAGCCAAGACCTCTGCTTCTTTTCCCAAATTGCATCGACACATTACTGCCGCGAGTGCCGCCAATTGTTTGGGGGTGGAATTGCATCTGTGATAGTTGTGAAGAATTCTCCGGTTGCTCTTCTCGTCGACGATTGATGGGAAGGGGGCCAATCAAGGGCCAATCAGATTTCAGCAGGGGCCAGGGGCCCTGTGGCCCCGCCTCTAGAACCGCCCCTGTCTATAGAGAACCTGTATTTTTCTAAGTACAAAATAACGTTTTACAGGTGGGGGAGCAACATGAGAGTAAATACATAATGATAAAAAATTTCATTTTTGAATGAACTATTACTTTAAGGCAGTGGCACATTACACATAATCCCTGTGCCTAGACACTTTCTCTTAAAAAGATTATTTCTTTCAATTATTATTATTATTATTGAATAAATGAGTAGAAATAGAGAATCCATCTGAATGATTCATTCATTACGGTTTATAAATGGATCAACTGCTTCATTAAAAAGGATCAGTTCAAAAGAAAGATTTACTCAATGATCCATTTCCTCACTGATTTCTTAAGTTGATACTTTATTGTTTACAGTTCACAGAAGAAAATTTGACTTTATTTTTTTGAACTTTACAAATGTGGCCACTGAAATCATCAAATGAAGTCATTAAAGCCATGTCCTTTGAAAAAAGTGGGGAAGAAGAACGCCTGGAGTCCAAATTGCCACATAATCTTTGAAGCTCGACTGAAGCCTCCATCTCCCTCCCTCCTCCTGCTAGCATTAATATCCGTTATAGCTCAACGCTAACCCCTCTCTGCCTCATCTGCAGATATATAAAAAAAAATGAATGCAGAAATAAAAAAAGTGGCCTAGGTGGTCAATCTTAAAGGTTTGCGTTTTTTTTTTTTTTATACTACACTTTAAGATTTTAAACTTTTCCAGAGCTTGTTAAGGGATCTCACAGCTGACCATGAGTACATAATGAGTTTTGAATATAATTAATTCCCTCTTTGATGCTTGATGTCTTCTGTATGATATAAAAATACAGAATTCATATGTGAAAGCCTAACACTAACTTCCATTTTTCTTTTTTTTCTTTTTTCTTTTTAAGAAAGATTTTGTGCTTCAAAGCAGTCTTTGAAGAGCAAGAATTGTTTTAGGAGAAGAGGGCCTTTTCTTTGTGACGTTCTGAGCAGTGCAGGCTTGTGCGGCATCATGCTGGGGTGAATGGTACGGTGCTTTAGCAGCTGGCGGTGTTCTGTGTAGCTTGTGCAAACTGCAGAGCTAATTGTTTGTTTATCTTCCTCCAGCACAGAAACTGGCATCTGGGCTCTTGCCCCACAGTAGCTGCTGTGTGACTGTCAGCTTTGACAAACTTTAGTGATAACGCAAGCATTATGTTGACTGTAGTTGCAATCGAAAAAGAGACACTACAGCAGAATATGGATGCAGATGATTCACTGTGTTCTCTCTTGTACAGAGGACAACAATAAAGGCTCCCAAAACTTAGCCATGTTGTCTTTTGTTCAGTGACAGAATGTTTGCAGAGAGTTTCTGTTTGCAGTTCCTCTTGCAGCAGAGAAAATGAGGTCAACACTCAGATGCGTTATATTTCTTTATATTTATCTTAATGATTTAATGCAATTGAGTTTAACATTTTAGTCATAAAATCTTTGTCAGCTTTTGTTTGACGAGTGAGGTTAAAATTACATTTAATGCACTTGTTTTGGGGGTTGGAATTGTGAGATTTTTATGATACAGTATCGGACTTTACATATACTGTAGATAATTATATTCAGAAGATGAATCAATAATAAATTAATTTATGATGAATTTATGATGCTTTATGTATTACTTATTTTTCAGTCGCTTCGGATAAGTGTGTGCTAAATTAATATTTAGCATAGACTTAATGGCATAATTACTGTTCTAAATTATATATATATATATATATATATATATATATATATATACACACACAAAAAAAATGTGTTAAGTGATCAAATCTGTATATAAAAGGCATTCAAAATTATAAAAAAATTCCCAAGAAAATTTCAGTGCCAACTTCCTTTTAACAAAAAAAAATATATATAATATTAATAATAATATAAATATAATAAATAATATATAAAAAGTAATACCTTAACACAAAAAGGGCATTCTTCTTTGAATAATTTGTTACTCATCATTCTGTGTGCCTTTGGCAGGTACCACGAGGCAGCCTCGCGAAGGGGAGGTTCCAGGAGTGGACTATAATTTCATCAGCGCGGGGGAATTTCGTGTGCTGGAAGAGAGCGGCCTGCTACTGGAGAGTGGAACATATGATGGTACGAAACCGTGTGTAGGAGCTCTGAGAGTCAAGGATTATTTCTTGTGGGCATGTTATTCACTTGTTGAGAACACAGTCTAAATTTGATATATTTTCAGAAGGAACCACTAGTGTTTGCAAGATGCATAGATGTGAGAAAGTGTAATCTACGTGTATTCTACACATATCAACATGCTACTCAACACTGTAAAGGAGATGTATAAGACCAATTCAGTATGCAAGAGCTGCAAAGCTTAACTTATTGTAAATGAAGAGTTAAGGGAAAATAAGTTCACTTGTTGGATTCAGAGGTTGAACTGACACGACTGCTAAGCGACCAAAAACTCAGAAATGTCCCTTAAAGTGAAATTTAAAGTGATATTTCACCCAAAAATAAATAATCAATAAATACTCATCATTTACTTACCTTCATATACAACCCGAATTCCGGAAAAGTTGGGAAGTTTTGAGACCTGTAGCAGAAATCAAAATTGAAATGAGCTCATTTTGTGCATAAAATTGTAAACTTTCTCAGTTTAAACATTTGCTATGTTATCTATGTTCTATTGTGAATAAAATATTGGCTCATGTGATTTGAAAGTCTTTTAGTTTTCATTTTATTAACATTTAAAAAACGTCCCAACTTTTCCGGAATTCGGGTTGTACTTCCAAACTAATATGACTTTCTTCTGTGTAACAAAAAAGAAGATATTTTTTAAAATGTCTGTTTTTTTGCCCCTACAATGAAAGGCAATGGGGTCTGTTTCGGACCCCACTGACCTTCAGTGAACATGTAAAAACAGTTCAAAAGGAAACATGTTTTTCAGAAAAGTTGCATGTTTGGATTCAAATTTGAATTTTGGGGTGAACTATACCTTTAAGGCTTAAATTTTTCTACAAAACAAAGTTTGGTTGGAGCCTGTATAGATTACGAGCTGAATTAATTGCAGATGAAAAAGAACAAAATGGAATTTCAATGCGAGTTCTGTAACTAGGTCATCTCAGTTGATGTTGAACATTGGTTTGCTTCACTCTTAAAGTATTGCTTTCAAAGTCTGTAGAATACTGTAGCAAAAAATGAATGTGGGCTACATTACTGTGTAGTTGCAGCATCAGTAGCTGACTCACCATGTTTCTTATGTTAATTAAGGGAGACAAGTGTGCTGGATGTTTGTACTGCATACACTTTTATTTGGCATATACCTCCTCTGCTGACTTGAAATAGTTCAGAGCAGATGGCGTTCACATTGTGTGATTCATACAGTCTCTGTAACATGCCTAAAGGATCTCAAGCTCTAAATTATTAATGTCACAGCCTCGAAGCCAGTGAGTTCCTCACTGATAAACCCAGTAAATGCTTGGCGAAGTCCTAGCCTTTGGCCATGTGGGAGGGAGGTGGGTTTGGTTAATGATCCCTCGATGAGACACTAAGTGCCCTTGGTCTCGTCGTAGTTTCCAGGGTGTAGAAGTAAATCTATCCGATGTGCATTGTCACAGTGGGTGACTTTTACTGGGGCCTTTCCATCTACATGAAATATCTCTACTCTTGGGACTTTAGTTTGAAGGATCATTTCATACTCACCAGTTCTGGTTAGTGATTTCTTGTCTTCCCATGACATCTGGCAAGAAAGTCGGAACATGCTACACAAGGATTTGATACCTGAAACCAGCATGATTTATTGAGTCTATAAATATATTTATTAGTGCTTTCAAACAATTAATTTTGATTAATCGCATCCAAAAAAAATAAAAAAATTGGTTTACATAATATATATGTGTACTGTGTATACTTATTATTTATATGTAAATACCCACACATGCAGTATATATTTATAAAATATCTACGTGTATTTTCATGTTTTCTACATGTATTTGTATTATGTAAATATATTTAATACATAAACGTAACATTTTTCTTAAATATATACATGCATGTTGTCTATTTATATATAGATAATAAATATACACAGTAGACACACATATATTATGTAAACAAATGCTTTTATTTTGGATTCTACAGTTGCAAGAAATTCTTCTTTTCAATAAATTTTCAAAAAACATTTATTGCAGTTTTCTCAAATATTAAACAGCACAGCTTTTTTTGAGCACCAAATCAGCATATTAGAATTATTTCTGAAGGCTGCTGAAAATTCAGCTATGCCATCACAGGAATAAATTACATTATTTTATTTAAAAATAATAATAATAATTTACAGTAATATTTCACAGTATTATTATTTTTTACTGTATTTTGATCAAATATATGCAGCCTTGGTTTAAAAAAGCTATTATTTTTTAAAGAAACACCCCTTATAGTGATTAACTTGACTTTGACCATAAACATACCTAAACTAATATATGAACTTGTTTGTGATGGTCTCTATTCTCCTGTGAAAACATGTTTTTGTGGGCACATTCCTGTTCTGTTATTGTCAGCTGTTGGTTTAGATGAGCAGATTTCAGTGTGTTCAACTCAATCTCCTTAAAAGCAAAGGATGAGATTCTGTCCTGGTTTTGTACTGGTTTGTCCTGGGAATGTGGATAGGAAGACAGGAAGTCCATTTTCAGGCTTTATGTCCATTCCAATAGCATTCACCATTCATAAGTTTTCTACACCTGTATAAATTCAAGGCCATGCTGAATAACAAACTCTCAAGCTAAATATAATGCTGTCTGTATGCAATAGAGAGCGATTTTATGTGTTGAGTTTTGCTGTTTTCAGGCCAAGGAAATAATTGACCGGTTTTTCAACATGCCCGGAGCATGATGTAATCAATGGTAACTGGTTATGCTTGAGTTTTATGGAGTAAACTCTCAGTGTCCTGTTTGAATGCTTCACTGGTCGTCGTCTTACAACAGATTAAAAATAATGAGAACTTGCATTTGAAATCTCCTACATGTGTCCTTGCTTTTCTAATGATTGCTTTAGTGTCGAATATTGAAGGACGGCCACCTTAGAGGGACACAGGTAGACAATGTTTATAAACCAGAACACATCCACCCACAATTCCATGAGAAGTGAGCGATGACGACAGTTATGGCAATCACCCTTTCTCTCTGACATGTTCCTGGAGGGATCATATAGATCAGTGGTTCTCAACCTTTTTGACTCTAAGGCTCTAGAAATCTCCAGTTGTTCATGATTTACTATAATATTACTATAATAATTATTTGGCATTACTAGAAAATTGCATATGTATCCATAAAATAATAACAGGTACTATTGATTTCAATACTGTATGGGAAAATGTTGAATTTAACTTTAACTGAATGCCTTGGAAAGTATTTTTAGTGTAAGTTTATGTTAATGCTAACAAATGGAGCCTTATAGTAAAGAGTTACAGTTTTGGCTTATTTTAATGGTTGTTTTGTGTCATTTAAAATAATTTCAAGTCCCCTTTGGAAGTTTGCTAATGCCCTCTGGTTGAGCACCACTGATTTTGATCACTCCTAAGGATGAGTTTTATCATTAGTGATGTCCTCAGAATTGCTTGAGAGCCCTTCTCATCTCTGAACGAGAGCAAGAGCCCTCTTCTGTTTGTGTAGATAAAGAATCAAGAGCATTTAGCAGCAACATCCCCACTGCCCACAACAATATCCCCAACATCCCACAATAGGATCCAAAAGGTGATGGGCGATGCAGTTTTCCATCTGTCCATACTTCGGCAGGCTGTGTCCCACTGTCCCACACGAAGAAACTCAAGGCTTTGAAGTGCTTGTCCCAAGTGAGACAAACTTTTCCTTCAGCTTATTACATTGTAAAATTTTATGTTGACTACAAACCAATGCATCAAGTTCATATTTGGGGGTTCTTGATTTAGTGCACACTTTTTCACCAGTTATAGTAAAAAAAAAAAAAGAAACTAAACCAGGGGTGCCCAAACTCGGTCCTGGATGGCCGGTGTCCTGCAGAGTTAGCTCCAACTTGCAACACACATTTGCTGGGATGTTTCTAGTATGCCAAGTAAAAGCTTGATTAGCTGCTCCAGGTGTGTTCAACTGGGGTTGGAGCTAAACTCTGCAGGACACTGGCCCTCCAGGACTGAATTTGGGCACCACTGTACTAAACTGTTTAAGATTCTGTGCAAAGCTTAGCAGATGCTGACTAAACTGCAGGTTTTGATTTGTATTTTTGGTGCAATGATGTTTAAATTGCACTGCAACTTGGCCCGAGTGGGTAAAGGTTATAGATGAGTCAACTTGCATTTAATTTAGGTTTAAGGGTGTGAGGCTATATGTGCTAGTGTGTGTGTGTGTGTGTGTGTGTGTGTGTGTGTGTGTGTGTGTGTGTGTGTGTGTGAGAGAGAGAGAGTAAACATCATTCAGGGAAGATTTCAGTAGCGAGTCTGTATTTGTATCACTCGTTGATCGTCATGGGTGAATTCATTGGGGATGCAGGAGCAGGCATGGTGTTATTTATTTGACATGAAACACTCAAATGTTAAATAACTACCTGCTATCAGCCCGTCTCTCTTTCCTCCTGAATGCCATTCAGTGTTCAATGGTGAAAGGAAGATGGTTTCAAATCATCGCCATTCCTCTGACAGCGCCTAGCCATCTCCCGGAGATTAATGCTAAGAAATATCATCTCAGACCCCAGTGGACGACCCTCCCTCCTTCTTGCTGTGTTTTTTTTATGGCAGTTAATCAAGGATGACGCAGTGTGCTGTTTATGAGCGATCCATCATGCTCTGCCCACTGTTTGACAGGGGACCCTAGAGGCTGTGACATGGCATGATTATGGCCATGATTTGATCACACTTTTCTACTGTGCTGCGTGCGCAGGTATAATCAAGACATTTCCTGAAAAACATGTCTTACAGTGCCTTACTGAATTAGGAGGAATTGCAGGGCGAAAATGTTAAAGCAAGGTTATTCAGCTCTTAAAGGGATAGTTCACCCAAAAATTAAAATTCTGTTGTTATTTACTCGCCCTAATGTCAAACCCGTAAAACCTTCGGAACACAAATTAAGATATTTTTGAAGAAATCCGAGAGCTTTCTGACCCTGTATAGATAGCAACGTAACTACCACTTTCAAGGCCCAGAAAGGTTGTAAGGACATATAGTCCATGTGACATGTGGTTCAACCGTAATATCATAAAACTATGAGAATACTTTTTGTGCACAAAGAAAACAGCAATTGGTACTTTATTCAACAATTCTTTCTCTTCCTTGTCAGACTTTTTCCGAAGCAACTCATTCATCTTGAGGCAAAAACGCAAGAAGTGCTAGCAAAAAGTTTCAAACATTGGTCAAAATAGTTCAAGCAAACACGGAGGAATTTAGAAATAGTAATAGCATAGAACATCATATTCTTACTATTTTTACCACATCTTGGAGGAAATTGTAAGAGTAGTACTGCATGCTAATCACCATATGTTTTTGTATTTATCATAAAAAATTGGCTCAGAAGATTCACTTGTTCAGTAAAGGGAACATACTGGTTCCTGTATGTTTTGATTCACTATAAATAACTGACTCATAAGAGTCATTCGTTCAGTCATCTGACAGCACTGGTCTGTTTTGTGCTGTAGATTCAGTAGAATTGTTGGTAACATATCTTACCTTGGTTTGCAAGCCTAAAACTTTTCCATAAACTATTAGTTGATATGTCAAAGGGGGAATTTACTGTATATCTTAAATCAAATTCACAGCTAGCCGTTTATGGTAAGTTACAACAGACACTGTACACAACCATTAAAACTGCAGAGGGAGCCTACATTACAGACTGTGTAACTTAATACTCATCCCATGGACTGCTGGGATGCGCTTGTATAGAGCGTCTACCATGCATGTTATGTTACATAATAGATAATTTTATTTCTACTTACCACTGCATAACTGTGTTCTCTAAAGCCCTTTGCCATTTTGGACACTTCAGTTATTCCAGTCATGTAGATTTCTATGCATTTATGAAATCTGAAGAGGACACTCAGCAGAACCCTTTAGAGTAAGCAGGTTTATTTCATGCATGGCCTAGTGCCTGTTGATGGAGATGATAGCAGCTGTTGACAGTGCACACTTCTGTTAAAGCACTGTCCATCTGCTGTGCAGCCACGTGAAGTCCACAACAAGTGATTGGAGCATAGTTATTGTGTTGCAGACTACAACAATAACATATTTACATTAGATACAGAGTCCAAAAGTCTAAGCCCATATTGAAGATCTGTGATTCAAGAGTCTAATTTAAACTTGAAATAAACAAGAACTTCTAGGGGTTTTAATATATAAATATATATATATATATATATATATATATATATATACATATATATATATATACATATATATACATATATACATATACATATATACATATACATATATACATATATATATATATATATATATACACACACACACAGTATCACTAAGGCTGCATACATTTGATCAATACTACAAAACAGCTGTGAAATAAAGATATTTAAAAAGCCTGTTTTTAATATATTTAAAAAAAACATTTATTTCTGTGATGACAAAGCTGAATTTTCAGCATTATTACTCCAGTCCTCAGTGTCTTGATCCATTTTTTATTATTAAACAAAGTTGAAAATAGTTGTGCTGCTTCACATATTTTTTAATGCTTAGTAAGAACACATTAAATTTATCAAACTTTTTTCAGGATTCGATGACTCGAAATTCAGAACAGTATTTACGTGAAACAAATGTGGGGGAAAAAAATTGAAAATGTTTTGTAGCTAAAATAAATGCTTTGTCACTTTTGATTTAATGCATTCTTGATGAATAAAAGTATTTCTTTCAAAAAAAAATCAAAATTATTAATATTATTAATTACTGATCAATGTACTTTTTAACATTATTTAAAAAGAAACAAGTTGGGGGGGGGGGGGGGGGGGAATAAAAGTACCCTAATTTTTGGACGTTCAAACCCCCACTGTATGTAAATATGTATTTGTCAACTGCATCATTTAATATGAAGTCTCCCATTCTCTTATCATCACTTTAAAGTTAAGACTGTAATTAATAGGTCTGCATAAACAAATTCACTTTTAGGCACAGCACTCACAGCTGTAAGTAAAATATTAACACAATAAAAATGTAATTAATTCAACTTACCAGTTTCTTTTAGGAATACATTAAAGCAAACTCTGTGTGGGGAGATTTTTTAAACCATATTTATTTTGTGTTCCACATAGTGAAAACTAATGATGCAACATGTCAGACTATAGTGGAAATAAGCTTAATGAAGGCTTTAGAGTGCAGCGTTTAAGGTTGCAGTCAGCAAGTGATGTTATGTAGGGGTATCATTTTATTATTTCAAAGAAAAAGTGCCTGTCACTGTTTTCATTTCAAGTTCATTACTATTTCAAGCAGTAAAACTGATCCACGCTTCATTTAAAGCAATAACTCTCTTCTTCAATTTCATGTCCTACTTGTCTATAATGTGACGGCACTTGTAAGATGGAGTAGATCGTGATAGCCGACTCTTGTCATGTCTTCCCAAATCTCAAATGTGACATGAATCAATAATGTTCTTTAAGGTCCTGTCCTCCATTTTAGTTTTGCAACAAAACATTGACAAAGTAGGCCAGCAAGTGCAGTTGACCATACGCTGTACTGATACCATTCTCACCCCAAGAAGTTTATCCAGATGAGACAGGACAGTAAAGCTTATAAGATAGACCTCCTGCCTCTCTAGGAAGTAGAAGCTGCCATACAGCTAGTCTTAATCTCTGGTGGAGGACTGTTGCCAATAAATAACAATAAAGTGCTAGAGTGCTGCTCCAGAGGAGCGCTGCGGGGAACCAAGCTGCAGTGTCGACAATCAACAAACAAGACTTAAAGCCTTACTGAAAAGCGTCAGGCAGTAGGATATATTGTGGGGTCAATGTCGTTACAGTTTCTGTTCTGCAAGATCAGCGACCAGCCAAGCCTCGAAAACACAGCGCTATTGGAGACTAAAACTGAAATAAGTTTACTTAGATCTATCTATCTGTTTTTCTAATAGACTCAAATTAGCTAGTATGTTTCTAGTATTACCTTCAAAACATTCAAACTTTAATCTTTAAAACTATTTTAAACTTCGAACTACTTCAAGCTGAACACTTTCAAACTTCAATCTTTTAAAACTTTTTCTAGTCCGGCTTTGTTTTTATCATATATTTAACATATATTTTTGATTTCATTGATTTTATAACAACAGAGTTACCAGAGGTACATATCCACTTAATATGGAAGTCAGTTTCCATCAAGGAAAAATAATTCAGACTTTTTTCCCCATGAGATGTAACTGCTATACAGAATTAAGATAACAACTTGCAATTATGACATTTTATGACATAAGTTTACACCTATCAATTTTTAGTTTATAGCTCACAATTCTGTTTGTCTGTTTCGGTAGTAGAATAAAAAAAGATGTATATATGTATATAATTTTGATTTTCTGACTTCAGACAATTGCAAGTTATAAAATTGGGATTACTGATTAATATCTCGTCAAAAAAAAGAAGAGATTCAATTCAAATGCATTTTCTAAAACAAAAAAAAAAACTTTGCAGAATTTAAAAGATTGATTTTCCTTTTTACTGTATCTTTGTTTTTTCGTAGGTAATTACTATGGCACTCCAAAGCCTCCTGCAGAGCCCAGCCCAGTGCAGCCTGACCTGGTGGACCAGGTTCTGTTTGACGAGGAGTTTGATGCAGAGGTCCAGCGCAAACGCACCACGTCTGTCAGCAAAATGGATAGAAAGGACAGTGCAGCTCCTGAGGAAGAGGAGGAGGATGAGAGGCCACCCATGGTCAATGGGCTCACAGGTGAGACTGGGAATACATGCATTGATTGACTGAGTGAGTGAGTTGATACAGGTTCTGAAAGTAATGTATGTTGGTGCAGAATTATTATGTACTGCATATTTGGTCTAGTAAACGTATGGAAAATAATTTTTAAAAATCTATATTGTACAAATGCAATTCAGCACAGTTAAAAGATTGGATATAAATTTGCAAAGACACTAATTACTGCTTAGCTAATTACCATTAGTATATATTTTTTTTATATGAATATTTATATATTTAATATTTTTTATATTTGTGTATAAAAAAATATACAAAATAAATGTATCTATTTGTATATTTATGTATTTAAGGTTGTATGTATTTTTATATGTGTAGCTAACTACTTTTTCCAAAAGAATATTTTAAGTGTGGTTTAAATACTTAAAATTATGACTTGCTTATAGTTTGGCTTGCTAGTTTCAAAGTTTCTCCAACCGTGTGATTCACTGTATTGGCTGTTTGCCTGCTAGGCTTTCATTGTAAGTGTATTACTGTAAATGTGTTTTTAATTCATTTTTGCAAACTCTGCAACTTTACTTTGTGATAATTGACAGGAGGGTACAGATGCTATCAGTAGAGCTTAAGTTGTAATGGGCAGATTTGATTGTGTTCCCTGTGAGAGCAATATGAAGAGCTTTATAGGAGGGGTCCTCGGATGTGCAGTCAGTTATATAAAGAGGGTATAATACTTATAATACTTACCTGTGATGTTAAAGGATAGTGTGACTTGTGTATTGGTTTCCACATATGCTGCTTCCTGTCATGCAGTAAGTCGATTATCCTCTAGCTGGTCAGTAAAGCCTGCCCTTAAGAAGCTATAATGTAGTTGTTTCATAGAGCTGATATCCACAAAAATTGATAGCAATTTAAAATCTAATTGCGATTGGTAATTTGCAGAGGTGGGTAGTAACGAGTTACATTTACTTCGTTACATTTACTTGAGTAATTTTTTGGGGTAACTAATACTTTTCGGAGTATATTTAAAGATGGGTACTTTATACTCTTACTTGAGTAAATTTTGGGGGAAAAAATTGTACTTTTACTTCGTTACTGTGGGCGACGCTCCTCTCGTTACTTTATCTTAATGCAATAAATGTTATAAATGCTTCAGTTTATTCCAAACGCGCCATCCACTTTTCTCTGGGCAATGAGCGATGCCCATTCGTGAATGATTCATTCTTTTGAGTCAACTCTGTTCAAAGGCTTGATCAAACCAATTGGCAAACGAGTGAATTGGTTCATGAATCAGTTTGAATGAGTCGTTCAGTTCCCTGCCGCACGCGCTGAGCATCTGAAGTGGTTCACTCGGAGTTGTAACGTTTAACAGCAGCAGCATTGAAAACGGGGATATGGAACTGCACTGAATTGAAAGCAAATCTGCAAAGGCTATTATTTGCTTGCGATGGAGATCCTTATTAGATGAACACCGCGTGTGCTGTCTACTGTTTAACAGGTAATAACTTGGGCTACATTACAGTACACGATACCACTGTGACATTAGTTTGTTGTACGTGTGTGGCTTACAGAGGGGAGTCAAGTTGAATGCAGCTTCCAAAAGACAAAAAATAGCCGATTAAGATTTTATTAATTTTAATACAATCACACCGGTGCGAGTACGTTCAGCAAGTCATATCATCAGCTGCTAAATTCAGATCTGTGATTGCTTGCTGGCGCTGAGCCAGAGACAGACGCGTTTTTACAGCACTGCGCATTATAACCAATCACACCAGATTCTTTTGAGCTTATTAAAGCATTGGCCAATCAGAGGCGTTCAGATGAGTCATCGCTAAAATGCCGGTGCTTCCCTCACTCGCTCACTGACTGAATACCTCTTTCTGGCGAATTCTCTCGTCAGAAACAACAAAGTGCAGATGTGTGTATGAATCTTTAATTAAGATATTGATTTCACAGTGTTAACAGTTTCAGTGATTTTAATGGGAGTTTCTGAGAGTGATTGAAATCTAGACTGTCAGTGAAAATGATCTTTAATAATGTAAATGTTATTTGCTCTCTTTCTGAACAATGAAAGATTAGTAGCAATATTTATATCACATTAACTTTCAATGTTAAATTCACATTTAATATAAAGTCAGTCGTATTAAAAATATGTTATGGCATGACACCTATATCCGTTACTTAAGTAAACAGACAGGGTTTTATAATAAATTACATAAATTGGAGTAAAGGCTGATGAAATATGTACATTCATACCTAATATATCTAAATAAAAATAGGCTCAGTATATATGACCCAAAGTAACTAGTAACTAACTACTTGAGTAGATTTTTTATCCGATACTCTTTTACTCTTACTCAAGTAACTATTCAAGACTAGTACTTTTACTTTTACTTGAGTACAGTTTTTGGGTACTCTACCCACCTCTGGTGATTTGTGTAGATCCATAAGTAATTTGTCCAATTTCATATTGTGATTTAGTGTTAGTTTATTGTGTTTTTATTAATTGCACAGTTATTTACATTACATTTACATTTATTCATTTAGCTGACGCTTTTATCCAAAGCGACTTACAATTTCTATATGTGTCAGAGGTCGCACGCCTAGGGGTTAAGTGTCTTGCTCAGGGACACATTGGTGTCTCACAGTGGATTCGAACTGGATTCGTGGTCTCTCACACCAAAGGCATGTGTCTTATCCACTGCGCCAACACCGCTACATTTAACATTTAGTAGGGGTCAACCGATTATTGGCCTGGCCGATTATCGGCACTGATATTTAGCATTTTTATGGTTGTGGGTATCAGTCATTTTCAAAAAGCATTTAAAGAAATTTTTTGTCAGAGCCCTTGTTATTCTTAATTTTGACATTAATTTTCTTTTTTACACCAGATATATATATATATTGGTTCAAAATATCGATTATCATTTACTTGATCTGTAAAAATGGGTATTGGCCCTAAAACAGTCAACCCCTAATGTTGAGGCAAACTGTATTTTATTCATTATTCAACCACAGCATGAGCAGGGTTTTCTGATTTGCAAGTGATGACACTTATGGATCAATTCTTTTTGATAAATCAGATAGAAAGACCCACAAAACTCAAACTTAAGAACTCTAGCAATTTGAATCGTACCTCAGAATCATTTAAAGGGTTTACTGAGTTTACAGATGATTCCCTCATCGAATCAAGAGTCATTCTTCTGTTATCTTTGATTCAGACTTGTAAACAAAGAACATTACTGTGATGTGCATATCAGTAGAGTGTATTTAATGTATGGACTACATTTTTGACATATTCTTGTTTGTTTTTACATTTTTATATCATTGTTTTTATCTTTATTTACCCCAGAATGTAATTTTGATGCTTTTGAGTCTAACCACTGAAGAGCAGCAGGAGTCATAGACTGTCTAAGCTGTTTCAGAAACTTGAGTAGTAATTGAGCTTTTAAAGTAGGCCAAAAGCACAGTCAGTCAGAGTTTTTTCAGTGATTATCCAGTGGCATAAATAGACCATATTGAGCTCAGAATGAATGAGCTTATGGCTGGTATCACTTCAAGTAATGAGCATGTTAAAGAGGCTGCTGTTAGCTGTGAGGCATAAAAGTGTCTCTGCACACCACAGGGTAACTGCTGGGCCGCTACCTATATCTGACTGTTGTGTACCAGCCCCTGCACTCTGTCTTCTACCTTCTCATTAAAGAGATACCTCAAGCTTATTATTAGTCTTTTACAGTCATTTTGGTTCTACATTAATGACTACATTTGAGCTAACCCACTGCCATCCTAATGTACACTTCTGCCACCACCCACCTAGGGCTGGGTTGATTTCGCTGTAGATGTATAGATTTATTTAAATTTTTTAAGCTCTACTAGTGTTTCTTAAGCGTAACTTAATGAAAATTAAAGTACTTTTGCCAGGTTAAACTGACATGAAACACTAGTGTGACGAGTGGGGCGGGGCCGAGTGACGTGGGAGCGAGGCCGGTGGAGTGATTGGAGATGAACTACACCTGTTCGACCCGCCGGTCTTGAGGCCCACGGAGGAGATGGAAGGATATAAAACTGGAGCGACGACAGTGAAGGATGAGAGAGGACCAGGCCTGGGCTTTTAGTTGTGTTTTGATTTTTATTTTGTGCGCATCAGTCGTCCGTGAGGGGCTGGTGCGCTGTTTTGTTTATTTTGTGATTATTAAAGTTTCATTTGATTGTCCGCCGGTTCCCGCCTCCTTCTTACCGATGATTATTAGAGTTTAAATCATTACAACTAGGTTAAGTTGAGGTGATAAACTACTGTTCAGAGTTTGGGGACAGATCGAAAATATTAATTAATATTTCCATTCTTCAAGGATGCATTGAATTGATTAAAGGTAACAGTAAATACTTATATGGTACATTGTTACAAAAAAAATATTTTAAACAGTTGCTGTTATTTTTTACTTTCTATTCATCAGAGGATCCTGAAAAAAGCATCAAGACTTTCCCAAAAATGTTAAGCAACACAATTTTTTTTAACTATGATATATTAAGAAATGTTTCTTAAGCACCAAATCAGCATATTAGAATGATTTCTGATGAATCATGTGACTAAAGTAATGTCTGCTGAAAAGGTAACTTTGCTATTAGAATTAATAAATATGCTTAAATTAAAATCTGTTAAAGGATAAATTAAATAATCATCATTAAAGGATGTATTTTGACTAAATAAATACATCCTTGGTGAGAATAAGAGACTTCTTTCAAAGACATAAAAAAAAAAATCATACCAGCCCAAAAATTTTCAACTGTAATGTGTGTTTGTGTATAAATTTATACATTTTGAATTTAATTCTGTGATTTCATTGGAACGGAGAGCGGCCATGCATAGCCCAGCCCTCATATCATTCCAGCATACTGAAAATCCACAATATTTCATGAGAAATAGCTACAATAAATAAGATCAATTTTAAAAATGCATACCTTTTTTTAAGAGTTCTAGCTCTTGATTTTAACCCACTTCATGCAACAGTGTTTTTTCTTGAGTTTGGGTTTTTGGGAAGACTTCTGGGGAGCTCGGTTGGGGTTCAACTGCATCGTGCCGAAAGTAGGTAGGATTTACTGATGCGCCCTGCACAGCGAGTTTTCTTTCCCATAAATCAATGGGATACGGAACAGTGGACACCTTCAGATTATTCTCATGCAGTGATAGTGTGCTTGGGGAAGAAAAAAAAAAGATTGTATTCACAGCACATTAACCCACTGCAGTTTCCACTACTGTTCTGTTTGTGTTAGTATGATTGATCACCATGAGAACTGATATCCTATCCCACAATATCTGGCTTCCTTTTGCTATTCCCCTCTTTCAGAATAGATCGTTTAAACACGTTTTCTCCAAACTGGCTTTTACTTAGAATTAAGAATGTGAAAAGAGTTTATTTGGGCTTTAAGTTTTAAATTCTAGCTCTATGTAACCTCAATAAACATGAGCTGTTTTTCAGGGTCACTGGAGGAAATCCCAATCTTTTCACCACTAGAGCCAAAAGAGGTTTCTGGATCCATTGGGGGGAGGCTTTGTTGGCCGTGTTTGTCTCTAGTTGGACAAGATGTCTCACAGCTGTCCTCCATTATGATTGGATAGAGCTTTGTAAACCCTCTGGCACAACTGTAAGGACGAGATGCAAATGGCAACAGTATCTAACTGAATTTGCCAAGTGCAAACTGAAAAGATTTTGCAACCCAGAAGTGTGTCGGTGGTTTTTTATTGATTAAATTCACATTACTAAAATGGCTAGTCTTGGTTTTGCTGTGAAGTTATAATGTTTGAGTTTACATGCTTAAGGCCTGTTGTGATAGATACAGCCTCAGACTATTTAATGTACACTCTTTATAGTCTCTCACTAAAATAACTGTGTGGAGAGGCTCAATTGTAAGGGGTTTTTCCATAGCCGCGTGTGGAAGCAAACCTTCACCATTAGGTTTCATCATAACACAACATCTCGTCCTACTTTCAACACTCAATCTGCAGCACATTGTGTTCATCTGTTCCCGTTACGCTATTTCCTGTGAGCACTCAAGTACCAAATTCTCCCTTCTGTTTATCATCGAGTTCAGCTTCGTTCTTCATTTGGACGAAAGCACAAGCTTCTTATGATATTTGCTTTTGAATGGTGGAGCTTCTGATTCTGCCTGTGTCATGAATGGTGTCGCCATGGTTATGGCAAAAGAACAACAAGTGCTGATTCATCTGCCACACATGTTGGCGTCCCAGCGGCAGACTCGAATCATTCCGACGAACGGGATTCAATCATGACTATGTCAGCAAAAGCATATCAAGCCGTTTAATGACAACATGTACTTTTTCCATCATCTCACCTTCTGTTTACATGTTCTGTCAGACCAGTAAATCCAAAAAAAGACATAAACACAGGCATGCTTTCCTCTGTCTGCCATTGTGATAACACCCTCAGCTATTTTTTTTATATGTATTTAGCTGTTGTGTGTGTTTAATAGGTACTGTGAGTACAAGTATAGCTTCTGTCTCTTTGATTTAGAGAGACAAAAACTTCAAATAATTATTTCAATCATTTATTTTAAGTCTCACTGCAATAGGATCCTTCATGTAGCTGCTTTTATATATATATATATATATGTATAAATATATGTATTTTTGATCAAATAAATGCAGGCTTGATGAGCAGAAGAAACATAATATATATATATTACATGTAAAATATATGTCATACAATTGGTGAATTTTTTTTTCCAATTAATAAATGTATTTTTGATCAATTTAATACATCCTTGTTGAATAAAAGTATTGAATACTGTCAAAAAAAATATTTCACTGACCCTAAACTTTTGAACAGTGGTTTAGATATAAAATTATATTTATTTATACATACAAATATTTTATATCGCCTATTCATTTTCTCATTATGTGATGTTTCCTGGGAATCAAGCCCTAGACTACAGTAGCACCATATTTAATCATAAGAGTCGAGCTACAGGAACACGTGTGCTCTAGAGTAAACCGAAGGACAATTGGCTCTTTAAACTGAAGGATGGAACATTTGAGGGTTCCATTTTCCCCCTCATACACTATCTCTGCCTGTGTTCTGATGTGCAAGCAGACTGTCTGTCTCACTCACTTGCTCATTTGTGTATGTGACACATATCAGCTTCACGGAAGCGTTGTCTGGCTCTGGCCCTGCCTGAGAGGCGGCTCTCTGAACATCAGTACTGGCATGCAAATCTAGTGGCTCGTGTTGCTTGCCCCCTTTCTCTCTCTGTTTCTCTCTCTGTTTTTCTCCGTCTCTTGAGAAGGTTGGAAAGTTTGTTCTGCAGTGCTACAGAGAGTTAAAGTATGTATTACTCCCCATTCCTGTGTGTTCTCCCCACCTCTTTCTCAAAGTCTCACTGGCTTTCTGCTCTTTCCACTCACAGAACACAAGGAGGGACCGGAGTGGAGGAAAGCTGTGCCCAGCTACACACAGTCCAGCAGCAGCATGGACTTCTGCAACTGGAACACACAGCCACGTGATGAGAGCCAGGAGCCTCTGCCCAAGAACTGGGAGATGGCCTATACGGAGACGGGCATGGTCTACTTTATAGAGTAAGTCCTTTTTGCCAAGTAGGTCAATTGCTTGGATCTACGGTTCTGTCAGCCTATCAGATTTTAGGGTTGGGCATTTTGGACTGTTTTTTTGACAGAAATGTTGTTCCTGGAATTGGTTAGTTGCATGTGTTTAAAGGTTTATGTATTAATTTATTTATTTATTAAAATTTTTTAAATAGCACTTTTTTCAGTTATTGAATTTTACATCTTCAAATGATAAATAAGCAGAAATAAGCCAAATCGGTTCTTTTGTGCCCCTTGAATGCAGTGCAGATTAAATACTGCTCTTCTTATCTGGGCAGCTAAATTTGCAGAAATGAATGGAAGATGATTTTTGGTGTCAGTGCATTTTGCAGATTTGCTATTTAATTTGCTTGATTTGTCAATTTTGTGTACCAGGTAATTTTTTTTTTTTAAAGTAGGTAAAAGTACAATACAAAAATATATTTGCAAAGTGCCACTTATA